>NC_138830.1:8038656-8361156 GCF_965183815.1 Platalea leucorodia
ATTTTCTCTGTAGTAATGTGTCCTTATCACTGGAGGAATACCATAACAGAACCCATGCATGAGATGAGACAAGCAGTTGTGGCCAAGGGGGTGGTAGGGATAAATGGATGTGTTACCTGGAAGATGCTGCCAGGTCAGAGCAAACCACAGAGAACCTCTGCTCAGCTTTTGGGTTTTCCTCTCTTTCCCATCCAAAACCCATTCTCATTTTCTGCGCTGTTCAAATATTTGTCTCTGTAAATCTGCCCATCTGAGCTCTGTCTTCTGCAGCGCTGTCCCCACACATGGGGAGGGACAGATCTCTATATTTTGAATTTGCCAAGGCCTGCTCTTCCCCAACGCATCCTAGGAGCCGGGATTAGTGCGCTCTGCTGTATTCTCTCTTCATCTGTGCTCAGCTCTGAAACTGTCACCAACACCCAAAGTACAAAGCTGGGATCTCAGAGAGTTTTGTTAGTAACTACATATTCTAGTATTATTTTAGCTGCACATCCTGAACAGCAGGAAAAGACCTGGTCTTTTCTGGTCTAAAGAAAAAAAATCAGACGATTTTCAATGGGAGAGGGATCACTCCCCAAAGAGGCTGCAAATACCATCATCAAGACTCACTGGCCGCTGAGCATACAGCATTTGTCAGTGCTCATGGCATGCTACCCCAGCTGCCAGCACATGAGCCTGTTGGCAAATAACCATAGAGCAATGCACACACACACCCAACTCTAGCCCTGTTCTACATGAGAAGAATAACACAGAGAAGTAAAAGAACAGATGTGTAGAACATCTTATAAAATTGTGAAATGTGATTTTGAGGGATGTTCACTAGACACATGAAATCCTGGATTTTCAAGATGTTGCCACAAGGCTGAAGAGAAACCCTCCAAGAAGTTTCTATAACAGTCTGATTCTGCTCTGCACCCACCTGCTTGATTAACCATTAAAAGTCTTCACTACTATTGTTTTCATTTTGGGGGCCTGGCTTTGCCAAAGGCAGGGTGTGGAGTTTCCACGCTGTGGTAATAAATGAGATATTGTAGATAAATTTTTTCTCTAATTCTTTTTCTTAGAAAACCTTTATGAAGTATTCAGCCTAATTTTCCGAAATGGAAGTTCTAAAATAAACCTATTACTTTTAAGACCTGCCATCAGTACCAAACAGGGTAATCCCGTTGTGAGCCACCACACCAAAGCCAGCTCCCGTTCCAGAAGTACAATGAAGTTGTTTTCAGTTCTCTCGAGCTGCATGTCCCCACTGAATATTCCCACAGAAGCATTGTTCAGAAATGTCTTGTTAGACATCTTGTCATCAACTGAGATATTTTTTTAATTGATTTTGCTGCTACTAAACTGCAATGTATCAAATTGACTAACCACATCAATAGTCAACATTCAATATACACAACACAGAAAAAGAAATCTATTGGCATTCTGCTACCACCAGCAGAAAGGAACTGAGATGGCCCTTTTGTATCCCAGCATTTAAAAGCCCTGCGGGACACTATTTGTAAGATAGTTAAACATACATAGTCATTCTGGATTATTATGTGTATGTACACATATATACACAAACTCACGGCAAGAACTATTTCTACATAAAATCCCCATTCAAAAGACAAATGTCATGTTAGGCCAGAAGCATTGTATGTTGTTTGCTTATGTTTAGAGCTGAAATTATCTGAAGCAAATTAAAGAAACTGAAAAGAACATTTGTTTCTGTGTTCACTTAATTTCAAATGTTATCTTATAGCCCACACCAGCATTAATGATTCTCATGAAATCATCAAATATTTGATTTCCAATTAAGCCCTTTTCATCCCAATGCTGGGTTTGTCTCCCTCATCTTTAATTATGTTTCCATCTACGTTATTCAAGAGCAAATGCAAAGATTTGCATTTTTACATTATATAGAAATCACATTGTAAATATGTATCAGGCAGCTCCCTCTCTCCTTTGCTGTTCACAGGTTCACAAAGCCAGCCTTACAGAAAAGAGAGAGCGTACCCCATACCAATGCTCTGCTTCCTTTTGTGTAGCTTTTTAAAGACAAGAGAGTGCTTGTTAGGATTGCACTGTCTGAAATAATTTGGTATCTTCTTCTTGCTCCTGCAGGTGCAAAACACATCTGAGGAAAGCCGGCATAAGCACAGGTATCATTTGCAGGTGTGGGGACTTATAAATGCAGAAGCTGCAAATAGATTTTGTTCTACTTTTAGAACCAAATCTTAATCCATCACTGAGCAAAAGGAATGCAGCTTTGAAGGTACCACACAGGGGAGGAAGGACAGCTGAGCAAACTGAGCTTTTGGTGGCAGAAGTAGTTCAACACTTGGTCTTTTCCCAACTTGGTCTTTTCCCAACTGGACCTGTCCTTCCTATCTTACTACCTTCACATTACGTAAAATCTGCTCTTATTTCATAAACCTCTTAGTTTTGGATTCGTTTTTACTATGAGGGCTCTACTAATCCATTCCAGACAATCAGAAATAATAACAATTCTTCATTTGACCTTCCAGAACAAAATTATGAGATTTTCTGGCACAGGCTTCAGTATTGTGCTAGAGCATGCTTTGGTTTGCAAATATATAAAATGTTATTATCACTATGAACATTAATGCATTTATCACAATTAATGTCTCTGAGATTCTTTGTAATACTGAGTCACAGATTCATAAGCAGGGAATCAAGTCACACTTTCTGTTTGGCACTGGAGCTCGTTCTGCTAATCATCACAAATTATATTAGCTGGTAAAGTTCCACCTAAACAAACTACCACCCTCCTGCTAACGCTGCCTGGTTACTGCCAGAGGTAAAAATCTATTTCACAGTCCCAGCTCGCACTGTGTACTACCTTAACCCATGTCTGTTTAAAGCTACGCAGGATTACTGGTGCACGTTTGAACAATTCCTGCTAATATTTTACTACTTACTTTCAGTAACAAACCAGCTATAATGAAAACCAAGGGAAGTAATATTTAGTTTGAATGAGGGCAAAGCAACAGGGCTTGCTTAGTATTATTAATTCGTTACAAAATCACGCTTACGATTCCTCTTCTACTTTTCAGAAGAACACTATTTTTCTCAAACACATCCCTCTCACCAGAGCTGTCCTGGTCTCAGTCTCAGACAAGGCAGGAATTCTATTTGGAAATTTGGAGCTATTTTTGGTAACCCAAATGTAGAACCCTAAGTTTGTCAATGTATTTTTTTTTTTTTTTTTTAATGCGTTACACTGTACTCTCTCATTTATTTTAAGCAGGACATAAGAGCAGTGCTGAAGCAGATGGAACTGAGGAACAGAACAGAAAAGACTCTACAGGAAAAAAAAAAAAAAAAAAAAACAACACAGAATTAGGGGGAAAGCATTAGATGAGGGTTGTCATTTCAACCAAGAGGGATAACTTGCAGAGGCAGGACTATTTACTGTACCTACGCTGTAATCAAATTAAGACACATTCACAGTTTCACACAGAGGGAAGGTGTGAGCAAGGGGTTGCTGCAGGGATGTAGCAAGCAGAAGGGGAGCTGGGAAACAACAGAAAGGGAATAAAAATAGAGGTTGGGGGAATGCACAAGTGCTGTGGTGAAAGAAAAGATGTTTCTTTCTATCAGTGAGGAGAAATGTCCCAAAGACCAGGTTTGATTAACTTGGCCTCCTTCCTAGGTGCACCACCTTCAGTCAGTTATTAGAGCTGAGCCTCAGAGTGTCCAAGGGAAACCAAGCTCAGGGGTGGGCACTAATGTGATCTAGTAAGAACTAAAAATCTCCATATTTTGTGTCATTATGTCACAAGTCCTGCGTCAGAGCAGCAATTACAGTTCAGGATGGCACTAAGGTGCGGAATCCCACAGCCACAGTTTTCCCGGATAACTGAAGGAGTCGGTGCTGGAGATGAGAGCAGAGCAAACCCTCCCCTTAGTTTGTGTACCATCTGGCATGGGGTTTGATGGCATCTGGTTTTGCCTTCTACCACTTCCCCTTTTTATACCAGTGTCTTAACCACAGTATGTTGCGAAACCCATCGAGAGAAGATATAGCAAGAAACATGAAATTCTCATTGCTGTAATACACAGAATTTTTTTTAGCCTCCAAAATGAGTGAAATGAACACTTGTACAATTCGCTACAAATGAGGACAATCTGCCTACAAGCCAGAGGGTCCAAGCCCCATCAGAACATTTAGGGTGGAGATATCATTACCGCAAGTCCTTTCTTTTGAATCTTGAAGGCAGTATTTTGATTGAAGGCAGGTTTCTTTTGGAAATGTCTTATTTTAAATTATATCAGGCAGGATGATGTACGACTTTCCGTCAGCATGAGAAAAAAGGATGAATTAATGGAATCATAGAATCTCTTCAATCTTGTATGTTAAATTTCATAAATTTTTAAAACAAAACTTTGATAATAATGCAAAAGATCCCAATGCCCAGCCCCCAGATACAGGCCCTGGAGGGGTGGGCTCTGGCTACATTAAGTCAAGAGGAGTTTTAAACCTGCCATGAATGGAGCCTAGGTTTTACCCTAGACCTTTTTCTTGCTTCTAAATAGCACTGCATTGCAGTATACAAAGCCAAGATCACTTTAGCTAAAGGTGACAAGATTTATAAATATATGATGCTAGAAAACATTCAGGATGTTTTTTTCCTAAACCATAAGGTTGACAACTTCTGGTAGAGCAAATTAAGTATGAAAACACATGACATTGTCCAAAAGTTTTTTTTAGAAAACTCCACGTTTCTGAACTCTCAAGCTACACTGCAGTCCCAGATCACCAAACCAGTACTAAAACAAAGGAATGTATTTAATCCAAACAAGACTCAGTGTTTAAAAATAGCATCTATGAAAGGGCTGGTAATAGCTAAAAAGGAAACTAGCTCCTATCAAAGAGTTAAATAATTTTCAGCAAGCAGCATGTGGTAACAGCGCAGCTATTTTTTTTCTTTGTTCCATCTACAGAAGTTTGCAAGTTATGAAGAAAATGTTCTGAACTGTTGATTTTCTGGAGAGATACCCACCCACACATTATGAGTACTTGCACATTGTAAATTTTATAATTTAATGAAAAATAGTCGCTTAAATTCTGCCCACAGTAAGTAGTTATGGATTTTAGTAGTAAATCTGCATTACAAGGTTACTATTTCAAATTTGTAGTATAGAAAATTATATACACCCAGGATAAGTGGTGGAAACTAGCAAAGCCCTATATGCGTCACTACTAAAGTATGAAATAAAAAAAAAAACCAAACTTCTATAAAGAAATTGAACACCTTGCATCTTTTTATTTTGCTACTTTACAAAGGATCCCTCCCTCCTCAAAAGCAAACTTAGTAAATTACGTGCTAATTCTTACCAAGTAGAATTTTGTTGCAGTCCAAATTCTCCAAGCTACAGGATAAGAACTCCAGCCAGATAAGAGGCTTAATTATAAACAGAATGAGCTGCAAACATCTCCTAGCAGTTGTATTATCTTTGATTCAGTATTATAGTCCCTGTCCAACTACTTCACTCCAATTCCTACTTACTACTTTACAGAATCACAGAATGGTTGGAAGGCCCTTCTGGAGGTCACCTGGTCCAACCCCCCTGATCAAGCAGGGATGCTGAGAATAGTTTGCCCAGGACCATGCCCAGGTGGCTTTTGAATATGTCCAAGGATGGAGACTCCACAGTCTCTCTGGGCAACCTGTGCCAGTACTCAGTCACCCTCGCAGTTAAAAAAAGTGTTTCCTAATGTTCAGACGGAACCTCCTCTCTTTCAGTTTGTGCTCATTGCTCTTATCCTGAACATTAGAGAATAAATATCAGGTACTTGACACTGTAATTAGCTGGAAATAACGTTTCTTTTGTTGTCAATAGTATTCTTGTGAGACAAAGTAGGAATCTGGTCTTTAATGTGGATTTGGTTTATGTTGTATTTGCAGCTAACCCAGCTTGTGGGGAGGGGGGGAAGACCTTGGAAATGACTTTTTGTGACATCAACCAATGGAGAAAGGGTAGAAAAATAACCATATGGTCACATTTGGAAAGGCATGTTTCACATGTTTATAGCTCTAACTAGACTATTTCTTAGTAGAAAGCAGCCTATTCAAGCACCGTGCTCAAGTAAGAAATGATCATTCTGCAGAATCAGTTATTACCATCCTTGTGAACACCAGAACGAACGTTATTAGCAGAAAAGCACGTGCTTCGTCAGGCAGGAGCGAAGCGGTTAGAGGGAGAAGCCCAGCGAGCCCCCAGCCCGGGCGGGGCGCGCCGCGGCGGTGCCGCTGTCCGCGGTGCTGAAGGGCCCCGGCCCCCGCCGCTGTCCGCGGTGCTGAAGGGCCCGGGGAGGGAGGGCGGCCCCGCCGCCCCCGGCCGAGAGCAGCCCCCGAGGGGCTGGGGGGGCGGCGAGGGGGGGGTCCGGCAGTGTTTTGCCATTCTCTCCTAGGAAGGTCTAGCAGGGTGGGAGCTGGCTGTTGGGGGGAAACACGTCCTCCTGGACGTGTAGTTTCAAATCACGCACAGCGGAAGCCACTTCTGCCCGGAGAGGAAGAAATTATTTTTGTTTCCATGCCAATGTTTCAGACTAAAGTAAAAAAAATCAGGATCCCACAGAAATTCTATAGGAACTCTGGATACCGGTATGTCTGGCACCAGCTTTTGCTTGTCTGTTGAGGATTATCGGGTTTCCTGTGGCTTTCACAGGTTATGTCTTTGCGACTGAACCATTTAGAGAGACATAATGATGTCATCATGAAAGCAGGTCATAACCACAACGACACACAGTTGGCAAATCCTTTCTTTGCTAGCCTACAAAGCAGTAGCCTAAGAAGAAAAGTCTGTTTCCCATCTCATCACTCAAGCTATGTCCTTTCTCTGTCATTCTGCCTATTATATCAGTTTTCTACTGGGAGGCAGGCCCAAGGGAACGTTGTATACTATAGCACAAACACTCTGAGATAGCCTCATCACTTTTTTTCCCCAATGCCAAGAATGATTTATGTATTTGTAAACAGAAAGCGTGACCCATTACCTGATAATTTCATCTACCTGACAGGTTCTTGGATTAAGAGGGTAGTAAGCACTCTGGCAGGAGTCTAGGGAACTAACAGTGCTTTCACTGACACACATACATGTCTTAAGACCTGGATAGAGGCAGCCTTTGTGAGAGTCATTCTAGGACTGGCCGGTGTAGTTTATGACAAAGAAAAAAGCCAAATTAAAAGAAAAGAGGATTTGTTCTTGTTTCAGGTGGAATGTTATTAATTATGGGTCAGAGTTAAAACCACATAAAAACAGTGCAGCAGAGCAGGCAATTTGGCCTGACATTTTAAAAGAAAATCAATTTGTTTAAAACATGAGATGAAATCTCATTGTGAATGTTCACAGATCATTATCCTCTTAAGTTTACCTTCAAATTACTAAAAATTGAAATTCTGGACTTCATCAGCTCTACAATGTATATAATACTTAGGGATTAGTATAGTTTTTTCTGGTTGTGAGTTTCTGATCGCTAAGTTCACTGCTTTATTTCTTCCTTCTACATATCTGATAGGGTTTTTTTATTGCTTTTCATTGTGCCCTATTTTATTTTGTGCCTTGTGTTATGTCTCAGAGTCATGGTAGGTGAATTCATGCTGTTTTAACAGAAATACATGTTGATTGGATGTGAATCTCAAAGAAGAATATTTTCAGTGACAAATATTCAGATCAAATTGAGTGTGCTTTATTAAGCATAAAAGTATGCCTTAAAACCAGAAAACTTTTCGAAGAGATGCATATGTTACTCTTCAAGTAATTTTCCAGAACAGTAATCATTCATCTTGCTATCTCAGTCACTGCATCCCAGAAAAGGCTTGCCAATCTTTCTGGTTTTCTTAAACTACGTTACCTGCAAATACATTTATTTTAAAAGTTTAGTAACAGAACAACTGACTTCCAACTACCTAGAACTATTCAAGGTACTTGCGATCAGTCATTACAAGTTTGAATTAAATTATCTGTTTTCCTCAGTTACCATTCCAACCAGCCCTTAAGCCAGAAGGAGGAACGCAAAGGTGGTGTGAGTCAAAAAAGAATTAACTGTGGCCTTGTTTACCACCTGGTACCTTTGAGGCAGCTAACGAAAGGACATGCACAACTGTAATGAAATGCTATTGAGATGAGATGCTCACACTTCAAGGGCAAGAGGCATATAAACAAAGCCTGAAGGAAGAGACACTTCCCTTTAGTACCTGCAAGGATTCAGTGTCCCAGTCCAGAAGACACTGTTCCTGTGCCACAAAATTAAGAGAAAATTTCACACAGGAGAGCTGGGAATTACCAAGAACTGGAGGTAGCAGCAAAAATAAGGAATTATTTCAATTGTGGTTTTTTTTTTTTCCTCCTTAATCTAGTAGTTCCTTTTCTATTTCACAGTATTTCATTTTAAGAGCAACAGTTTTCTGCAGTCATGAAGGCAGCTAGCTGATCCAAAACAAGTTCAAACACTGGATTCAAAGGTATCATAATGAATGATTTATCAAGCTTCTGAGTCTTCAAATCACACAATTAGGTTGTCTCTCTGAAGTGAAATTTCGTAACCACAGCCAGCAGGGCTAAGCTACAGATTTTTGAAGCCAAATACATAAAAGACATACATGATCTTCAGCAAGTCAAGGAGAGCTCACATCACCCTCTATCAATGAACCGGTCATGAACTGATTGATGACATGGCTGGCGCCTCGCACTGGCCAGAGGCAAAGCCCATTTGGTTAGTTATCCCCATCTCATGGGAACCAAATGGCTTTTAAAAAGTCATATGAAAACTGCTACCCATGAAAGCTGTGGTACAGCAGACCAGAAAGCATCCCCACTGCTGCCGAGCAGAGTAAGAACTGTTCCTGGTATCTCCCCTTCTCCTCACTTCTCTAAAGTTACTCAGAGTTTGTTGGTTTGTGTTCCTGTATTTATCTTCTTGGCTAGGACAACAAGAAAATGTCATATTTGATGAATTCACAAAGTTATAATCATTGCAAATGAATAAGTGTCTGCATATGGGGAAGGCACAGCTCCCCTGCACTACATCTAGCAAGGCTCAGGCCATCACTGCTGACTCCTCCCAGGGTTAGTGCTCATGCTGGTGCCCTGCCCTCCCACTCTGCACACAAGCTGTGCACATGCTGACAAAAGGCCCCACACCTCTGATTCTGGGCATTTTTTACTTTGAGTGTACAGGTTTTTCACTGGATTTAAGTTTCCTATGGGTTTAATTACTTTTTCTACTCTTGTTTGCACGTTTGGTCTTATTTTTTAAGAATGAAAAAGTTTCAAGGGCAAGAGAGGAAAAATGCTTTTGAAACTCTGACAATCTCTCAATCCTAGTAATTCCCTGTCTTCCCTTACAAATGCCTCTGGAGGTTTGTAGTAATGGTAGAAATGAGCTCAAAGACCTTCTCTTTCGACTACAAATGACTAAACATCATTCTTAACTCTCCAGCTGCAGACTGCACATGTTGACACTCTCTGTTGTCCCCAACAGTCTGAATAAACCTTGGGTTTAGGTATTATTCAGCCAACTAAGAGTTTCAAAATTCTACAACTGCTGGTCCCACGTACTGGTGTAAATACTCAGCATACACAGTTTCAATACCCATCCTGCTGCAGTGACATGCATTTGTTAGCCCACAGGCTCTCATTTTTGGGGCATGAGATCCTTTGTGTCTTTCATTACTCAAGTAGCCAACTACTTTTTTGCCCCCAGAGCGTGTAAGATCCAGCTGAGGATCCTGCAAAGCTGAACACCAGGAGGCTTGCACTGGGAAAGGAAATTGAAAACTGGGATTAGGTTTCAGCTGAATTAAGTGGCTGTGTTGTGACAGTGGTTTCTCAAAATGCTTCATAAATTTCTCTCTCCCATCTGCATCAATGCTTATTGCTAACATATTTTGACATGCTAGTTGCTTTCTACCTCTTTGAAAAAACAAATGGGAAAACATCCAAAGAGTCCAAATTTCAGTCTGACTTTCTCCCTCCTCCAAATTTTCAGAGGAAGATTGCCAGACAGCAAGAGAAATTTGGGAGACTCCATAATGCTCAGCACAGCATACTTTTACACAAAGACTAGGCACAGGCGTATTTCTTAGGGCAGCAGCAACACTGTTAATGCAAAAGAAATGGCATTATGGTGAATGTGCCCCATTTTTCAAAGGTCTTGTTCTGGAACATAAGCCAAATTGAGAACTTGGCAAATGGATGTGTTTGACTGCTTGATTATTCCCCAACTCCACTCCGCGCTTCCAGCTTGGGTCTTATAAACACAAAACTTCAAGAGAGTGCAAAATTACAGCTGAGTCCAGCAGTGGTTTCTCTGCTCTCAGAGGTTTTTTTTCCTATTTTAAGTTTACCTTATACCAGAGCAGAAAATGTGGCTCGCAGTTGAAATGGTGCATTTAATTCTGCCCAAGTCTTTATTTGGTTAAGACAATCAATTACTCTCCCATTCACATGTCAACAGTTTAAGGTTAATTATCCCTGTTTTGTTCCGGCCTTGTCCCTGCCCTGCCCCGAACATGACAGTATCAATTCCAAACCAAAAAAAGGTGACATTTGCCATCAGGAAAACATATGTGTATCAGACAGAAACAGTCTCACTACTGCATTATATCAGAGTCTGTCCTTAGCATATATGTCCAAGGACTAGCAAGGATGACCCGACCCAGCCCAGCTCTGAGAGGCACGTGCACTGGTGGCATTTCTGTGCGCACACCTATGCACCCAAGCACGCACTGCAGAAGCTAAAACTGTGACGCACACAGGGTCAGCGCTGCTTTACTTCATCAGAAGCAATCAGGAAACAAAACTGCCCTAGGCAGTCTTGCTGCCTTTTTGCTTTGTGGCAGTAGCTGTTCTCAGACCGTACCCATATGACACCTCCTTGCCAGATCTCACACCTTCAACCACCTCTTAGGGCACCTGCTGAGCTCCCACACTAAAGGCTTCTCCTCACCTCCTTCATCTGCTCCCTACTTTCAAGATGCCCACAGCAGTCTCTGATGAAGACGGAAAACAATCTTAAATCAGTAGGTTTGGTTTTAAATGGTTTTTGAGGACCTTGAAAAGTACAACAGCATTTGTCTGGAGTCACAGTGCCTCATCCCAGAACTGAGGACCATCCTGCACATAAAACTGTGGGCCCCTCACAGCCTCAGATATCGCAATAATCAAGGACACACTAAACAGAGAGGGGTTCCTTTGCCTTCAGAAATGCCCCCTGGTTTTTCAAAGATTATTTACAGACTTGGCACTAGAAAAGTGTAAGAGACGATTCCCACTTTCCTTTGCACTAAACAAGTAGAATGCAGAAGTGAGATGAGTGGGTGTTGCATTTACACAAACTAAGTAGCAATTCTAGTGTCCAAGCTTATATAGATATAACTATATAACTCCCAGACGTACTCATTTTACCCCGAAAGACCCGAAAGCATTGAAAATGTATCGTTTTCCGAATTAGGTGACTGATGGAGAACCTCTGAGAGCACCCAGGAGCCTCCCTGCGCAGGGTACGAGGGACCTCTTGTGGTGGCCGGGCGGCTGGCTCAGCGCTCCCGCCTGCCAGCCGGGCTCCAGCAAACGCCAGCGGCAGATGGAAACGAGATCCAAATTGATCTCTCTCATTAGAAGACCCTAACTTGCTTAATACATGAGGCATTAGTATATAACCCAATATTGCAACCTAGTTTATCATCCTGGTCTCCAGCTATGAACACAAGGCATCTAAAAATAAAACAGTGCACTCAGTAATATTTTATTAAATGCTGCCAAATCTAATGCAGCCTGCCTAACCACAGTGTCACAAAAATAATAGCCGCTGGAAACAGCTCACCTAGCTTCAGTCTGAGCCTGGATAATGCAGTGCAATGGAGGAAAGAGTTAAATTGTCCCCGTAAGTCCAAGACCAGATTTCTTAGCACAGAAAAGCTCTGTTGGATCTGTGAGCCTGCCTGGTGCTTTACGTTAGGTGGCATTGCTCCAACTTTGCAACTGAAGGCAGAGTTAAACTAACAAATGTCTCTTCCTTGCACAGGGGCTCCATCTACTTTAAGAACTGCACAAGCAATGATTTCTAGACTTTTGTAGCGAACTCGGAAACCACCAAGCGTTGTCCTGTGACTGGCAACAACGCTTCATACAGCAGACCAATATGCACTCCTAGCAAGGCTCCAAACAACCTGTTCACACCTATCCCGCACATCTAAGCCGAACAGTGGGACATATCCTGCTTTTATTTAGCTAGTCTAACACACATCATGGCAATTTCTATCATCTCCTGTATTTTTTTAAGTATTGAATTATTTCATGCACTCTAGTCTACAGTTTCCTCAAAACTGATGTATTCTGTCACAATCCTGAAGGCCATATTTATAGGCACTATATCTATCTGCTGATTTATTGGCCTAAAAGATCCCACTCCAGAGACAGTCACAAAGCCACTTGTTTTCAAAAAATGGGCTCTATATTTGGGTTTCTAGTTTAGAGTCACCTTAAAAAGAGAAGTACAGCCTCCAGCTGCTAGTGACCCAGTCTGCAAGGTGGCGTGAACATTTCTTCCAAAATCAAGTTTAATTTTTAATCCTTAGATCAACTTCTCTAAGTCACTTTTAGGGAAAGAAAAAAAAAAAAAAAAAAAAAAAAAAAACAAACTACAAACTGCATTTATTTGTAGGAAAAGCACCACAGTTTGGTTTTTTGGAGAACACAAAGTGCTAAACACATATGAAGATCCCTGCTTTCTGCAGAAGAACACAACCTCATTTGAAAACACCTTTTCCCATCAAGAGCACTGCTAGTGTCTGCTGCGTCCAATACACAATATTGCTGAGATCCACATCTAACACACACAATCACACATTCAACTGTACCTACAAGAGGCACATCTGTTTGCAAGTTCATTTGAGACACTACTCCTCCCCTAAAAGTCCCTCTTTCATGATTAGCCCATAATTTAGCTTTCATTTATCCCAAGTCCTAGAAAGGAACGCAACAAAAAGCAACAAATAGGAAAGTGGCCCCCAAAGCTGTACTCACCGGTGTGCTGCTGTCGGAAAAGGTGTTCATGCTGATGGACCTGCTCATCTTGTCCGAGGAGAGGGATGGTGGGGAGGGACTGCGCTTGTCCAGCTGCTCGTGGTGTGGCAGGTCCTGGCGCTGCAGGTACTCACGCCATGCTCGCTGGATGCTAAGGCAAACACCAAGGCGCAGGGTTGGGGGGAATGCAGCAACAAAAAGGATTTAAAATATATGTTCCTAACTAAGAGGTGGGGTTTGGTGGTTTTCCCTTTTTTTGTGCACTTAGTTTTCCGATTTGGATAATGATCACACATAACTACCCTCTGTAGGTCTTATATTAGCCACTACTAGTATAACTTGAGATCTGTTAAGTAGAAGCAATTCTTTACTTCAGATTCTTTACAGAGATTTAAATGTGAAACTGTACAGAACTCAGCAATTCTCTTACATCTTGCAAACAAAGAAAAAAATGCAATTATCTGTTTAAAAGAATGAACAGGCTTCAAAATCTTGTATTTATATCAGCTTTCAGATTTTAATGTAGATATGGTTGGAAGTTCAGAGCCAGACGAGTATCCTTTAAAATTTCCTCCTACCTGGGTAGATGGGGACTTAAAAGCTCCTCCAAAGCAAGCCGTGGGGATTGCAGTAGGAGCTCTGCTTTCGAACTCTACACTTCCACCAAGTTTCTAAAATCTGATGTGAAATTCTGTAAAGAAATTCCATTTTCTGTGCCGGCCAGTGGCCGGGGAACTGGAGGCTGGGGTGGCTCTCACCAGGTGGCAGTGCCGGACCGCCTGTGCCTTTCTGAAGGTGCCAGGGAGACCAGTGAGAGATGCTGGGAATTAAAACTGTGTTTACAATGGTAATGGCATTAACACAAAGTATGTGGATGTTTGCACACAGGATGATCTGTGAACTCTGCAGAAAAGTGGAGCTAAATTCTGACCTGAAACTCAGCAATTTTGCTGCAGTGCAATGAGCTAGAAAGAGCTCCTTGTAGGATTTTTAAGCAATTGAGTGTTTATTCACAGGGATATCAAGTCAGTAAAACCTTCGGTGTGTCAGGTAGAGTACCCTGACTTTTGCTTAAGTTGTTCTCAGTGGTGCAAAGCTCTTGCGCTTCTTTCCCCAGGTGGCTGTGCAGGGAGCGGGTGGGAGATGACTCTCCTCCACCCTGCCTGCTCCCAAAGGACTTGGCATGCTCAGCTCCCAGCCTTGCTGCTGGGGTGCTGCTCCCACACCCAAACCCTGCCTGGCCCTGCTCCCACCAGCAGTGCCTGCACCCCGGGGCAGTGCAGCGGGCAATGCTCCTTCCTGAAGGGACCTTACCATGTGCCTTATGGTTCAAACCAAAGGGTCCAAAGACTTTGGCGTGGATTTACTTTGTTCTAGGAATACTTTTTTTATGTTGCCTTTTTAACAGTTAAGATACACACAACAGCATGGCCAGCAGGACCAGGGAAGTGATGGTCCTCCTGTACTCACCATTGGTGAGGCTGCACCTCGAGTACTGTGTTCAGTGTTGGGCCCCTCACTACAAGAAGGACATCGAGGTGCTGGAGCATGGCCAGAGAAGGGCAGCAAAGCTGGGGAAGAGTCTGGAGCACAAGTCTGGTGAGGAGCGGCTGAGGGAGCTGGGGTTGTTTAGCCTGGAGAAGAGGAGGCTGAGGGGAGACCTTATTGCTCTCTACAACTGCCTGAAAGGAGGCTGTAGCCAGGTGGGTGTCGGTCTCTTCTCCCAAGTAACAAGTGATAGGATGAGAGGAAACAGCCTCAAGCTGCGCCAGGGGAGGTTTAGATGGGATATTAGGAAAAATTTCTTCACCGAAAGGGTGGTCAGGCACTGGCACAGGCTGCCCAGGGAAGTGGTTGAGTCTCCATCCCTGGAGGTATTTAAAAGACGGGTAGACGTGGTGCTTGAGGACATGGTTTAGTGGTGGACTTGGCAGTGCTAGGTTAATGGTTGGACTTGATGATCTTAAAGGTCTTTTCCAGCCTAAATGATTCTATAGTTCTAAGATGTCATTTCTGCTCTCACTTTCACAAACCAGAAGAACATTTAGTGCCCAGACACCACCAAAAAGGCATTTGATTACAGACTGGCACGTCCAACTTCTTGGCTCTGCAGGAGGAGGATGAAGCTCAATACAAGGACACCTACAACTTCTCTTTGCCTACAGTGCTGGGAACTCCAGACAGCGGGAAGTGCCTCTTGGCATGTAATTTTTCCTAGTCAGGGAACAATGCTCCCGACACACATGGCATTTTGAACATCTCAAGGTTGAGGAAATCAAATACATGTATGTTGTTATTTTTTTAGAAGAATACCAGATCAGAAACAAAACAGCATTCATTACAGCCTCACCAGGATAGGTGCACTTTAGAGCTAGTCAGGTAGGTTAAGTCCTGCGTTGTTTTCATTCAGGAGCTTTAAAATGGACAGCAAAGCTCCCAAATGTGAGTGCTAATGGAGGAGCTTTCAGTAAACTCATTTTGCTTTAAAAAATCCCAACATCTTCACACCTCAAGCATTCACACTTCGCATTGTTTCAGTTTCAAGCTTTACTGCATAATATATACAAGTAGTATTTACATATTTATATTTACATGCGCTTTCTATTTTAATGCTTGGGAATATACTGAGGCAAAGTCATAACTACCCTTCTAGAAAGCTCTCTGAAAATTTATTCTTTCATCTGGCTTATATTTGCATGACTAAAAGACTCTGGCTGGATTTTAATTTGAAGCTTCATGTCCTTTTAATATTTTAATATAGCATTAATATTTTAACGTCCTGTATAGCGAGTTAGCTGTAGTTTTTCAACTGAAATTCAGTATGTAATGTAGCAATGCATATAACTCTCTGTAAAGCTGTGCCTGATGTCGCAAAATTTTGTCATGAAGTAGTTGGGGGCTTCAGCATAAAGATGTTAATACTTTTTAATGCAGGTGGAGCCGTGTTAAACTTTTGCTGTTTACTGGGAAGTCCAGTGGCACCATGTTAGCGCAGGGTTGGTGCTGGCTGGATGGAGCTAATGCCTGTACCAGGGCTGGAGGAACAACGCTGGAACAGGCACAAAGAGGAGTCCTCTGCTCTGATAGACATGTGGGCAAGATTTAAGTTATAACCCCAGTGTTACCACATGTCCTGATACAGCCCATCAAGCTTTTTAGAATAATTGACCCCATGGTAAACTATACAGCTTGTGGAAAATGTATTACAAAGCCTAAAATTATTGCATTTGGAAGCTGGGGAGTTCATTAGAAGAACACAGTGATGCTTATCTCTTCCTTCCAGGTGGTGCAGCTAGGTGTCATCTATGTGCCTTGGCTGAGTGCTAGCAACTGCCTCGCTTTCCAATAAAAACCAGCTTTCTTAGAGCCATATAGATGTGCTGCAGCCCCCAGCCCAGGAGCCCTGGTCCCGTCAGGCTTACATCTCCATCCCCATGCAAACCCAAGGACTGCTCCTTGCAGAGGAGTCCCACAAGCCGCCTGAGGAGCTTTAACCAGGCTTCCTGTTAGATGTGAAAAATATCACTGAAGAGACTTCTGCTTGCTCTGCACTGTACGTCCCCCCACCAGGATGTTCTCTGTATATATGAAAAATCTAGCAGTTTTTCAAATATTCTGTGGTTTCACAGAGAAAATGACAAAATTAGTGCAACATTGAAGCTTAATGTTTGAAACTCAGTTCAAAGAGAATGTTCACGTGCACAAAGGTAGAGAAGAGCTCATCTACTTTGCAAAACTGAGGCTTTTTTATACTTAAAGTTACACAGAAATCCACGATAGATAGTCTGGGTTCTGTGGTTCAGGAGTCAGACAAACTCAGCTGCATTTAAAGGCAGAAAAGACATTCTTTGTTACTTACATTTTCACTTTTGATTCCAAGGGCTGTAAGTTGATATGATATTTTTCGATATTATTTTCCTCATCCATGGCAAGCTGATGGCTATGGAAAAGAAAAAAAAAAAAAGAAAAGAGTTTAATGTGTCTCAGCATGACATTTTTGCTATCACCATGAATTAATTCAGAAATTTTGACAGAAACGAACAAGAGCTGCTCATTATAAGGTATCACTGTCTTTGGAGGATGGCATCTGGGTCCCTGTCTCCAGCCCCATTTGACTGTTAACCAAAAGTAACAATTTGGATCCAGTTTCCAGATCGGAGCCTGTCTGAGTCCTTGCACTAAACCTTCCAGATGCCACAGCTTCAGAGACAGGCACACCCAGCAAAGAAGCCACTGCAAATAAAAAAAAACACACTGGCGAATATAATAGATATTCTTGCTAAATTAACTTTCATCCCTGGGGCTACGTTTGAAAAGCTGGAGAGTAAAATGGAAAGTAACAATGGTAATGCCGGTAGCAAATGAATTACATCAGCAAGAGCCATACAGGAATATGAAGAAAAAAATCCTTGTAATAAACTATGACCGAGGAATTGGTGCTGCAAACCAATCGCTTTGAGAAAACAATTTTAAAATGCTAGAAGATAAAAATCAAACATCTCGGGATGCTGCTTTGGATGGGACTAACGACATGAATGAAAGGTCTTTGCATGAAAATTTGTAAGATTAGACCCCAACCTGTGGAGTTATTTTGAGACTTTACTGGACACTTAACTACATCATTCAATCAACAGCAGTTTTCAGAAATTATCCTCCTGTAACTAAAAATAAGAATTGTTTATGGGAGAAGTGCAAAATATTGAATATTTAGTATATTGCCAAGTAAGAAACATAGTCTACAACAAAGACACTGGCCCTCAGAAAGGGCTTGTTGCCTTGTAAAAGACATTACGCTATCACGTGTGAGATATCATGGAAGTTACACATTTACCTTTGAAGCATGTCTTTGCCATCATTGACCTGTTCCAAGGTGTGCTGAAGCCTTTTGAGTTCTTCCTACAAGGAGAGAAAAAAATATTTCGATGTGCTTATGGGAAGCCCTTGCTTTGCACTAATGCCATGTGTTGTGGTTTAAGCCCAGCCGGCAACTAAGCCCCACACAGCCGCTCGCTCACTCCCCCTGCGTGGGATGAGGGAGGGAATCGGAAGGGTAAAAGTGAGAAAACTCATGGGTTGAGATAAAGACAGTTTAATAGGTAAAGAAAAAGCTGCACATGCAAGCAAAGCAAAACAAGGAATTCATTCGCTGCTTCCCGTCAGCAGGCAGGTGTTCAGGCATCTCCAAGAAAGCAGGGCTCCATCACACGTAATGGTTACTTGGGAAGACAAACACCATTGCTCCAAACGTCCCCCCCTTCCTTCCTCTTCCCCCAGCTTTACATGCTGAGCATGACATCATACGGTGTGGGATAGCCCTTTGGTCAGTTGGGGTCAGCTGTCCCAGCCGTGTCCCCTCCCAGCTTCTTGTGCCCCCCCAGCCTGCTCGCTGGTGGGGTGGGGTGAGCAGCAGAAAAGGCCTTGGCTCTGCATAAGCACTGCTCAGCAGGAACTAAAACATCCCTGTATTATCAACACTGTTTCCAGCACAAATCTAAAACATAGCCCCATACCAGTTACTATGAGGAAAATTAACTCTACCCCAGCCAAACCCAGCACAACATTGGAGATTCCCCCTCGACCTCAAGAGGTTGTGAGCCAATGACTAAACAAAACAGTCCCTTGGGTAGTGTCTACATGGTTGCTTTCAAATTTAGATATCCAAAATATCTATAAAAACCCCAATACGTTTATCAAGATGTCCAGCACATAAGTTTGAAAGAAAATATCAGACCTACAAAAAAATAGGCAGAGCAAAAGAAGAAAGTATTCTTTCACATCTTAGGTATGTGGCTGTTTTGATTTCAGAGGAGATGGTCTTGGTAAGAAGCAAGTGAGCATCAGCTTGTACTTTAAGACACTTCTCTTTGTTCTGCAATCAAACAGTATTCAGTCTCATAATTAAGAGAGTCACTGGCTGAGATTTACAGCCCAAAGCCTTTACCAGGGTATTTGCATCAGATCCTGTTTCAAGCTGAGATGTCACAGATTTAACTGTAGATTCATAGCTGGGGTTCCCTGCGTCCATGCTAACGTTCCAGGAAAAATCTACCCATGATGTTCAGAACAGAGACGTGGCTTAAAAAACTAAATTGTGTCTAGCTGGCAGGGTTTTATTGTTCAGAATGGGTGGGAGTTGAGGGGTGGAGGAGAACCTGGTCACAATGAAGCCCATGCTCCAGGGGATGCAATTACCAGGCTGAACTTTCCATCCCTTCACAGGACACAAACCCACAGAGCGCCCTGGCATCGCTGGGACACGCACGTGCAGAGGACACATGCCCAGTCTCCTTAAAAGCTGGGCTGACAAGCAAACACTGAACCCCCTGACTGCACCCCTGTGATGCAATGCAAAGAGCGGCACCGTCCCGAGATGCAGGGATGTGCCTTCAGGTTTGTGTTTGTACAGCAACTGTTTGACAGTTAAGCAACACTGGAAAATGAGAAGTCTATGCGAAACACAAAGATGTTAACTCATGACTTCTTTTAGCTCATTACATTGGGAATCAAATGTAAAAGTAAAAGCTACTCAGAGTAAAGAAGGAGGGTAATTTACTTTACACCTACCTTGTATACAGATACAGGATTCCCAGGAAGGCTAAGAACATTAAAAAGGCAAAACAAGGATATTTTCGTCTTGTAGATTTTATCTGACCTGGGGATGAATCAAAGATTTTTGCTTCCAATAAGACCGTTGCAATCTTCATGAGCACAACAGATCAGCCAGCTCTACCTTCTGCTTTCCCAAATAAAGCCGATTTTGTGAAACAGAGAAATTTTATGTGGCACTTTTTAATCCTGTACAAGATTCTACCCTGTTCGACATGAAACAAGATCACAGTTGGTAGCTGATTTAATCCTAATACAGCTTTCATTTCTTTCCAGCCTTGGAAGAACTATTACTGCAAAATATGTTTTATGCATAAACTAGATTTGTCAAGATGACAAGTTAGCTATTTCCCCAGTCTTTGCCCCTCTGGGTCTCTAATTGTAGCACCATTTTTTGGACACACTGCAGCCGATAAAGCACTGTGCGTGATTTGGGATGCCTGGTTGCTGCCTACTGCTCATTGGCCATTGGAAATAATCCAGTTGTGAAACTTCTTTTTATTTTTGCCTTCCTTTTTTTTTTTTTTTTTTTTTTTTGCCTGTTCTGAGGAACATCCTCTTCTGGCATATTAAAAACAAGCAACTTTCAAAATTGTTTTCTCTGAAGCACAGTTCAGTTCAGAAGATAACCTTTTCTTCTCCCGTACTATTCCACTGGTCATTTTTTCAGCCTATCCCAGAGCTATGTACGGTAATTTAGAATGGGAAAACAATTTGCAATTGACTTTATATATAGCTCTGGGTGACAAAACCTGCATGACTTACATAAATCATTTCTTGTGTTTGACATCATTTTCTATTAACCTCAGGGTGAAGACTGAACAAAAAAAAAGTAAAAACCAAAATTGGTTGTGACATTTTTGACTATTCAGTCTTTCAATTAAACATCACCAGACAGTCTTTATAAAAGCCGTAATATAAGGCAACTACAGAAGGGGCATAGCAATGTTTGCATAATTGGGAAGAGAAGGAGACATAAAATCTATACTAATTTCAGTTTTGCATCATTAACCATAAAGTATTGATTATTGCTCCTTGCAACAAAATTTATGAAGCTAGCTCTGCTGCTGCACCCACAGAAAGTGATTCCGTTGCTTTGCCCTCAGCCCCCGGCGCGGTAACTGATGGGTGGCAGTGACAGCCGGGATGCTGCTCTTCCAACCCGCAGCCTTCGGAGATGCATCTCCCAGATTAGACCAGGAGTGACCCAGCTGCAAACTCGAACTTCAGAAAATTAAATTGGAAGAGATCCATACTTCTGTTGGAATACACGATGAATTATGATGCCTCTATAAACCTTGTTATAATGTAAACATATTGTAAAATTTACTGCAGCTTTCATTTTCCTACTTCAATTGAATACAGACATTAATAGCAATCGGGTAGCTACAGACAGATATAGATATCTAAGGAAGAAAAAGCAACGAAACCTTGAAGTGCAAGACGGGTGTTAAGAGCAAACTAAAGTGTCTTTTTCTAGTCTTTAACGTGTACATTCTGTTTATGTATTAATTATTTTTCAGCCTGTAGATGTGTACTTTTAGGAAACTAGGCTATTGCAATGACTTAATTATTGCCAGGAAGCTCAGTAACCCTATGGGGCAGAAAAGACCAAGGGGCTCAAGTCTACAGACTCTCACCAGGGAGAAGCCTGCGTAAAAGAGCTGTTTTAAGCTGCGCTGAGCTGGCTCTCAGTACAGTCTGCGCACTGTAAAAGCCTGGCTCGGCTTTGCTGTCAATATTCAGTTAGAACAAAAAGATTCTACTACCCTCTGCCTTTTTCCCTGCAGATCTGCTGTGTTTGGCTCCACGCAGCCCAAGGACAGGCTCTCTTGGTGCATGTCCAGTGCAATGATTTAGCAACCTCACCCAGCTGCCTTCAGCAGTTTTCAGGGTCTTTTTTTTAGTGAAGAGACCCAGAGGTTGCTGTAGACTTTAGTTCTTGTTTGGGCTTGCACAGAAATGTCACCTCTTGTTTGACCAGCTGTGGAGATGATGGCAGCCAGCAGATATGGGATCGTCGAGGCAGGCTCAGACGCAGAGGAGCAGAAATCTAAAACGATCTAAATGCACTAGTCTGTAAATTCATTTTGAAGAAGTCTGTTTCAAAAAACAGTTATTAGTGTAAATTCTAAAGAAAGAAAAGAAATCTGCAGATGTTAAATCATACTTAGATAAATATTTACTTCCAGTAGCAGGCAATGATTCATTTTTGTTCTGTACACAAAAATATCCATTCAGGTCAGTGGAGCTATTTATACCTGTGGGTTTAGACTAGCACAGAGAAATCAGGGCAGAGGCCACATATTAAAAATTAGTTTTCCAAATCCTTTTTGGATATGCATGCTATTGTTTGAGTGTCTCTGCGTAAGAGGTCTGTCGATTGGTGCTGAATGAATATACAACAGTGCTTCCGAAGAGGTACAGAGAGAGAGAGAGATTGGAAGAGAAAGCTTCAATTTCAGTAGAACTGCAGCCCAAAAATAGCAGTAAAATAGGTTTGTTTTTCCATTTTACAATTAAGAGTGAGTGTAGCACTTATTCAAACATGCCAGCTTTGGGTAGTTCTCTATTTCATTGATGTTCTTCCAAATTTTAATTGAAATTCTGTTGAATGGTGATTTTCTATTATACAGGAAAACTGGCACTTATGTGTGTTTCTTCCTCCCTTACTTCCAAGTTGCTTGACGAAACACCATGGTGCCAGTTTGAGATCCTCCTCTTCTGGCATAGAAAGGCCACAGTGACATACGTTGGAGTGGCACAGTCGCTCTTGCCCCGATGGAGCAGGGTGCTGGAAAGGGGCTGGAGCATCAGCCCTGCCCAACAGCACCTGGGTGAGATGTAGCAGAGCAGAGCACAGCCCAACTGCTGCCTTGAAGGAAACTGTGTCTCACCAGCCTGCCAGTGCTATGCAGGGAGGGAGTTAGTGCCGAGAGGTTTAATTTGGAAATATCAATAAAGATCACTGGAGCTTTCACAGCCGCTCTTGCCAGCAAATGTGTTAGCTCATCTCATTGTTCCAGAGCTGCTGCATTTAAAAACAAACATATGATGACTTCTCTGTAGCACTGACACAGGCATGGGCAAAACCGATCATTCCTTTCCCAGCACAACCTCTGAAGTGATGGCACAGCCAGGGCAAGCACCGCTGAAGGCAGTCTGAAGCCAGAAACACTGCAATGCCTGCTGCTGTTAAGACCAGAAGCCATGCAGGATCCATCCCCTGATCAAAGCCACCTGATGCCTCTTTCTGTCACCTATTAGGAAGCCAATGTATAAGCTTAAACATTCTCACCTCCTGCCGTTTTCCAATCCTGTGGTCATCAGAGGTGGATACAAGATAATGAAACTCTCTCTGCTGCTGCTCACCTCTCCCAGTCCATCGCACCAGTCTGGGGACAGCACACACAGTGCTAAACCACCTTTAGCACCAGCTCTGATCCATGTGCCATTTGTATCCCAGCACGGAGGCAGCAGCCTCAGCTGCTTTTCAAACACCCCAGCTGCTTTTTGTTACTGGAAACAGTCCATTGCCAATGCTGTTCAGAGCTGGTTACACCCGGGTCTGCTGTTATCCGTATTTTTAAGACTTTGTTTCCCATTTAACAAAGCATTCCCCTCACCTCCTTTTTGTGTCCATGAAGCACCTTGGGGTTTATTAATTTTATATTTTTTCTTTTTTAATTTCATTCATTTTCATTTATATTTTGCCTGGTTTTCTCAGGGAAGACCATGGCCCCTGTATTAAATGATGTAGACTCTGTGCTTCAGTCTGACAAGGCCTGTCAAGCAGTGTGTTAATTAAGCCTCTTAGCAAGATACAATGAGTCTAAAGAGGATAGAAAGATCAGGATGCTTTGCGGTGAAGGCTTTTACTCACTACTATTTTAGGCATCCATTCATGCTGGCATGGAGGGGCTGCTCCCATGGGAAACACACTGGATTACATGAGCAGCCCCCTAAAGCTCCTGTTCCCTCTTGGTACAAAACAGGGGGGTTGTCCCCAAAGCAGCATCTCTGGTGGCACATCAGAGGCACAAGGAGCCCCAGCTTGGGCAGACATGAGACCATCTGCATTATTTCCCATTTTAGGGATGTGTAGAGTGTTCTGCATCCCATTTTGGGGGCTGGAACATAAAAGCTAATGCTATGTCCTGAATATGCTGACCATCCAGTAAAGTTGGTAATTAAATGTCAGATGGTGGCAGCTGCTTCATATCTTGGAACAAAAAGACACATTAGATGACAGTGGCTTTTGTATATTGGGGGTGGGAGGGAGAAGGTCCTATTTTATTTGCTCTGGCAACCCAACAGGGGCATCGAATACTTCAGCTACGAACGTTCAAGAAAAGTACGTTAACTGCACAAGATTAACATAGCTACAGGGGCTTTGCAATCCACAGCTGTCAGAATGATTTGCCAGATCACTTTAAAAAATTGTGCCATCAATAGTTACCTAAACCTACTTTAAAAAGTTTCACATTCAGATTTAGAAACAAAACATGAATTAGTCTTGCTGAAATAGGTTAGTTACTGCAGGGAGACACAGCATGGTCATTCAGGTCAGATCGTGTATCCTGGCCTGTCGCTGACCTCTGATGGCACCTTAGGTCTTTCCACCTCCTTTCTTGTGTGCATCTTGTCCATTTAGGTCACAATATCTTCAAGGAAGGGAATAACTCTTATTTTTTGCTTGTGCATCAGGGAACTGGTCTTGATTAGTTAAAATAGAATGTGGTTATCAAGCACTAATTAATAGCAAACAATTTCAGACTCTTCCATCACTCTTCCATCAAATACTGTCTGTATTTCCCTTCCATGGCTCACCTTCACTGCAGGGGTATCACAGTCCCCCTGCTACAAACGTGGCTCCCGGTGAGCACAGGGTAAATGTGTGCAGGCTCTGTCCATGCACTCGTTTTTACAAACAAACCAACGAAGGTGTCAACCAAAACCTGAGGACTGCTCAAGGAAAGAAAGTGTCACACGGAACAGAAAATGAAGCCAAAGGGCAAGCATCACTGAAACTTTTCAGGCTGGAAAGAGGTTACCACTAATTAGACTGCCACTGGGCTGGGTGTTAAGCACCACGGCTGTTCAGCACAAATGAACGTGCGCTGATGCTGCAGCAAGGTTTCTGAGGACGTAGCTGATAAATGGAGCACAAAGGGGAACAGTAGCCATTAGGCAATTAACTCCCACAGTTTGTTGCTCACATTTCCATTATTCTAGATACTTAAGAGATGCTTCACTCAATATGCATCATCTTAGTTTATTGAAAACCAAAATTATGCTTGCAGAGCCCAATTGCCACAATTTAGGTTATTCTCCGACAAGAAGAACCACGTTGCTTTCCACTGTTCTCCAGCACAGGCCAACTCTCAGGGAATGTTTTCAAAATAAAGTTTCCTGTGAGTTTACTAGCGAATATTTTTACAGAATATGGTCTAATTTTCCAAAGGTCCCCTTAGGTCCTCCTTACAATGTGACTCGGTTGACAAGTCTTTTGTGGTTTCTTACTTGCTCAGTTTGGTGTGTTTAGAAATCTGTTGTACCATTGTTTTTTTCTGTCATACCATGTTTTTTTTTTTCCCCATCCTTCACATGTAGTGCATATCTATAATGTCCCCACACATACAGCAGTGGAGAATCACCTACAATGCTAGCACTGAGAAGTCCCTTCTGGCTAAGGGACTTCTTGTCCAAGTACTGTGAAATCTCCGTGCTGATTTGGACTGCTTTCAGATTGACTTCTGAGGTTTACCATGGGAATTCAGGAATGGAGCTGGGGTGCAAGTTCAGGATCATTTGAATCAGGCTTTCCTGTAACCCTGTCCCACAGAGAAAAAAAATATTGCAACAGCACTTCTGATGATAGTTTCTAGATTACTTTTTTACTTTCTGCACCCTCTGCTGTTCAGCACACAGTGTGACCCAACACAACAACTGGTGGCTGAGTCCCTCACCCTGCTCCTGCCTGCTAACCCAGCAGCAGCACAGCCCCACCACCTGCCTGGGGCTGGCTTGGGTTTCTTGGCTGGAACTCAGTGTTGGGTTGTAGGTACCTCCCTCAGTCCCTTCACTGAAAACCTAACAAGGCAGAGAAGGAAAAGCTTTATTAGAGCAAGTTTGCTGTTCTGCCAAAGGTAAACTCCTTGCTGCATGATTTCTGAGAGTTTTACTCATTACTGTTTAAAATTCCCAGGGGATGCATTTGCCTCCTATTTCAAAGGACACTTTCATCACTTAATAGATGAATTGGTAATATTTTCATTTTCTTTATGTAAAGCCCTTCCTCCCTTTTTATACCTTATGGTCATAATATCTGATTGTTTCTCTTCCCAGTCTTGCAAATCATGACGTTGCTCTCTCCTCCCTCATCATTTAATCAAAATAAGACTCAATACAAAACTTCATTGACCAAGTGTAAACCCAGCATAGGGAACAAAAGCAGAAAGTCCTGGCCTTCATATCTTTGAACTAAGCTCATGCCTAATCCCTTTGCTATGATCCTGGCTATGTAAGGATGCCCAGAACAGCTGATATATTAATTCTTCTCGTAAGCGGGTGTAAATGGCCAGAAGGGAAATGTAGCAATGCTGGTGACATCTCCCAGGGGACAGGAGCACTCACAGGATGACCTGTTGAGCTCTTTTCCACTTTCCATGATATCAATAAATTTTTCTTTTACTTCTTGCAGCTCTGCCCTCAGGAAGAGTAATCTATCGCACCATGGCTACAGAACATTATTTCATAGTTACAGCAGCTCTGGAAATCTTGCACAAGGATGAATACCATTAAAAAGCCAAGTCAGACTCCTTTTAAAAAGCCTCTTCTTTCTGATGCTGCCACTGCGGTCAGGGCTTTCAACAGCACTGCTTCTGCCTCGAAATACACAAGCTTTTAACTTTTGCCAAGGGAACCAACTAGAAAGAACGAAGCTTCTTGACATCTTGGCTTCTCTGTTGCCAAAGTGCTTCTGAAACTACAGCCAGTCTGAACACAGAGGAAAAGGTCTGGAGCAACACGAGTGCTATAGGAGACTCAGCAAAGAAAGCATTTCATAGGTTATAGTTCAAGCGAAAAAGAAAAATAGCTATATATAGATACACACACTGGGATTCAAGTTCATGGCCAGAAAGCCAATTTCCCTCTGAAGTCCAGAAATTTTTGGAGTCAGATATGACAGGTACCCTACAAGCGGCAGGAGGCACTAAATGATTCACTTATGGGATGAGGAGATGCTATAACCACATTTAGGATTTTAATGCCATTTGTATGGGACCTGATGTGACAGTGCAAAACCTGGTGTAAATCACCACACCTTCACCGAAGCAGACAACATGTGTTACATGTTGTCCATATACTTTACCCTTACTACAGCGACAACCTATACCAGAGCTAGAGCTCATGCAACCAGCATGCCGTAGGAAATGCTGATTTTTTCAAAAGCAAGTTTCCATTTGGAATGAAAACCAACAATTTTGACATGCCAAATGCCACCACACATGTTGTTAGAACAACCACCCTTCCCTGCAAGTCCTGGATAGCAAAAGGCAGCCCTGAAATCCCAACGGGGCATGCCCAGTGCTGGAAAAGCCATGGAGGCAACGGGGCCAAAGCTCGCCAGGGCTGACCACCTGTGAACACTGCACTGCAGATTGGGCAGCAAAGCCTAATCACAACATGTTTCAGAAGAAATGAAGCTTTCCAACCCAGTACTTTAATCTTCAAGAAATGAAAGTAAATGGCAACCCCAGCGTTGTGTTTTGCTTTATGGCACAAAAGCTGCTCCTTGAGAGAACATCATTGGCCAAATTACATGGGGAATGGTCTGTGAATGTTTTTGTGGAGAAGAGACATGTCTGTCCTTAAGTGTAACCAACAGTCCAAGTTTCTTTATCTTTACCATTACTTTACCCTTCCTCTGAAGGGCTGCAGAATTATGCCTGCTAAAAAGACACCAGTGTTTTGGTTTAACGGTTACTTTACAAAGAAGACAAATCTGCACCAAACCCACTCTACTGGAAGAAACCCACACCTTCCATCTCCCTCTAAGGTCTTCATTGCAAATTACAGTTGAGTCCAGCTTAATTTTGAGAGAAATATGATGAAATTGCAACCAAGCCAGTGTGGATTTCAGCATGCCAGGAAGGGGAAGGCAGGGGGAAAATCTGACATGACAGATCCATCTTCTGAACTCCCAGTGGAGGTTTTTTCTCCCCAGAAAAAGTAAGCAGCTCTTTTTATAGCTCATGAGCCTATTACTTCTAATGACAACAACAGATGACTGTTTTAAAACTGAAAAGAAACATATTAATCCAATTTTCAGCTTTTCAGCATGTGGTACTGTCTACTAATTTTCACAAAAGAGAAGACTGATGAACTAGTTTAGTAATCAGAAGGTTACTGTAAAAAAAAAAATAAAAATCATGCATCTATTACAGAAATGCTTTTCTACATGTCTCACATTTCTGAAAGTCCCATTTAGGCCAAGCAGCATATATTTCGTCCATAACCAAGAGCTGCTTTTCAGAAAGCGTGCACAAATATCTATTACTTTGCACTGTAGCAGCACTTACAAAACAGTCCCCAAGCCATCAGCTTCACAGAGACTGCCTTTGCTTGGACAAGGGACCTGTAGGATTTAACGCCAGGACGCTTTGCCCTCCAGTACTGCATGCATGGGAATACCCATCTCTAGGCAGGACAGGCATCCCCGTGCCAGGGCAGTCATGACAGAGGTGAAGCAGAAGCATTAAGCAGCTCCGAGCTGTGATGAGTGTGGACAGGCATGCATGGAGGAGGCTGCCAAGGAAGATGGCCCCAGCGTGGCCTGGCTCATCAAGTCTTTCCACACCCTGTAGCTGCTGTTTGTACCGCAGCTTTGTCCTCAGCCACAGCATCAAGGAGCAAGCTGGCTCCCAAAAGGTGCCACCAGTTTCCAACCAGCCTGAACACACAGGCCACTGTGCTTTGCTCCCGTTCTCAGGTGTCTGAGACATTGTCACCATCATGGTCCCTCTCTTGCAAGGCACATGAGTGAGAGGTGCCAGCACAGTCAGCAGCCACATGAAATCTCTGGTCGAGGACTCAGGAGAAGAGCAGCTACATCTACAGATTTTAGGTTCATGGAAAAATACGTGCATTCACAGAAACGTTATTTTCTCTGTTATGATGAACTACAGACTGAGCAGTTTTGATTAGGGTCTTAATCTTTATGTATATTGTAATTTTCATCAAACACTCTTGTGTTTGTCTTCAACATGAGAAATAGCTTTTCCGTGCTGATAATAATGAAACTACTCGCTCATTCTGATGCTTGTAACTATGCAAGCACACCAAGAAACGAGCAATCCACTTATTAATGTGTCAGCTGAGCTGTGCTTGCTAGAGTCAGTAAGCACAAGTTATGTCAGTCTCCACCCCTGCACTACCTTCCTTTCCATCCCCACCATCTCTTGATCATACAATACGATATTTTCTAATGCAAGTGGAAAATATTTTATATTTAGCAGCCAGCAACTGCTCAGCCATAAAGATCATTACAGCTGCAGAAACAAGAAACGGTCCTCAAAAGACAGCACGCTGCATCCAGCCTAACCAACCTCCCTCATCATCCACTCCAGACATTACATCCCAGAAGTTCACTGGAACAGGTTGCCCAGAGAAGTTGTGGATGCCCCATCCCTGGAAGTGTTCAAGGCTGGGCTGGATGGGGCTTTGAGCAACCTGGTCTAGTGGAAGGTGTCTCTGCCCATGGCAGAGGGGTTGAAACCAGATGATCTTTAAGGTCCCTTCCAACTCAAACCATACTATGATTCTATGATGTGGTTCAACAGTAACAAAGGACTTCCATTTTTCTGTGCACATCTGACTTTCATAAAGCTTCCTCAGCACTCTCAAGAAGTAAATCTGCATCATACCCATTTTCAGGATGGGCATAACTATGCTAAGAGGCACGCATAGGCCAATTAAATCAGTAGGGAGATTAGCAAAAGGGCTATCTAGGCTAAAGCAAATGTCATGGCCCTTGCTTGGATCCCAACACTGATAGCATTTTAGGATTGAGCTAAGAGCACCCTACATCCATGTATCGTTACGACCTTGCCAGAGTGGAACTGTAAGCCAGGGAGCCAACATGGGTTCCTGATCAGCTACTGTTCTTGCATGAGCCAACAGCTCCAACTAATAACCCCTCACAAAACTCATCAAGCTTGCTGTATGCAAACTGGATGGCAAATTTATCAAGGTAGGGACCTCGTGCTGGCAGAACAGTCACTATGTGTATGAGGCTTCATATACACAGAGCACCTTGCTAAGTGATTTTTTTTTTTTTTTTAAGCTCCTTCAAAAAGAGACTGTTTATGCCGTGGCATTTCACCCCAATGCAATTGGAAACAGCCACAGCACAACTTAAGAGGGGGATAACAGCAGAAATTCCTCTAACTTTTGTAGCACTGCTGGGGACCACTATAAAATGGTACTGAGCTAATTAGACAAGTCATAAAGATGTTCCCTTGGCGATCTCACAGGTGAAATAATCTGATCTTCTACACCCTGCCTTCCTAGTTAATCTCTTGATAAGTCATTAACACAATTGTTCAGTCTACTGTAGTCCCTTTATAAAGTGCATGTAATTTACAATCCCATTAAAAAGATGGCCACAGATTAGTCTCAGAGGCAAATTACAAAACTATTCAGTTGTGTTTTTAGCACATTAGCTGTAGCTATATGAATCCTGGAGAAAAAAAAATAATCACAGAACATAGGAGGTTTCAGAGCAACTATACCCATCAAAACCCACCTATCTAATTTTCCGCATAAAAATTAAATATAATTGCAAATTGTGGGATACCCTGCTCAGCTGCTGAGCAACCATGCGGTCTTTTTTCTTTTGTGAATAGCAAGAAAAAAACAAGTACTAAAAGAACGCAAAAGGTATACAAAGTTCTTTCATTTGAAAAGCTAGGATTTAGTTACTTCACAGCTTATGCTAATTTTCTGCTGCTATTCAGTATTCAAGTTATTTCTGTTATGTAATTTGAGGTGCTGGAGGATGCTAAGCACTGGCTGTTTCAACAGAGCAGAAAGAGTGAAGGCACTGGACCTTGTAAAAATATAATGAAACAGATGTTTGCTGCTTTTCTGTATTTATGCTTCTTAGTATCAACTTCTAAAATCCAGCATGTAGAAGCTTCCAATACTACCTTCAGGAGGCTCACTTTCATCTAGGAAAGTGATTAGGAGATTGTTTCAAAAAATCAGCAGAATACTCTGGCTTCCAGCATGTAGAAGCTTCCAATACTACCTTCAGGAGGCTCACTTTCATCTAGGAAAGTGATTAGGAGATTGTTTCAAAAAATCAGCAGAATACTCTGGCTTTGTCTGGGCTTCTCCAAAAGCTACACAGGTCCTAAACAAAATGCTTGAGGTAGGCTCCAAATGCACAAATACTGTGAAACATCTTCCACAACAGAGCCGTGGTCCTGCCTGGGATCTTAGGACAGAAACAGCTCAGGTGTCATTTTTCATAGGATACAGGAAAAAGCACTCAGATCCTATTAGTTTTCAACAAAATTTAGGCATTTGAGCACTTTGGAGATTAGAAAACAGGATTTTCGGAGTTTAACATTATTGAACTTCCCAATGTAAGAGGTGTCTCATTCTTGTGTTTCCAGTCCCTCCTCATCCTTCAGCAGCACTTTACCTTCCAAGTGCTCTCCATTTGTTTTTCTGTCTTTCACGAACAATAAACCAGATGGGGAATTTAGAACATCACAAAATCGGGCAGCAAATAATTCTAGTTTGTAAAAGAAGCCCCCTCGTATTTCTACTCCAGCTGTAGGGAGGCTTGAAAGCAGCACGCTAAAAATGACAGCACTTCCCAATAAACATCTTTTAGGAGGAAACCCGAGGAGTCTGTGCCGTGTAGGAAGCAAAGGCTGTGTTTCCAAGCTTTTGTGTGACGGTGTGCATCACTGAGAGTCAGAGCATGAAAACAGCCAGTCCATGCTAGAGTCCTTCAGAGCAAGAAGAAGGGACTGGCTATGACCACCATGGACCAGGGCAGATGGAGCAGAGGCAGGCGGCGGTGATGGGCAGAGGTGGCAAACTTCTTTCAAAAATCTAGGCTTGAATCTATTTTGAAAAGTTCATCCTAAGGTCAGGGGTTGGTTCAAGCCTTCCTCCCTCCTCAGAGTTGCCTGATATTAGCAAGATGCCTGCAACTCCAAAAATATTTAATGACAAGCACGTGCAGGAGTCACATTGCTAACCTGGAGAGAAATAAAATAACACTCCCGAGCTTTATATTATAGGCGAAGTGACAGCAACCACTGATATAAGGAGGAGGGATCTATGGCAGTATCTGCTAGGTTCAGAGGTTGCTCTTGTTTGAGCTCCTGAGGAGTTAAATCTAATTTCTCATATACTGCAGATATCTAAAAAGATGTTTTAATTGAAGGCAGTTGCTTAGCAACTGCATCCCCTGTGCTGCAGCGATGCTTTTCACCTGGAGCAGATAAACATCAGGATGGCACTTTACAAATCTGATTAGCAGCAATGAAATAGCTGGCTACAACGAGCTGCAAGTGCTTTTCCAGAAGTTGTGCTTCTAACCTGATACCTATCAGCAGGGAAAACCCAATGAAACTCATTTGCAGGTTAGAAGAGCTCTCTTCTCCTCCTCTTGCCCAGCAAACATTTCAGTCTGCTTCTCACAACCAGAGCTGATCAAGAGGCAGATAGCATTGGCAGGATTTTTCTTACTCGAAAGATTTCATTGCAGTTGAACACATATATTAGAGTACTTGCAATCATGCACAGATGTTTTTCTGAACAGGCCTATGATTCTTTGAAAAGCACCAGAAAAAGCACATTTCCAGACCACACAGAAAAAGATTTCCTTGTAACTTTTATAACTGGACATTATTGTTTAAAGACTGCTACTATACTAGCCTTTACAACCTGTTTAAGAGCTGGTTATTGGTGCTACTACTGCATTTCTAACAAAGAATATTAAGCACTTGAATAGCTCACTTCCAACACCTTTGCATTATAACGTTAGTATAAATGTTAACATTTATACCTTACTTCTATCACGTTCAGTGATCTGCTATGTTGGGGTCTAATACATGGCAAACAATTAAGCATTTAAGATTCAGAAAAGATTCATATGCATTTTCCCATCCATTACAAGTCAGCTACACGTCCCAGCCATGACCAGAATGCAATTTGCCAAGCAAAGGCTATTCTCGTTGCCTTTATTAGGTTCCAAAAATCCCAAATACCAAATGCAGAATAACAGGCCATGAGTCCCCAGAGAACTGTCTATTTGAATGCTCAGAGATGTACTTGAGACTCACTTCTCAGGTCTCCAGATACCCTCAGAGGGTTATTCATCAGCAGCACCCCAGCTGATGGGGTGAGGAGCAGCCTGGCTTGGTACCACGGGGCCAAGAGGCGGCAAGGGGGGCTGGAGGGAGTGCGAGCTTGTAATGCAGACAGCTGGACTGAGGAGCAGGGGACATTTTTCATCAGCCTTGACATGTCAAATACCAAACCAATTGCAAGAAGAGCTTCCAGGCAGTCAATGGTTCCTGGAAAGGTACATAAGAACTATGCCCTGGGCAAGCCCCAGAAGAAGGTATGCTGGGAGGGTTTTCAAGGCAAGTTTAATTTACTCAGCTTAGATTTGAACACCTAACCACCACAAAGGTCCAGTTAAAAAAAACCCTTCTGCTCCAGCTGGTACTTGAGCATCTGCATAGATTTTTCATTTTAAATAGGACTTGGAAAAACGTGTGAATTTGCTGTCTAGGATTAGGATGAACTTCAGCATGTGGTAGAAGCCTGTCTCAGTGTTACATGTACCAAGCTTCAGCCTTCACTATGAGAAGTGAAGCTTGGGCTTTTGACTCTCCCAGGGTGATTCACTCAAACCTTCAGCTGGTGTTGCAGGAGTGGGCTACAGAATGTGCTTTCTCTTGGCAAGTACTCTTGAGACTGCCTTTGGTGTAGCATCTTCATACCACAGTACAGCTATCAGGATACACAGCAGGGCTCTGTCACATCTTCTAATATCACTCCAAAGTATTGAGCCAAGAACACCCCTATCGGAGCTTGGCTGCAGTTATCGAGCTCTTTGCTGAAGTCCAGATTCTGGAGGGCTGTTACTGTAATGTAGACAAAGTACTAATTAGCCTGGACCATAGAGAATTTGTCCCAAATGTGTTCTTTATATGCGGGATGAATCATGTTGAATCATTGGTTGTAAACCACATGAATCAATTAAACTATAAGCCAGAGTTTCCTCTTTTCCATTTAGTCTTCTGTGATCTCTTAGATAACTCTTTGTTCTTTGTTCTGTTTCTTATTCCTTGGTTTAGATCTTCATTCTCATCGCAACAACTGGCAGAGCTGGTAAACAGTTGAAAATTGAGAGACAGGCAGTTTTCTATATGATTGACACTAGGCAAGTGAAGCACAGAGGAGTAGCTTAAGCTGGTTGCCAGTTTTGAATGCTGCTTGTCTCATGACAATAAGGTCGTAATGCTTTACATAAGGATGCTGCCATTTGACAGTTAAAAGGAAGTTAAAATAATAATTGGAAAATTCTGTCCTTGAGCTACTGAGGAGAAAATAAAGATAGCCAGAGGAAATTCTTTCCCTCCTCAAAAATAAGATCCCATATAGCTACCCTTTTTTTTTTTTTTTTTTTTTTGACAAGAATATTGCTAGCAAGCTATTTGGACACTGATGTTTTCAGTTTTATTTAGAAAAACTTGAAGTCATCTACCTAAGATGGAACTAAAATGTAAAGCCTTATGTAGTCATCAAGCCGAGACAGCTACACCCAAAATATGTCCTTCTAATTATAAAAAGAGCAATCAACACTTGTATTTCAGGAGCTAAGGAGCTCTGACAGGGCCAAGAAGCTGTTCCCTTCCCTCTCTGCTATCTTCAAATTTGGTTAGCCATAGGTAGGGGCAGGAAAGTTAAACCACTGCCCCTCACAAGAAATTTGTGATGCTACAGGGGAGAGGTTAAAGGGGTGATGCGATGCATGGTGATCCTTGGCAATGTCTATCTTAACAAGTAGGGGGATGGAACAGGAGCAGATCTGCATGGCAAAACCAACGGTCTGATAAGCAGTTGGAGATATCAGCAACCTGGTCCTGGGGGCAAACACCCATCAGTGGCTCTCAGCTTAGCTCCAGCCATGACAAATACAGTTTGTGCAGTGAGAGATGGTCTAAGTAGAGTAAGGGAGGGCAATTGGGAAATTTGTTTCAAAGACACTCTCCTGATCCAAACTAAAATGCTAATATAGAGGCACTGATGTCAATCTAATGTCCTGTTAGTCTTCCATAGGTCTGGGGCACCAGGATGCAGAATATTCATAGAATCAACACATAGCATTTAGAGCTGAAATAATAAATACTTTTTCCTTGGTGGTAGTACTCCAAAGTCAAAGCAGAACCACAGCTTTATTTCCAAGGTTTATTAGCTCTTCAGTTATTACATTCCCTTGTTTCCTTGGCTCACCCTCCCACCAGCTGCCTTATTTGCTGTGTGAAACCCTCAGTATTAACCACAATACAGGTTCTTAATGTTTAATGTGTGGCTGATAGAATTCTGCAGCATCCAGCAGAGCCTTTGAATAAAGGGCACCCTATAAAAAACTTAAATGCAAACAAAAAAGCAGCATGTGAAACCATACGATAGAAGCTGGTCTCATTCAATCTCTGAAAGCAAAGAGCTACAGTTTATATGAATAATTCAAAGACAGCCTCAGACAAATGATCCCAGGTCTATAAGGAAATGGTAAAACCTCTGGAGTCTGCAGCTCTTTTTATTACAGCCTGGTTTGTGCTGAATGCTGTTTTCTCTGGGGTTATTTTTTACTTTTTATATATATATACATATATATATATATACACACACACACACGAACAGTCAGATAAGATGCCCAGATAACATGTACAGCAGACCCCAGAGAAATATTTTAATTTTATATTCGTTTCTGACTGGTAAATTATTCATTAACATGGATCATGCAATTGGGTAAAAATTAAAAATTGGCAAATTAGTTTTCATTTGTTTATGTTAATTATTTAGTGTCCTTCCTTTTTATTAGAAAAAACACAGAGGGAGATTAGTCTTGTTCTGACGATCTGTGTTTGCTCCCTAGACAACACACAAATTAGCATTGCTATGGCTGCTTTTATGCAATGTCTATGGAAATATGACTCCACTGCCCAGATCTGTTGCTGAGACGTTGTGGCATATGCTGGATTTCTAAATTGCAGATATGCCTTTGGATATTTTTCAACAATGCTTTGAAAAATAGGCTGTTGGGTCTTTATTTACAGATGAAGCCAACAGTTGTTTCCACGGCCCTTCCATGAATTCAGCTGTGGCTCCCCAGCCCCGCCAGCACCTCCACTGCCCCAAGGAAACTCCAGCCAGTGCGAGTTTCACCTCCAAACTAAGACACAGTCATTCCACGTTGATGCTAGGTTTCAAAGTTAGGGGGTCACCTCCATTTTAATATCCGTTGATGGATTTAACTACATAGAGAAAAACCTAAGCACTACGTGCCACCACAGCACACATAGTGAGAACCCGCTGGATAAACTGCTGTGGGTTTCCTAGGCAATGCACATAAATGGTATTTGTGTATTCAGAAACACTTATCCATTATGGTTTTTAAAATGTTTTCTATTTTTTTTCTTTAAGATATCTCTCCTTCGAAAAGTGAGGACTGTGTCTAGTCTCTCCACAAGAGCAGTGGGACTGACATTTTGCAGCTAGCTATGGGTCTGACCCTGCTCGGGTTCAAGTTCAGGCATCACTGTGACAAGGGGCTTGGGTTGCTCGCCATCCTCTGTCCACATCCCCACACCACTATGCATTAGGTTACCAACCAGGTTTATTCAGCCCATTGAGCTGCGCTTGCCGTCAACTCCAGATCCCAGAAGGGAGAGCCAAACATACTTTCCCTATGCAATTTTTCCACAGTAAGTTATCTACTCACAATATATTCACCCTGTCCTAGGTGATTTGGCTAGACATCAACTAGAGATAGCCCATTTTGTGGGTGCTGAGGTTCATCATGTTCAGTCACCACCTCCTCTGTTGCTCAGACACTTCCCACCCAACCCACATAGCTTTCTTCCATCGAACCCATCAGCGGTTGCCAACCAGACTGCTCTGCTCAGCACAGAGAGGGAGCACGAAGAGACAACGCATCTGCTTCAAAACACTTTTGGATACCGAGGAACACATTCTTCATGGTCAGTCTTCAGCTTTGCTGTTTGCTACGTAGCAAGTTTTTAACACAATAACCGAGTCAAGCACAAAAAATGTTAAAAAAAAAAACAAACAACAAACAAAACAAGTATGCCAAGGAAAGTGAGTAACCGTGAACACAGTGCAATTCCAGTAGCTAAAAAGGTCACCTTAGGTTAGAGAAGGAATCCAAAATATTCCCATGTACATTCCTAACTACTTTGGATGTAAGAAATCAGTGCTGTAGGCTGTATAACTGCTACAGAAGGCTGCAGATCAATTAATGATATCAGCAAATTAAAAAGAAAAAATAGCAAATGGAAACCCTAACTTGTTTATAATGCCAATCTTTCTCTTCCCAAATATTCATAACTCTTTGCAAGATAGCTTCTCCTAAGGAATTAGGATGAGAACAAAGAAGAAAAAATCCCAAAGCCCCAAACACAACAAAGAAAGTTATGTCAAAAAGCATTTCTAGCATTTAATCAATATTTTTGTGTCATGTTCAAATTAAAAACATTTTTTCTGAGTCTTTAATTCCATTATTTCTAGGAATTGTCCCTGACATCTGTACAAGCTCCACCTTAATCCAGTTACTGTGGGTGAATCCTCAAGGTAAACAATATTGCTGATGCTTTTCAAAAGAAGAAATACAGCATGTTCCTTCCTCTGGCTGCATTAGCTGGGCTGGATTTGGAGAAATGAAGAGCAGCGTAGACTACCTAAGTCATTTCAATAGCTCCTGCCAGTTGAAGGCACACGTACCCAGGAGGAGACAGCTCCGTGCATCATCAGAGAAGGTTTATTGGAGTTGAGATTCACTCTCTCTCCCAAGGTGGAAGAATTGGCCCTTGCATTAGGGATACTTATGAGAAGATAAGACATTCTAATTTTGTCCATTTATCCGAGTTAGTTTTGCTGCATAGTAAGTATTAATATAAATATCCCTGCAAAACACACTGCAATTCTGAATTAAAATTTTCTTCCTGGTGAAAAGCAGAAGCCCATTTTTATTTAGTGATTCATTAAAAACAAGTTTCCTCCCTTGCCCTACACTTTACAGAAGTGCAGCAGATTTACATTATCATCAGAAACAACACCCAAACGCGAGTTTAAACCAATGATTATGCTTCACTTTACATAGAGAGTCACAGTGATTAAGTTATGCCTGTCCATGGGACTCCAGCACCCTCCTTCTTGTGTAAAAAAACCCTAGGGTTGCTCATGTGTGCTCTCCCAAGAGGCTAGGAAGTAAATCCCGAATTTCATGTTATGCCTTTTATGACAAATTGTGAATTATCCTCTGAATCCTTAATAAAGTGAAAAGAGAGGAAAAGAAAAAAAAATACCCACTCATTTTCAAGCACAATTTTGTAGATACTGTGAGTGTGTATATATAGATATATATATAAATTCCATGTATTTAAAATTATATACAAAAAGCAACTGCTGAGCAATCATTCATTTTAAGGAAAATGCTACCACCTCTTCCAGGTCCTTAATCCTGGTGGGATGAGAAAAAGCAGTAGCTGCAGAGGAATTGGGATTTACATCAACCTCACAGTAATGGGGTCCTTCTCCGCAACACGGTGCCATACTCCCGGAGCAATGAACTGTGCAGATCCTTGCAAATTCCGCAAATCTCCGCCCCTCTCCCGCTGTAATTACACCATCAGCGCTTCCACCCAAGCACGCTTGTCGACAGGTTGGACGCTTTCAAACTTGTCACAGGTTTTGCACCAGGACAAGTATCAGCATACAAGCTCTCAGAGGAGCAAAGTTATTTTCATTATTTCATTGATATTCCCTAAAAAAATCCCATCATCTATGTTCATGCACCTGTGCATCAGTCCACCCCACAGCCCTACAACTCCCAAATCCCTTGCCGAAACACTAAATTATGGACTTGCATATCTAACAAAGTCAGGGCAATTTGGCCATGAACAGAAGAGCCCACAAGCGTCCTTCCAGCTGGAAACTAGCAGCACTTTTAGACACAGCCCATCTCTGTCCTCTTTGAAGCCAATCGAGTTTCAAAACAATTTTAATGGAAAAAAGGATTTCTCACATACAACAAAAACAAACCCAAGAACATTTACGGCCAGGACACTGCGAACATCTTAAGAGCAGATTTGAAAATAATTTTTCCTCCCCCTCTTTCTTTTCCACCATAATGAGGAAGGTGAACTTCCATCTAACTAGAAATATCTTTATACAAATTAAGTTTTGTGCTAATTTAGATTTCTCCACCAGGAAGCAGATGCATTCAGAAGACAGACGTAATTTATGAACTCTAGCAGCCTTCATTGCAAAGTGAAAAAAATATGGATTTAAATAGTTTCAAGCATCATTTTGGCTGCACATGGCTTGCTTTCATCCTGGACCTGTGTGAATACAATAGCTTAATGAAAATTAATGAGGAAAGACTGTTCTCAGGGACAAGAGAACCAAATGCAGGTAACTTTTTAACAGAACTTCACCTTTAAAGAAATTCATTATCAAGCTCTGGTCTTTTTAATACTATGGAAAAAGGAAGATTCCCCAGCTTAATTGCTTTGTGGTTCTTGGATCAAATCTTTGCAAGTAAAATTTCTATTAATTAAAATAGCAATTTACTCCGCTAGAAGTGACACTTGGCCAATGCTAACAGAAACCCTTCACTTCTGTCAGGTGGCATAACTGGTATTTTTTAAGAACAAGCAATAAATACCCTTAGCATCACAATTCTGTAGAAGTTATTTACATTTTTGGGCCCCAAACTCAAATTATTATAATCAACACTAATTCCCAAAATGAATTCACAGTTTCTTGTAACTCTAGAAACTGGGTTGTCATGGTGAATATTTATGAGGTTGATAAAACAACCTTATGGGATGTGTTCTCATTCAGACACATATGATGCACAAAAGGAATTTCTGGTTTTTCATACAAACTGGTCTGTTGAAAAGGAAGGTTTTCATAGGCCCAGCGATTCCTGCACAGGTCCACACCCTGTATGTGTCCACAGCAACAATTCACCATAGTTTCAGCTCTTCTTTTCTGGACATTGCTGCCTTTCTCAGAAGTCAGTCCTGCTACTCACCCAGCTTCTTCCTTCAGGCTTTTGCTGGAGGAGTGTCTGCACTTTAGGGGGAATTAAATAAAGATATTCACAAGTAGCTGCATACCTCCCAACAGTTAAATTCCCTAATTGGGATGAGTGCCATCAGAGCTGACAGTTGCTTGTACCATGGCTTGTGAACTTAAAGGACCTTGGCTTCGAGAGTTTGGTTGACTTTCCTTTACTTAACATATGCTTGAGACAGCATCACTGCAATGAAGGAGGTTTTACTAATGGATTTTCCCCAGCACATTAGTATAACTCCAAATATTAGCTCCATGCTTTTAATGGGAATTTTAATAATTTATCACTTGGATTACCAGAGCTGCAATATCTAGGCTTCCCTGTTAATAAATCTTAATGCTGAGCAAACTGACACTGAACAAGTCATCTAAACAATTTCATCCTTTATATTTACAGTTATAATTGCCAACAGGAAAAGCTCATTCTTGTTCTTAAAATGCTCTATTGAGTGATTTCACTTATTTAAATTAACACGTTCACATGGACCCAAAGTGTCTCATGTCTAAAAATCTGAACCTTACTCCCTGCCTAGAGAAAGGGTCATGTCCTGGTTATGGAACTGACTACCTCAATTCTTTTTAATTTCTGTGAAATTGTCCTGTGACATTGGTTGAAAACTATTCTTTATTAATTTGGAGGAAGATTAATGTGCTCATCTTCACATTTTAAACATAACTCTAGGTGCATACATTATGGTTTAATAACTTTATTTCTGACTCTTACTGGTTTCTTTTCTCTAAATGAGATGCCCGAGTAACAAACAAACTTCAGAACAGAAAATACAGTTAAAAAAATATCCCATCTGAGGGGCTGCAAGGCTGGCCTGTTCACATGGTTGTAAAACACCACCAGAAGCTGCTCGAGTCCAGTTTTATCAGAATGGGAGATGGGCAGTTACCCTTTGCAATCATTTGGATAAGTACACACCAAAGGAAAAGACGTCTCCCGGTACTCATTTTCAACTGGGTACCTGCCAGCTCCACTGGATGTGCCTTGGGTCTGTTAGTGGAAGAGGCAGTGAATGATTGATCCTGCTCATCCTTTCCATTGCAATCACGATTACAAATCGCCTACTGTGCCTACCCTCAGTTCTTCCTTTTACAGAAGGAAAAGCCCTTGCTTACTCATCATGTACAGAGGCTCCTCTACAACTGATTTTGTTCGCTAATTTCCTTCAGAGTGTTTCCAGCTCTGCTCTGTCCTGTTAGGATGCAGGGGCACCACTGCATACAGTAACATCAGGATAACATCATGATGTCCTCCTCTGTTATTTTCCTAATAATGACTAGGATTGTATTTGCTTTTCTTTCTCCTCCCGAGCATTGAGTTGACATTTTCATTAAGATATCTATTACAGTGCTAATGTCTCACTCCCTTGTGGTAACGATCAGCTCAGAGCCTATCATTTTATGTGTGAAGCACAGATTTTCCCCCACATATGCATCGATTTACATTCTCCGCAGTGAACTTCATCTGCAAATGTAGTGCCCGGTCACAGGCTTGTTTAGCCACTCTTCACAACCAACCACTTTCACTAAGCCGAATAATGTAGCACCCTAAGGAAGCTTTGTCACTGCCCTAGTCACCCCTTTTTTCAGAAAGTCACGGAAGGACATAAAAATTTCTGATAAAATAGGTAGCACATTGACAGGTGATTTGGCAGTAAATAAATCTTCAAATAACAGCAACTTAATTTTCAAAGCTTACTGCCACTGTATCATCCAAAGATAAAACTTCAAAGTGGTAACTAGGTGTACTTATTGACCTAATCTTGGAATAAAAGTCCATTTCTCAGGACAGGCTTGCAGAGAAATTAGATTCTAGTAAGACATCTACATTTTTATGAAGGCAGTTCAAAGGAAAGAAGAATATCTTGTTTGTCACCTAGTGCCATTTCATACACTGATACGTGCTAATAGCAAGTTTACAACTAGATAATCATGCTCATTCTAATTTGGAACTCCAAAGGGAGAAAGGATATCTTGCTTCATTATTCATCGACCTGAGCAGAGGTATCTGTTCCACTTAGCATTTGTTTAAGAGAAATGTTTTAATATTAAGAGAGATTTAGACTTCAAACACCTGGAAAAAAAAAATATTCCTTAATCATCCAGACCTTGAAGAGTAAACATATTCCAGTTTTCTATATTCCACTTCAAGCCTGGTAAAAAAAAAAAAAAAAAAGGCAAAAAACATCCCACAATCTTCCCTGTTTAAGATTGGAGTGAATTTGATTTTGCTTATGAAAATGGAAATTCTGCACCGTCAGAAGATGAGAGCTATGGAAAGCAAATGGAAAGGAAAACTACACTCCAGATCCCAGAGTCATAAGTCAAGATTCAAGACCAGTTTAAGCGTGATGGGAAAATGCAGCCTGTCATTCATCACCAGATCTGTATCAGTCCGGTTGATCCACTATCACAATAAAACTCTTACTGGTATTATCACATAGTACTGCAGGGTTATTTTTCTCCCCTCAGAGAGGGAAAGAATCCAATAAGAAACATCCTGTAATTGTCCTTTGATTCTTGGATTTTATGTCCAAGCACAATGCGTATTTATACCTCATCCGTGCATGTGTACGCACTGTCCATATATCCATACATGCACACACATCTATGCATACAAGCCAAAAAGCTCATAAAAAATTATTTGTTCAGGTCTGATTTTTCCCCCCCACACCTCCATCTACACATGAATTATTCTTTTTCATGTTGCAATAAACTGTTCCAGAAACTTAAAAAGCTGCCTAAGCATTTGCATTTTTCCTATAGTTCAGGAAACAAATTTGCACCAACAGATTAGCCCTGAAAGAAAGAAAATAAGAACAAATATTTTAAAACAAGTTTAGAGCTTAATCTCACAGCTTGCTTGAGGCAGAAGGTGAAGTGCCGTCAGAAGTTTTCGGTATCTTGCAGTGTGATTCTTCATTTTGGTCTTGATCTTTTATTCCGATTTATTAGACTAACAATGATATTTTGTTTCATGTTCTTTCTAATACCTTGCTTTACTACAGCGGTTACTGAGAAGAGTACAGTAATAATACTGTAATATTCTGAGTATCCCCAGAGAAATGGAACCCAGCCTCCCTGCAACCACGCGACAGCAGAGGTCTCCGTATGGCTCAGCTGGAGAGGGACCGGCAAGAGGCATCGCGGGTCTGTAGGAGACCTTGGGCAGAGGGAGTTACAGAAAGACAGACCTTGGGCATGGTGGGGACAGGCTGAGGTTAAGCATGGACTGAGAGCTCAGCTGCCTGGTCATATTGGAGGATAAGTCATGCCCAAAAGGGACTACAGATGTAGTCATCCTCAGGGCTTGGAGAAACAAATTCACAGGACACACGGAAACATCCAGACTTTTTTTTCCCTACAGATATCTTGTTTTGTGCATTCCTACATGTCACGCTGGACAAGGGTATCAAGGTTTAAATAAACTAAGGCCCTGAATTGCTAAGTCATGGCCATAGTATGCTATTCATGCTTATGCATGTGTTTATGCCATATCAAATTGCAAGATGTTATAATAGAGCATTTTACTTATTACAACAGACAATTTACCATTTATTTTGTCAACACACACGTTTCGAAATAACGTCAAGAGAGAAAAAAGTGGCTCAAGTAAGACTACTATTTGTACTGCAATTATTTTTCTAGATATATAGGTGCATAGTACCAAGAAAATCCCAGTGAAAATTCCAACACATCTTGCATAAATCAGCATGCTTAGCAGATTAAACAGTACCAGGAGTAGGGGAAAAAAAATTGTTTCTTCTGTGATCTTCAAGTAAATCCACGTATACAGACCTCATTTGAGACGAGAGCAGCAGGAGGGAGGGGAAAAACCCTCCAGGACAAAGCAAGTGTGTAAGCCCCTATTTGGCAAGTGTAAGGCTTAGCACTCCTGCAGTACTGAAATGCAGCTTGGGGCCTGAAAAGCACCTACTGAAAAACTGCAGGTGATGGAGCTGTAGATATTTATGGGTTTAGACAACGTCAATCAGATAGAGCCACAGGGGTTTTGTTGGTTTTGCTTTGCTTGATTAAAAAGAAAAAAAAAAAAAATCACTTGGCTTTCTGTTTCACATTGTGCTAAGACTTTTTTCCATTTCACCTCAGAGCTTCAAGTCTAAAAAAGAAATGAAGACAGAATCACTAGGGCTGATAAGACACTGAATCCTTTCTTAGAAACCCTGAGGTAGCACAGGGCTCCAGAAGCACCATCCACCACCAGCCTTCTCCATCCACCATACACTCTGGTCTGCTGCAGGGCTTCCTCCCACAGCCTCCCTCCTTGCAGACTTTTCCCTCAATGCTTTTTTTGTTTGTTTGTTTGTTTCTTTGTTTGGGCAGGATTCACCGAGATTTTGAAATGATAGGACGTACCATGGATTGACATGGTTTGAAGAAACCCCAGAACATCTCTTTTAAAAGTTGCACCAGTCATGATGTTTTGGTGGGTTTGGCTGGGGTAGAGTTAATTTTCCTCATAGTAACTGGTATGGGGCTATGTTTTAGATTTGTGCTGGAAACAGTGTTGATAATACAGGGATGTTTTAGTTCCTGCTGAGCAGTGCTTATGCAGAGCCAAGGCCTTTTCTGCTTCTCACCCCACCCCACCAGCGAGCAGGCTGGAGGGACACAAGAAGCTGGGAGGGGACACGGCTGGGACAGCTGACCCCAACTGACCAAAGGGCTGTCCCACACCATATGATGTCATGCTCAGCATGTAAAGCTGGGGGAAGAAGAAGGAAGGGGGGGACATTTAGAGCAATGGTGTTTGTCTTCCCAAGTAACCATTACGTGTGATGGAGCCCTGCTTTCTTGGAGATGGCTGAACACCTGCCTGCCCATGGGAAGGAGTGAACGAACTCGTTGTTTTGCTTTGCTTGCATGCGCAGCTTTTTCTTTACCTATTAAACTGTCTTTATCTCAACCCATGAGTTTTCTCACTTTTACCCTTCCGATTCCCTCCCTCATCCCACGGGGACTGAGCAGCTGTGTGGGGCTTAGTTGCCGGCTGGGCTTAAACCACAACACATGGCATTAGTGCAAAGCAGAATCCTCTCAGGGGTGCAGATCCCTAAGCCTCAGCCACATGCATTAAATGTTTGCCTCAACCTTTAATTATTAATGAGTTTTCAAGTAATAAGAAAATATACATGTATTGATGTTTAATGGACAGTGGAAATAGGATTGTCTCCAGAGCAATTTTGTTTTGATTTTGCAGACTTGCTGCTCTAAAGAACAAGAGTCAGGATAAGTTAATCACAAACACTGTAGGCAGACTAAAATTGATCTTCTCTTCAAAAGTCTCTAGGTCCCCCTAACCCTGCTCCTCAGCTGGCACCAGTTTTACCTAGCTCCACTGAGCTGGCAGGAAAGCTTGTTCAACAGCTCATAAAATTTTTTGTTGCTCTTAATTTCAGTGGCTGCTCCATCCTGAAAAGCTTGAAAAGCTCTTCCTCCTCAAAGCTTTTCTACCCAAGGGGACACACAGCTCCCAGCCTCACTACTTATACTTCTACAATACTGAATAAGTGAAACCTGCCATGGGGCCACTCATATACATATATATATATATATATTTGAGAAACCAGTAAAGAGTCATAAAAAAACCCAAACAAGCCAGGCTTTGTGGGAGTCCCCAGTCTGACGAGACTATAACTACTTGAGGCTTTTAAACAGGTTACAGCTTTCCCTAAGAGATAAAACTGCACTTGCTGCTGCTCAGCTGAGAACCTAATAGCAAATAATCCCAGCTGAGACATACCAGCAAAGCTTGATTCTGCAATCATGGAGCAAAAAGCCTGTCCTTCGGACCTGCTGGCTTTCTGCAGCATGCTGTCTCAGTCCACTGAATTTTCTTGCTGTGAAATCTAAAGGTGACTTCATGAACTGCAGTATCTTCAGCTAATTCAGTCAGATGCAGTCAGTCTATAATGACCACGTTATACAATATTGGCTTGATTTGGTTTGTTAATTCTGCCCTCCTCATTTGAGATTTAAGACTGCATTGTTGCAGATGAAATGTGCAGACGGGGCCTTTTCATACTCCCTGTTTCCTGAAAACATACATTCTTAGGAAGCTTTAAAGGACAGATCCAACAGGACAGGAAATTAAGACCCCATCTCCCAAACGTTCACAAGATCAGATAAAAAAAGGAAAAAAAAAATCAAATCACAACATTCACAAACAAAGGAACTACACATACTAAACAGCCCCAGATGGTGCCAGTCAGGAAAGGTAAAACCAGCCCATTCATTTTAACACTGAGGTTTGTCACCATTTCAAGGATGTGGATTTGGACCTAACTCATAAGTCCCATTAAGATCCTGACCAATGGCATGGGAGCTGGTCTGGGACTAAAACTGCCCTGGGCCACTCTTGATGCACCCACTGGAGCTGCTGGCAGACATCGAGGCCTCCTTCCTCCTGTCCCAAGCCACACCACCACGCCGAGCAATGTTTTTCCTGACGGAAAGCAGAAGACCACGGTGGATGTACTCTCTGAGCAATGGCCAGGGCAAAGACAAAAAAACCATGCCCCCAGTTTAATATAGTCTTGTAAATACTTTCTACCTCTTTCACTACATGATGGGGATCAGCAGAAAGACACCTGAGGATCATTAGTAAATCAGGCAGGCAGAACACGTAGTCTCCATTTCCACTAATGAGACTATTAATTTGCACTCTAAGAGAAGCCTGGCTGGTCAATGAGAAGAGAGACTGAAGTCTTTGATACAGTGTGCAAAGCTGGATAGTCTGGAGGACATTTATGTGGGTTTACTTTGAGATATCCTATGCAGCTGGGACTGTCATTTCATTTGCTGTGCAAGATGCAATACAGCTGCAGCTTGCACACTGTGATAATGGTAATTTTAGTTTTTGGACTACTTCCAAAAAACGCCAAACCAAATGAAACCAAACCCACACCACTCTTCACTCACTGTAAACCCCCAGGGGTACTATCACCAGTGCTGGCTCTTACTTAGCTCTATTAGAAAATACTAACTTGATCCTCTTCTGGAGCTCCATATCCACCCTTTCTCCAAACTAAACAAAAATGCTGCAATAAGTTCTTCCAAGTAAAAGAAAACCCAAGTATTCTGTGACAAGAAAACCCCTTTCCTCGCTGTCTGGTATCACCGCGCAGGTCTCTGGCATGAAGGACACAGTAACCTCTATGTTGGGTTCCCAAGAGCAAAAATGAATATGACGGAACTCACAAGCATGAAATGCCAGAAAGAGTACAGCAAGAAACCTTGCTTTTAAATGCCTGTATCTTTCCTGTCTAAATGGCAGAAAGGACAAAAACTCAATTCACCAGAAGTTTGAAATTTTGTGTCATCAAGAAGCAAGATAGAGCCCTTAGGTTTACACATGAAAGAACCTGACTGATTATATCTCTTCTTTTCAAGGTGCTTTTATAGTGCCTTCAATTTTTAAAGTGAGCCCATTACACCAAAGATCTTTCACAGCTGAGCCTACAAGTGAAACATCCCATTTTTGCCAAGTTTAATACTACAAGAATGTAAGAAATACCACCATCATACACGGAACCACTGCCAAGCTACAATAAGGTCACAGAAGTGAACTTTATTGACTGAAAAGCTGAAGAAAAGGTCGAATGGTCACAAAGAGTCACATCCCTACAGATTCAGTTTGTGTGTGAGAGTATGGTGGGGTGAGGGTGGAAGCTATAGTGAAATGTTACATAAATGTTAAGTTGAAGATGCTACCTTAATGCTATTGTTATATCTCTAGAAACTGCAGTATTAACAGGATAAATCTAGAGATTCAGGTTTAAAAAAAAGCAAATGTTGGCACTGGGTGTTCATCTGCTCCATTTATCATGGATTGCTGAAAGCAGTAAAGGTCAAATCACTACTTCTACAGAAAACTCTTTACAAGTGGATAAACTTTGGCCATGGTAAGGAAAGGTCAGATCAATAATGCTATGTAATCCCTCAGAGCCAGCCAACGCTCATTATTTGGAAGACTGCAAAGATCATTTTGTTGCTGGGGCAGTTTTCACCATACCAGCAGGTACTGGCAATGCAAAGGAAAACCAGCCCTTCCACCCCCTGTGCTGGGCTCTCCGATGTGGAAGGGAGGTATGGGCTGGGTTAATTTTAAGCATATGGTTCTCCATCAGACTCTTTTGTAAAGCATTACAAGCTACCATAAAACATAAGCCCTAAGCTTAAGACTTAAGCCTAGAAGTATCAAGTGGCTCTCCTAGGCAAGGGTTTTCTCTGGTTGTTTGAGCATCCCCTTGCTGGGCAGTCCATTTTTGTAGACAGAGGAAGCCAACACTCAAAGTGCAAAAGCACTGTGATCCCAAAGCACCGCAATCCCAACCCAAGAAACTTCTGCTGAGACCCAAGCCTCACTAGCACCTTCTCCCACTGGGGAAGGGAGTAGGGAGATGCCTCCAGCCCAGCAGCATCTCCTGAGCAGTCAGGAACAACCAAAAAGCCAAAGTGTTCTTACGATGCTCCCTTATAAAGGGACTTGTAGTTTCTTAAGAGGTGAATAAGAATCTCTGTGCTCCTCTGTGAGCACAGCCAAGCTCATCTGCACCAAAAAAAGATAACCACAACTGGGATGAAGTATTTTTCTAAATTTCCTTAGTGATAAAATGCCATTTTAAAAGCAAATTACCAAAAGGAAGCCTTGCTCTCATCAGTCGAGGTTCCAGTCCAAATTGGTATGGATTCTTTATAATTTATTGCTTTCATAACGGCATACAAGAAGCTATACAAATATTTGAATCTCTATAATAAACAGAAGCTTCTCCTGTTAGATGCTTAGAGGAAAGCAAAGCTATTTTTCAAGGAGGTTTTCTTATCTACTCAAGAAACAAGAAACCCAAACTCTCTAACAAAGAGAAAGGTTTTACTCAGATCATTTGTTTCAGACTAATCCCCATACTACAGGATAACATGAGCTATTGCTTGTTACAATGCTACTTGATAGTGGGAAACCCTTGTGCTTCTGTAGAAGGATTGACCACTGGGAAAGAGCTGCCAGGAGAAGGAAGCACATTGTTACAAGCACAGAGAACTTAATTATCACTAAATTTAGCACAGAGGCAGTAAAAGCTATTGAGAAAGTAAATGGATTTCTATTTAAATCTTATGTTTTCCCTTTCTAATTTCACCAGACAGAGAAGCAGCACAATATGTTTAATCAATACTTATTGTATCTACGGTAGTCTCATTACTTTTCTTGCCATTGCACATTAGGTTGTTGCACATTTTCAAAACCTGCGTATCAGTAGCGTGGGCTTTGTGAGACCCCCTGGAGTGACAGCCCTGTCTACAGGGTGGATGGAGGAGCTTTGTTCTGGGCCTGATTTTTCTCCAGGGTAGAACAAGCTTTTCTACTCTTATCCCATCAGACCCTTCTATTTAAAATATTATAAGGTTTGAAAACATATTGAAAGCACATTTGAGGCCATCACCTGGCTAGAATCCAGAGACTGACCCAGCTGGAAGAACAGGCTGCTCTTTCTTACACAAAAGCACCAAGCCATCCATTTGCAGCAATTTCATATAATGGATTTTTAAGGACACAAAGCAGTTTTGATTGTTTAGTCTCATTTGCTATTTAACACAGCACACAGAATTTCCCCTATCCATTCCAGCACTGAAGAACATAACCCTTGGCTGAGCAAAGACTTGAAGAAAGAGAGGACCCCCCAGACCCACAGGCAAATGGCCCTGGTCACCAATTATCCTTACAGCTGTCATTATTTTGGCCTCATTTTCTACTTGCATTCATCTCTTTCTGGCAGCTGAGATGTGAGGGCTGTCTAGGTGAGCCTGGCCTGATGCCCTGTGGGGAGGCAGTGCAGAAAGCAGAGGGTGGTGAGCTGGGCTTGTGCATCCTGCAAAGGGGATGTGCTGCCGCTACTCCTCCCAGGTGAAGTTTCCTAAAGGAGCCTAGTGCCATTGAGCACAGGCATACTCATCCTTCCTCTAGGGCTGTCTGCAAGGACTACAGATTTTTCTCCATGAAGAAAGTTAGAAGGCTGCCTTTTTTTTTTTAAAGCAATAATGGTGGATAAAGCAGTGAATAGAATGCATGCCCTGTGCTGCATGCAACAACCCTGGTTGCGAAGAGCAGCTCTAGGACAGGATCCAGTAGGAAACACATTGTAAGAGCATGAGCTGTGGTGGCAACTAATTAGCAAGTGGAGTGTACTGCTGCTGGTCTTTTTAAAGGATCGAAGATGATGAACTTGGCAATCTAAGCCTGAATTACTACACAGACTTTGACTCCCCTGCAAGCACCAATTTATCCCTTTAGTCCTTTCCCGCATGACTTCCACTGACCAGCTACACTTTGCCCAGGCTCTTTGAGAAGGTGGGAGTGACTCGCAGCACGGGGGTGATGTGTTTCCTCAGTCATTATCCCTGCCACAACAGACTTTACTGATACTCTTCAAAGCTTGCCACACATAGCTTGTCTCAAAAGAAAGACCACCTTTGCCAGTCCATTAGCTCAGCAACGCACAACCTAATCCTCAAAGAACTGAGTGTATGCTGTGAAAAGCAAGCCTGCTCAAAAACACCAAGCTTCTCCTCTTCAGAGCTCTGTAATCTTCAATTTAACCAGCATTAATGTCTCAAAAACCGATGCTGCTCCTCCACTGTCTAGTAAGCTGCTCTCTAAAGCTATTAATACAGACTTTTCAGTCCGAGGTAAAAGCTCAGGGTCTCACAATATTGCTGACCCATTTCATTAAAGAGCAGTTTAATAAACGGTAATGGAAAGAGGCAAGGCACTCAGAGCTGCTTTGCAAGTTATGAGAATGGTAAGCAAAAAATAGCACCGTGAAGCGTTTATCCCTTCATCTCACAAATAATTAGAAATACATGAGATCGCATTACGCTTTTTAAATAGGCTATAGTAATGGCTTGTGGGAATGCAATTCAATGACAGTAGTTTATCATGGTAAGTCAGCTCTGTAGGGTTACAGTATGACAAGTCTAAATGGGAACCATTTGTTTCCCTTCTGCATTGCAGCAGAAGCTGGCGTACTTTTTATGGGAGCATCATTGACAGTCTCCAACTGTTATTTTTTTAAATTAAACGCCATGCCTACCGAGTTAATAGGCGTTCAGTCAGTAAGGTTTCTCTATAAGTTCCTGTAATAGTGCACACAATACTTTGTAGTAACAGATAATAAAATTTGACAAAGCATTCTGTAATTACTGCTCTGCTTTATAGAATATTACTAATATGCGTACTGAGCCACTCTTGTAATGAATGACACATCACTGAGAGCCTGCTGCTTCTTTAAACTGAAGGCACACAAAAGTAGCGAGTTGAAACATGTAAGTGGGTTTGTTGAAAAGCCAAGAGGCTTTACTATTTGTGAGCACGTGAAGAACAAAACTCTGCCTTTTTAGGCAGTCCTACAAGTCCTTATCCATCCCCCTGTCAACATTGATTTCTGTAACATGCTCTGCAAGGCTCTTGCCTTGGGACCTCTTGGGAGCAGAAGGTAAGGCAATACCTGCTTATAAAAGGACATATTGCCCAGAAAACCTATGTCATTAGGTGATGCAGCTCCAAGATGCATGGTCCTCCAGCTCACGGGAGCTCTTACTTTGGGAGAGGAGAAACCAGACAAGTCTGCTCTGACCTAAGAGACACCAGGATGACTAACATGCTAGAGAGGTAGCAAATGCTGTAGCCTTTTACCCCTCTAATTCTCATTTACTGCAAGCAAGGTTACGTGTAGGATGGCTGCAGAATCTATTCCCTGCCCAAAAATTTTCAAGCCAGATCTCATCTCTTCTGCACCTATTCTTACATTGCTGACTGGCCCCTGCACACCTGCAGCTCTGGATATACCAGCTCCTGCTCCTTCTTTGCATCCTAACAAGCATTTATCTGGTCCTAGTAACAAGGAAGTCTTCAAACTCCGAAGTAGCTTTAAAGAATTGTTTCAGTCCTACTAAATTAAACCGGCTATTACAGAAGAATAGCTTTACCACTGGACTGTAGCACATGAATAAATTTTCCTAGAGCAGGTTGGTTTTATTCCATCAACCCATCTCCCTTTTCAATGATACTCTGTCCCTCGCATTGCCCCAACAGATTTTTGTATGCATAACTTTTTCCAGATGGCAGATTCAGTGCAGACAGTAATTTACATAATTTAAATCTGCTTACTAGCATAAATTATATCACAACACACCGCGGGTTTTTCTTTCAGCTCCCTGTGTTGCTCGCACCAATGTCTCGGCAGTGCCCATGCACGGTGATGGATCGCAGGTGGCCCTGGAGAGCTGCGCTGGGCTGCAGGCTCAGCGATTGCACAGGGCAGCTCCGCAGGTGGAAGAGCTGAATCAGAAAAAGATTTCTTCATGGCCGTAATTCATATCTGAATGTGCTCCAAACAGCAACATTAGTGTATTAAAGTGAACTCCATTAGCAGACTTAGCTGGATGGCTACTCCGGTGCAAGAAGGTCAAGGAGAACTTCTGGTTACACATTTGGATTTTCTCACAAGGGAAAATACAAAATAGGTTGTGTTCCAAGCAGGCTGAAATGAATACACTCTCAGTGATTATCTTCTTCCTTACCCTCCCTACACAAAGTATATGTTCAATTCTTTATTATTTGAAGAAAACAGTTTTAACACTTTTAGCTCCATTTATTAACTTCTGAGAAAACGTAACATGCCTCCCTGCAAATATTTTGTCATCGAAACCTATTTATATCAAGTTTTGATTACTTCATTGGTCTTTATTTGGCAAACCATATTGTTACAGCTCAAAATAAACACTAAGAAAAGTCTCAGAAAGCCACTGTGATCTTCAGGAGATCATCACATTCCCACTCCAGATGGGATTTGAAGGGGTATCCGTGCCAAGACCAGTGCATTTGTTCAGATTTGTACAATGCACCTGTACGTAAACTCGTGAGCATAGATATGAAAACGCCCAGCAGTGATCAGCAAGTCAGTATGACGAGAGGATCCTGGAGTCTTCCCATCCCTCCCCGTGCCTCTCTGCCACATAGTGCATTATGGAATGGCTTAAAAGCAGAATAAATAAAATCAGAGCTCTGTTTTGTTGAACAATAAAGAGGACTAGCTCCAAGAAAGCCCAGTTGCTGACTCTCCAAGAAATTGCGGACAAAGGCAATGCAATTATTCCCACTGAGCTTAAAATGAGCAGAAAGGAAGCACTGAACACATAATTTAAGACTTTCAGTAAGAGCAACTTGAGCTGCACAAAAGTGATATTAAACCAGTGCAAAGTGGCTATGCTCTCACAATGGTCTGCTTTCCTTAAACCATGGCTATGTAAGAGTAGGAAACATTTTCCGATAGCAAAGGCAGGTCTATTCATAAGAAAATACAAATATCCAGTTTTCTACCGGTTTTACAAGGGAAGACTGCCAAGCCATACCGTGGTCCCTACAAAAATTCTTTCTGTATATGGATATATAAGAATTTCTCATCTGCTTTGCAAATTGTACTAAGATCACACAGTTGAAAGAGCAAGGATAGAAAGTTATGCTGACCACTAAAATCTGTCAGGTGCAATGCTTTCGTGGTCCAGTGACCTCTGCCAACGAGGTCCAATGTAGACTAGGACTAGCAGAGATATCACTCTCGTGCTTGCCTGGAAAGCTGGGATGAGTGGAAAGGTCTTAGACCTTACATACATAGCACAAAAAATGATGTCACACTAAATGCCAGCATTTAAGTTGCCAGAATTAAATGCCAAATTCAATGCCAGAATTAAAGTAGCCTAACCCAAACACTCAGCCCCCTCATGCATTCCTGATGCTTTTTCTAACTACACAACCCAACTCTACCCCACTTCCCCCCTACGCCATAGGATGGAGTCTGTCAAAGCTAAAACTATTCCACAAAGAGCAGTTTTATTCTATAAATAATATTCTATTCTATATGGCTTGCTTTCTCCTCTTTGTTTGGTGAGGGAACCAACATCTTTGCACATACATTTCAAACCTCAGTCTGCATCGCCACTTTTTTTTCTGGTCTCTCCTATATGCTCATCACAGTATCATCGGGGCATTTCATTATCCAGTCTGGGGAAGAAATTGAAGCAATTTTCATTTCACAAAGTGAATCAAAAGCACAGAGACCAAGAGCAAAGCTTTTCCTTCATTTTGGGTACACAGCCTGGAGTAGGGAGGGAGAACTGGAGAATACTTGGATGTACTTATAGATTTCAGATGTGACTGTGACTGCTCAGACCCTATGATGATTAGCTGAGCATCCAGAAGAGCAAAGAGCACACCAGGATCTCTGAATCATAACCTGAGTGACCCACACACAAATGCTGTCATTGAGACAAGCTCAGAAGACAAGATCCCCCCCAGCATTCGAATCTATTAGCTAGGATATTGCTCTTCATCTGTCTGCAGTCCCTCATCTCGCCTACACACTTTCCAAAATCCACAACAAGAGACATAGGGCTCGTCCAGCCATAACCTCCTGCCTGCTACAGCCCTGCTTTATCCCCAGGACTTGGTTGTAGTCTGCCTCTCCAGTCACCAGAAGCCAGGCTGAGATCAGGGCAATCGCCTCTTTATAATTCAAAGCAACACATTGATCAGAAATGTGTCTCTGTGTGGCCAGTTGGGATGCAATCACTCAAAACAGAAGCCTACTGCCAAATATGTAGTTATTCACCTTCTAGAGAACTCCAGTTTATACCGAACATAAGTTTCTGTCCCGAAATATACCCAGTAGCAACTGAAACATGAAAGCACTCAAAACAGAAATGTGCTGGCAAACATGAAATGCAAATGTATTCATCTTCCAGAGAGCCCCACTATGTGCAGAACATAAGTCTGAATCCCAAAATAATATCCAGTACCAACTAAAACACACATTTCCCCACATCTTGTCTTGCTTCCATCAATTTAGCAGCACAATGAAACAATTTCCATCGTTAACATATGCACCGTATTAAGGCTAGCCAAGATTTAACATTCTTTTGTTAATTTGGCAGAGGGGGAAGACACAATAGAAGAGCGCCCTACAATTTGCAGCCATCTGTGATACTGAAAACAGTAATAAACTTGAAAAGTGCTGTTATTATACATGTTATCACTCCTAGCAAGCCAATGTCTTCAAACATTTATGCCTTTTATGTCTAAATTAATGCCTCTTAATTTCTGTATGAAGAAAGTGTTTTCAGACTTCTCTTCCCATTATATGACCATTAATCTTGTCCCCTGGTTTGAGCTCCCCTAGTACAATACAATTTACACTGTCAGAGATCACTGGATAAGTCATACTCAATTATAAATGTAAGATGCTAAATTACTTAATGCTGTTATTTTTAGGGTTGTGACAGGCACCACTAGTACTCGGTGTCTTCGGCCACTTCATCTTCACGCAGAGAACACCTCCCAGTCTGATGGGGCACATCCATCACCAAACTCATTGCTTTGCTTACGAAATGAACAGCAAGTCTCCCAACAGACAATTAAACAAATATTTTAAATTAAAATTTGTGTAAGAATATTCATAGGCTTCTCATAGTGACAGGTCTCTATGTAATTGCTTCCCCCACCCCTACTTGAATATGTTTGCTGTCCTGATGATGAATCTCCCATCTACCTTCTGCTGGGAAAAAATTACACAGACTTCTCAGCATGCGAGTGCCGCAGGTCACATCTATCATCCTCAGGCCTCTGTTTTACTTTTAATTACAACACTTCACGTGGGAACGTTACTTCAAATCATAAACTTAAGGAGAAAGTAGCTTTTAATTTGCAGAACAGCCATTAAATTCTCTGCTTCGGTGACATTAATTTGCTGGTGCTCTTTGTACTAAAGAAGAGATGATGTTACCTTGCTTTCAGACTTCATGAAAGGATAAGTTTGCCCAAAGTCACAATTGCTTTAAAATTAGTTACGGTTTGCGTCCACATGCTTCCTGTGATACTGCATTTAACTAAGGCCTCCACTGAGAATGACTTTCAATTAGCAGCAATGTTTTTAAACAGATACTTTAAGATCAATCATTTTGCCTGGGACATACGTTTCAGTTTTAACACTCGGGTTTAGTTTTACCCAGTTTGGGTCTCTATTTTTATGTATAAGCAGATCCCATTTTTATGAGACCAGCGGGATGAGGAGTTTGACACACATCTAATAGGTCCGTTTTGTTGGCAAGCATTTCAGCAACCTGAGAGGGGCTTACACACACGTACACCCCTCGACTCTCTGCTGACCCTAAAATCCACCAGCGTTTCCAGCCAGCTTTTGCATCTCTTCCTTTGTGAGTGGACATTTTCCATCACAATTTGGAAGCGATCACACTGCTACCCACATTTCAGATCAATAACCAGCACCACAGCACTGCAGTTCAATGGAAAATGCCTCATCAGTCACTGCTGGCTTTATTGGCTTGTCCCTTGCGTTTCCCATAGAAAGAAGGAGAGACAGGGGGCTAGTAGCTCGGAATGTTTTGGGCAAAAGAAAAAAGGTAGACTATTTAAATATTACCCTACAATTTTAGGCACCTAGCTAACTTTGAAAAACTGAATGCTATACTCTGTAGGTTCCTAGTAGAATAGGAAGTTATAGTCTCAAGGATCTTTTGTTGTGGAATTAAAATAAGACGTTAGAAAAAAAGAAAAAACCAACCAAACAAAAAAGCAATCGTTACAGTAGCATCCAAAGGCAGCTGTCCTCACTGTATAGCTGAAACAGAGTCTCAAAGACAGCATTTGCCCTGACCAGCAATTTTCATCCAAGGCAAAAGAACAAAAATAAACAGACAAAATGACTGGAATAAAGTCACATTGCTCTCTCCAAGCAAAAGTGGTGAACGAGGTGGGGAGACAACAAAAGTAATGGACGCATGATGGGCTGCCTGAAAGCCTTCCCCAGCCCAAGCAAGGGCTCTGAAAGGTGCCCACTGACTCCAGAGGGATCAGCTAAAGGGAAGACCCATTGCTCACCCAGCCAGATTTTCCTGTCCATCACACCAAGAGAAGATGCAAAAACACACCAAGCTAGCATCCTAACAAAGCAACACAGAAGATTATTACTTTTAACTACATATTTGGATTACATTTGAAAAAAATCACCGGCAGAACTTAAAGGGCAAAATCCCACTCAGTCTATAAAACCAGGAAGACTTTCATCTTTGAGAGACAAGCCTAGCTATACAAAGCACCTTCTACCTCTTCTTGGTGATATAAAAACAGGTAGGACATGCCAGACTAGCCTGATGTTGATATATGTCTCTCAAAATGTGAGAAGATAACTCAGCTGCTGTATGATTTATGACAGTTTTTGTGGTAAATCTGAAATCCTAACACACAAAAAAACCCCAAAACCCCAAACAACAAACCAGCAGACTTTTTTGTGACACTAAGATCGTTCTTAATATTATATTAAATATACAGAAGGGAATTTTAAATGCTCTCAGCATTTGCCTCAGCCTGTTCCTGTTAAGGTTAATAGAAAAATCAGCATTACTGTTAATGAAAACATCACTTTCAATGAGAACAGAGAGAACAAGCCTTTGGGTTTCTGTGGCTCATTTGAATTTGGAGGATTATTTTTTTTTCCCCACTCCCTGTCACACAGAGAAAAGATGGTGATATTCTACATACCTCGTGTATCACATGCATGTACATGAAATTCAGATGAGCAATGTATGGACAAACAGCAACAACAACACGTTTCCCATGTGAAGCAAACCCTTGTGTCAGCTCTAGTAAGTGAGGTGTTTAAGTTCAATACAGACGCGGATACCACAGGGCCAGCAACATTAAGGGCTTTGAGCATTTCAGTTTATACAGTGAGAACCAGCAAGAGTGGCCTCGTTCAGAATGACAAGAGAACGGCAAGAGAGATGCTTCCTAAGGTAGGAAAAAGTATTGCTCTGCCACTTTTATTTCCATATAAATCAAAAGCTGCCCATCTAGGAGCACTGCTGGTACCAAATTACCTTTGTACAACGAGCTTTTGCTCAAGGAAAATAAATTCTTTAAGATACACCTGAAATCCAGTAACCTTTTACCAGAATCAAGACTGTTTGCCACAGAGCACAAACGCAGAATCACCCTGCAACCGTGTATTTCTACAGGAGATGCACAAGCTGCAGAGATTGTCTTAAACAAAAGCTTGCTTAAAGAACTGCTCATTTATTCGGTTATGAGCATGTAAAACTTGCTTTTTTTTTTTATGAGCATGTAAAACTTTAAATACTTTAAAAACAGGTTCATTGAAGCTGTTTAAAGTATTAATAGGAAACTCATCTGAAATGCCTATGTAACTCTGAAAGCAGCTAGCTTACTCTGGGTTTTTTAAATAAACTTAGACAAATATTGTTCAACTGTTTTTTAATAAATGTAAATAATATTCTGAAACAGGGACAAAATGGAAGTGGTTGAGGAGTAGCTGAGCTATGTAGCATGTAAATGAATTCCCTACTTGAATATCAGGATGTATATGTGCAGCATTCAGGAATAAAATGAGCGAAACTTCCACAGCTTGAGAAGAGCTTCACAGAGCTCCATAGTATTACTTTTATTACTGATACAGAAAAACTGATGAGCAGCAAGGGTGCAAGATTTGCAGATGATACTAGCATTCAGTCAAACCTAATAAGACCATAAGGAATGCTGAAATTTGGTGAACTTGAGGGCAGATTAAACTTACCATTAACAGATGAAATGCAACAGATACTGGAAGATACAATTAGATTTACAGGCAAACCTAATGGCAACATTCCTGCAGCTGGGATATTAGACCCAGGTTCCTTCACTGAGAAGCAACAGCCTGTGGACAAGTCACCAGACTGGCCAGGCTATGGAGAAAGCTTCTCATCCCCAGAGAAAATGTTGGAGCTTCTCCCACCAGAAAGGGGATGGAGAGGAGCAGTCCCCATAAAACCTCCGGCACATTACAGGGACTGTAGGTCCACCTAAGCCGCTGGACTGTGAAGTGGATGATTTCATCTAAGACGATGTCACCTTCCCCAGCCACCACTGCTCAGGATCCAGGCTGCTGTTGCCACCACTGTGGCAGGGACACTTCTGCACCTCCCACCTCATAAATTAGAAGGTGTTAACTGCTGTTAACATCCAGGCTTTTCCAAGAATTTATCCAGAGTAAGATATGAACTGCTGGGAACATGCGAAAGGGGAATGATCTGTTCACTCATCCTCTTACAGGAGAAAAAAAGAAAAAAAAAAAGACAACAAAACAAACACAACTCATAAAACATAGAAGCTGCTCTGCCTGCCACCCCCTCCGCCAGGTACCTACAGACCAGGCAATGCTCCCAAACACCTCTGCTTCCCCACATCTTCAAACTCTGTCCCAAAGATTTTAATTCCACTGTTTTCCATGAAGCTGATAAATTGAAGGGAGGATGCTTTGGCCAGCAGCTCACGCGTGCTAACCCTTCTGCAGCCAAGATGACATCAAGAGCGGAGCTCACCCTCCTAGGGAATGACTTTGGTAACTCTTCGAGCACTAACTGTATACTAGCTGCTGTGCAAACCTTCTTAGTGAGATACCAAATGCACGAGGACCAGATTTTTTCTGAGGAAAGGTCATTCCTGTACAGCCATTATTCAGCTACACTTAATTGTGTTTTAGGAAGTAGGTTAACTAAATCGCATCGCTCAAAAAGCCTTAGGAATGACTTTGCTTTCAAAGCTGTGCATACTGGGTTCCTAGAGAGCCCAGGTATGTAATTTTTCAGAGGAGAAATGCCATTTGGTAATTAGCTTAAGTGATGCAATTTTCTTCTGAGGATAATAACACTGATGTGCAGCATCTGACGTCTGGTGACCTTTGCAGCTGCAGCTTCATCCTGGAGAAGGATGTGAAAACAAAAAGGAAAAGAGAAGCCCTACAGCTGGTGACAGAAGCACAGCCACTGTGACCCACTCCTGTCAGCAGCGGGTACCAACAGGTCAGTAACAGGAACAGCCCACCAAGAACATCCTTGGTTGCCCTTCACTCTTTTACAGGTTGCGATGCCCTGTTAATCTCCATATCTCTTGAGTTTGCATTCAAGATATTTTTTACATTGTGCTTTCATAAGAGTCATTTATTTCCTGGTTTAAATAAGGAAGTCTGCAATATCTTACGTTACGCAAGATGGGCTGTTGGCAGAGCTGGTCACATTGCATCATACCAGCAGAGATGGGTCAGCTGGGGAACTAGCAAAGGCCATCCGTCGTCAGCCTTGAGCTCCTCCTGCGACGCCAGTGCCTGACCAGCACTCAAGTATCAACACAGAAGTAGTTGCTTATTCAAAGCTGGTCTACCAACAGCAAGAAAACAGAATATTAAGAAGGGTCTAGAAGGAAATACAAGAGCTGTTGGGTTTGCTTTGCACTCATGAATAACCTGTTTCCAAACGGACACGAATTCAGCTCATTAGGCCATTTGTCGAGGTGTGGCTGTTATTCCTGCCGCTTCCTGGCGAGGGACGGGTTGGCAGGCAGCTAGCATAATCACCAGCCATTTCTGCTGAAAGATTTCCAAACCTAATGTTTCTGGGATTATGCCCAGGATGGCAAAAGAAAGATCAAGCTCAGCTACCTCCGGTGCTGCAGAAATTGATGCGAGGATATCTGCCAAGAGGCAATTTGAGGCAGGACTGCAGTAGGTGTTAACATGCCCTAATTCTTTTTCAAGCTTATCAAGAATAAGCAAGATGCACTAAATTAACACACCAGAGTTAGGACTCACTAACATGGATGAATGTATGGTAGGACTTGTGGAAGGGGGGCAAAAAAAAGTAACTCCAACAGGATTTTCCTCGTTTCTGATCATTCTCAGGGTGAGCAGAGTTGTAAGTTGTAGGAAACTGCGTTTTTTGATGTGTTCTAGCATTGCATAAAGATGTTTCTTTTCTAGTAAACAGAGCTAGCACAGAAAAGCCTACAAAGCGGTCTATTAGATCTTCTTAAAAAAAAAAAATTAAAAAAACCCCTTTCAGTTTCTTACAAATCAATTTACTTTTTCCTTAGGAGCTTCTCAAAACACTCTTATCGGACTAGGAACAACTTATATTTTCTATAACCAAAAGCTTCTGTCCTGAGTAGTTGCAACCAGACATGCCTCTGGACAGGAGACACACAGTCCTTGCCACTTACTTCTGAACAAGTAGAAGTTGATTGTGAGCCCCTGGAAACAGATATTTGCTACCGTACAATTTATCCAGCAGGAAAGCTGGAGCTTTGAAGGGCAGGCACTAATATTCCATGGAGGTCATCCCTCCAAAGGGTATCCAAAGATTATTAAAAATTAATATCAAGCTTTACAGTGCCATACCATAGCACATCTCACCCAAATGTTATTGTGGAGCGGCTTGCAAACAGTATTTGTTTCTCCGCAGTTAAATTGGCTGCAGGTAACCCCTGCAACTCCTCCACAAGGCGCAGCGCTGCCCAATGTATCTTTAGTACAGGAAATGAAAAATATTTTGCCCTGAAACTACAGATGGAACAAAATCACCTGTTTCAACTTCCCCATTTGTTTGTTTGCTTTCCCTCTTGTGGGAGAGAGCAGGTTTGTGGGCAGAGCTAATATCCTTCATTCCATCAGCTGCTGCTGCTGGAAACACTAGCCAAACTCCAGGACTCGGGAGCCATCTTCAGCACTGAGAGAGCAAACAGCAGGTAACAAAGCGAGGCACAAGATGAGAGAAACTGCTCACACTCTAGATTTGCAAAGCAAGATGACCATGGCTTGGAGCAGACACCGCTAGATGATATAACAAGGACACGAAGGACACCATGATGCTGCCACCACCTGAGTCCCTCGGCAGGAGGGTCTGGCACGGCCAAAACCCACCCATGCATGAGTGCAGCCACCTTTCACCACTATGAACATTCTAGCCCCAGCCCTGCCCACATTAAAAGTTTCATCAGGACTATAGGGTGCAGGTATGAACCATCATCTCTCTCACCTATCTGTAACAGTATTCTGTAAAAATATCAGGAGATTTCTGACTTCACCCATGGTTTGAAAACAGCAGTGCCATGGACCTTTCACTATAATAGTACTAAACAGGTATTGCAGTGTCTCCAGGTACCAAAACGCTACATAGCTTCTGGACAAAGAGGCGAGAGCTTCCTGTGCCTTCCAGATCTGATCACAGCCCATTCCTGGTGGGTCTTGCTCTGTCAGAAAGGACCTGTGGTGGGACTTTCCTCAGTCCCATCTATGCCCAGGAGACCCTGGCAGCACCCCATCATGAGGCTGTAGCAGATGGAGAGCATGGACCAGAGCAGCATTGCCAGCATCAGCACACACTAACAGAATGGCTTCTATGTGTTTTGTATGGGTAAGAACAAAGGGGATTTTTTTCCCCCCAGAGTTTGTGATCAGGGCAAACTGTTTCCTCCCAAATCTGGAGTTTAGCAAAACATCTATCGCCAAAGAAAATATTACATTATGTTCTTCAGGGAGACAAATATACCATGTGAACAACATTACAAAGTACAGTCCATTCCCATGTACAAAAATTTGATCAAACACAGTCATTAAGGTTGGAAGCAGTAATGCAACCGAGGCCAGGTCAGGTACATCCTACTGACATCGAATCAAACAAAATGCTCTACCTATAGGGTCTGTGCAGGTAATTCAGCCTTAGATCACAGTCACAAAATCCAGTACAGGGAGTCACAGAAGCTTTACATAGACAATGTGTTTGTAACCTACTTGCTCAGAAAAGCAGGTTCTACCCAACAGCGTCTCAAGACTTTCCCATTCCCACTTCACTACAGCCTGGGGAGAAAGCCTGCTTTCCGGAGAGCCACAGGATGAAGGCAGTAGCACACCAGACCCATGTGGGACCTGTGCAGGCAGGGAGTGCCTGAGAAAAGCAGTCACCTCTCTCCAAAGTCTACAGGATATTTCTGTATGAGAAGTTACACATTTTTCCCTTTAAGATTCCTTCTTTTAAGGTGCAAATATGAAAGATAAATAACCACAGGAGATCCCTTTCCTGCAAGCAAATGCAGCCCTTCCAAGAAGACAAAAGGAATAACACTCTCTTACCTGTTTTTCCCCACCACCACTCAAGTACAACAGCAAAACAGAAGGTAGAGGATGGCTCTAACATCTGGCAATGGAAAGGCAAACCTGCCCTCTCCCTGCTCCAGGAGGCACTGGCTCTTACCTGAGGGGCCAGGCAGGGAAGGAAGCAATGCTGGCTCCCACACCACTAGGGTGGAGATCTGGCACCTCAGTTATTGGCTTCCTACACCCTCAGCCAGCCAAGCTGGGGCTAATTACAGGCATTTCAGGTGCAGCAATAAGAGTAATTACAACAGAAAACCCTGCAGCAGAAGCCTCCTTGGTTTTAGCTTGATGCACTGAGGCAGTACTCAATGCACCAAGATGAGAGTGTTTCATACAACCTCAGAATCGCTGCAAAGACTAAACCTCCCAGGAGGCTAATGTGCTCAGACACCACCAACATGTTTAACTTTTTCTTGCTCCTGTGCTGTTTGCCTGGGTGGGAAGGGGAGCTTTGGGTGGAGAAAGTTCAGCAAAATCTCTTGCTGGTGGGAGCAGTGGATTCGAATTGTACCAATACTACAAAGTGTTTTTACAAGTACTTTCAGGTAATTCTGTAAAGTGACTGGCAACTATGCTGCTGCTCTTCAGAGAGGCAAAGGGCTCAGGAGCACTTTCCTGCAAATGCCTTTGCATTTAAGTAGCTTAGCTGTTTTCAGATATGTCAGTTAAAATTGGGCATGGTGGGTTGATTACCCCAATCTCCACATCCAGCTGGCTCGCACAGAGCATCAAATACAATAATCTCAGTCCTGTGCAAGAATTATTGGAAAAGTTTACCATGTTCTCCTGGTTTTATTGTTCTAATTTCTTGCCAGAAAGGTTGAAGGGCCTTGCTGATGTTGAAATGCACCTCAGCTATGCTTTGCATTTAATAGTCCTGTTGAACAACTACATTTTATAGGTGTTTTAAACACTTATAATTTAATAGTCCTATTTAAACACCTCATTGAATTCTGAAAATAACTTCAAGTTTTACTACAAATTTCTTTTGCCACAGAATGGTAATAGAGATTTTTAAAAAATGAATCCAGTTGCCTGATCCAATATGTGCCGTATTCATTTGGGCACAGAGCTTGTCACAGCTCTTTTTCAGTGCTTAAGTAGTAAAATTTCATTTGGCTCCCTGTAGAGGTTATTTTGCATACTATAAAAAAGACCCTACAACAGGAAAATTTTCCTATATTCAGCATAACTATGCCTTTATCATCTTACTCATTACATCTCTTCCTATCACAATAAATAATTCCTTGCAATTCGATTCCTTGAAAACTACAGAGTTTCAGACTGGTGAGTGGTTTATGTTCCCAATCCTTTCCTATTTAGCCAAAGTATATGTATTTCACCTTTAGCATCTTCCCAGGAACCAGCTTCTCCGAGCCATCGTGGCTGGCAGGAGGACTGACCGCAGATGAGGTGCTTGGGGTCAAATACCATCTCCAAAGGCAGCTGCCTTCACTTTGAAGCCTCTTGCTTCAAGGTGTTTCTACACCCATCATGCCTGGGAAAAGTACCCAGTCGTATGGGCTGGGAGCTTCTTTCTACGTTGTCTCCCAACAGCTCAGTCTGGATCAGCTAGTCCAATTTAATGGCCCATTTCAGTGTCTACAAACAAACCGTGTTAGCCTGGTTCTACCAACACCCATTTTTCATCATTCACAGTTTTCCTAAGGACAATTTTAGGCCATGTCTATCTTCACTTATTTGGCATACCTTTAAATGAAGTATTGTCTAAGTTCAATTGACTGTCCTGTTCCTATAGAGCTGTTGAAGAAGTGACCTGATCATTACTCTTGCCTAGTAGATCTTTTCCCAAGCACCATTTTTTCTCAAAAACACATTATATACTCTCCGAAGGATCTGACCTTGCTAAATGAAAATCTCTCCACATCTAGCTTCTGCCAAATCCAGGGAGAGCAGAGCTGACTTCATCTATCTCATGACCAAACTCCAATTAAACTCCTGATGACATCATTGTGTCATGAGAAATTTTCATGTTACCTCTGGTGTTGCTGCGGTGATTTTGCACACTGTATTTACTCATCCAACCTGTCGTAGAGGAGTATATTTGAACTCAGGTAACAGCCCCATTGCTCAGTGGACAGCACAGCAACCTGGGACAACATCTGGTGGCTACACTTCTCCTATCCACCTGAATTACTGCCTTTCTAATGCTCCAGGATGCTACAATGCAGGCTTTTCAGATGTAAAAAGTGTTAAATATTGGTTTTACTGTGAAGCTTACATGCAGCTACAAGTCTGTATAATAGTTACAGGTATTCTGAAAAAATAAGACTTCACCTTCAGAGAGCATACCAACAAACAATGGCATTTATTACTGTATTTTCTTTGGCATCCAGGGGAATTACTGTAGGTACAAACATTTTCCTTGCATTTGATCTCACTTCTGTATTTCAGGCCTATACAAGCTTTTAAACAAAAAACAGATGATCTAGCCTTTGGGCATATAAATAGTCTCCTTGGTTTTATTGAGATTACATGAGCCCACAAACAGCAAGACTAAGAACCTGCAGGACTCTTAAGTAACATAAAATCAGAGTTTTAAGAGGTCAGAGATTTAAAGCAAAAGAAGGTCTCATACAGTGTCTGTACTTTGAAACACATAGTGCAAGCAGGTGAGAAAAGTATTTGACACAATGCACGAGGCTTTACTGCTGCACCGTGAACATTAAGTGAATCCCAGCATCTTGCTACTAAGGTAAGTTCTTTATGTATTTCTTTTATTTATGAGACTACCTATAGAGCTTATCTAGCCTTTTGGAAAGCTGAAAAACTGGAAGCGGGCAATAAAGGGAATCAAAATATTCAGCTCTAGGTAAATTAGATATTCCTAATGCACTCTTTTTTCCTGTGCAATTTAGCAAATTAGTTTACATTGTCTGACAAGTTGTCCCGGAAAACATAAAAGCTCAGATTAATTTTAGTTTTGTAGAAATGATAATTCAATATTTGCTTATTTACCTCCACCCACACTAGAGCTAAGAGCCATATCTTCTATGCCATGTCAGATATATCAATACCAGCATGTTAAACCTCCTCCTCCTTTCCCACTGAATTAAGAGAAGCAGCAGATGCCACGCGGTGAGGAATTGCCGGTGCAGGATGTATCCTCACCTGCCGTGTCAGAAACCTCCCCATGAAATGCCTGAGCTACCACTCACAATTAGCTTGAACTCTCATGTGTTGTCTCAGAAGCATGTTATCTTTATCTCTTCAGAGTTAATAGCACCTAGTTTTATTTATTATCCTGTGGTGTTTACATATAGTCATTTCAATACATTGCCTTCTGATGGATAGCTTTGTAACGACGCATACAACATTTAAGCAGTCTGTTTGTAAGCAGAGGAAAATGAAAAAGCCTCATGGGCTATTTCTGCACTGTACTGAGATGATGTACAGTTTTGCATCAGGTGTAAAGATAACACACTGCAAAAGCTGTTTTTGAGGGACGTATTGCTAAAGGAAGACAGACAGAATTTGCTCTTAAAAGAGCTTTGATGCTAAATACATACAACTAGCCTCCCAGAACTAAATCTGTGCTCGTTACAACTACTATGTTAGGAACACCAAAAAAAAAAAAAAAATCAATCTGAGATGAATTACTTCAGTCCTTTGACCATTGTCAGAGCCAGGATTGGTCCCCGTAGCGGTTCCTGGATGACTTCATACGAATCTAGCAAGCTGCCTGTACTGCACCCAACAAAAGCTGTGAGATTTTACGTGTTGACAAACAGCTGAACTCTTGGCTACAGGAGCCCTACATTGATCTGCTTACTATTCAAGGGCTTGTATTTAGAGGAGCTGAAATGCCTGCTGAATACCGAGGCTGAAAAGCCCTGTAGGGTTACCCCATGAACCGTAGCCACATTTTTTTCCAATAATTGCAGAGCAAAAAGAAAAGGGCAGTTAAACGTAGAGAAATTCTGCCACAGCAGCATGACCACTGCTCAGCAGAGCCCTCTGAATCCTCAGGCATCTTTTTCAAACACTGTTTTAAATTGTTAGCACACGAAGACGATTCTCTCCTTTCTGAGCCTACAACATAACACAGCCCTAAATTTTGGTTTCCTTAATAAACTTACTGCAGCTCTTTGCACATTATGAATTGCATCTGCTAATCTGTGTTTGCTCAAGCCTCCTTATCTAAAGGAAAAAGTGCTGCTTGATTTAAGATTCCTTGAGGAAATCTGCCTGTACATCTCTGGCTGGTGAGTAAAACAAACAGCATCCATGTCCCAGTAGGCATCCGCCACCCCCCGACATCTCTTCATTTAATTAGTTCTAAGAAAGCCGATCTATCCAAAAGCTGACAAAGCTGCGCAAGAGAAATGCTTAAGTATTTATTTAGAAAATGAAATACATTACCAGCCGCATTGTGAAGTTTCTGAGTCACCTGCAGGGAAATAAGGCAGAAATCCGATGTTCACACACTACTCCTGACTGTACCGGCACCCAGGCTGGCTCGTACAGAATAGCAGACGAGAGCAAAGCTGCAAACCTTTGAGTTGAGCTCACTCTATAGGCATCAGAAAAACCTCAAAGAAAAAAAAAAAAAAGAGAGCCAGAGCGGGAGCGAGCAGCCCACAGACAGCGAGATGAGAAACTTCTGGCAAGTCTCCAGCGCAGGAATGAATTTGCTGTCATTCAGAGACGTATAGCGATGGAAATGAAGGGAAACTTGAATTTACAGGCGGATTTGGATCCTGCTCTAATCATTCTGCAAAGATGTGCAGGTTGCAGCTCAGCTCATTTTACAAGGCTCATCGGGGAACAATGCTGGATCAAAAATTAAATAGTATGGTAGGTATGTATACACACACACACACACATATATATATATAAGCCAAGGTGGCAGCACAAACTTCAAATGGCTCATTCCATCAGCTATTTGCTGTGAATTTTATTAAACCCAGCACAGAGGTACAGTGGCAACTCAAACTCCTGTTATGTATCAAAGTGGATTCACAGCATTTATAATGCTCTTTAGGCACATAAACAAATTCATTTAGGTTTTTTTCTAGTATTGCCAGGAAGCTAAAATAAATTTAACAGAGGTAATTCAGATGTTTTCAAGCATGTGGCAAAAGCGTCAGCACACTGAGACTAAACTTGTCCAAACATTTATGCATTTTCCACCAATAGAAGGAAAATAAACAAGTCCATAGTTGAAATAAGAAGCAAGAAATATTGCTAGTTGCAAATTTCTCATAGGTCAAAAGACTCCATAAGGCGTAAGCAACCATGATCACTAAGAATGTGTTTAAATCTGAAATTGTGGAAAATGCAAAAATTAGTGTTTTTAAATGCTGGTAGTGAATATAGCTAATTTTGCTGTTTTGCACTGAACCCCGGCTCCAGCACATCTCAGGGATGTGCAGTCTGCTGTGTTTAGATATTTTGCAGTCGTGTATGCAAAGTGAATGTCAACTCATGAAAAATTTGTAAATAAACACTTTCTTGGCATGAAAAGGGAAAAGAGGCTCCACACAGTGTGGGTTAAACTGCGTAACTGAATTCAGCTTCTTTTATTCCCTACCCTGATAATGCACTCATTTAAAATCTGGTTACAAGTTCAGACAGTGTCTTGGTAAATATAGCTCCTAATAATTACAGCTCTCCAAATTAGAAGTAAGGTTCCTGTAGATTTGGATTGCTTTTAATTTAGCTAACAAAGAAGAGTAAGAAGTCAAGCTATGCTAAATAACTGGAGGGATTCTTTATTGCTTGTTTTCTTTCTATTAATAAATCAGTCCTCTGTGGGAAGAAAATCAAACAGTAACAAACAAACAAGAATTCATTAGTGACACAGAAGGCGACGCTGAGGAAGGCAGAAGAGCTCCATGACAAAGAGCAAAATATTTGCCACCTATTTTTGGATAAGTAGACGCAGAAACATCCTTAATGTCAGCGACGCTACAACATTTGGTTCATCTCCAGTTTTCAGCTCCAACCCCACAGATGGAGCGGCCAAGAGGCACCAGCTGTGCCCAGCTGTGTCAGCATCAAGTTCCGCAAGGCACCATACGGCTGCCGGAGCTGAGGCTGTCCCCACCGCCCCAGTGCTGGGAACGTGGCTGCATTTGGTAATCACTGGCCACGTCCATCTGCCACCCGGATAAGCACAAAGACATTTTTCAAATAAACCCATTTCTCTTCTCTTGTATGCACCTCCCTTTGCCTCCAAAGACAGCGGCATGCTGCAGTTGGATGGGAGCTCTGGGCAAATGCATCTCGGCTTGGGAGGTCCATGGTTACCCTCCAGCCCCACTGTAAGGTGCGGATCCTGGGCTGGCTGGGTGTCCTGCTCAGGATCTCAGATAATTTCTTCCCCGTGGACACAGACACTGAAGCCAAGCCAATGTCACGGGTGGGCTGGGAAGGAGGAGGTTTCCTGGCGGTGGCTGAGCAACCAACCCACCACAGCATAGCTCCCAAAACATAAGCTGAAAACTCTGTCCAAAATTTACTATCTATCTATCTGGTTTGCATTGCAAATCTGCATTTCTCGCCAGGGAATGCGGGCAGTTATACTGGTGGATAACCTGGTTTTTAATAGCATCATTAGTAAAAGCTAAAGGGGGTGTCTCTAACAAAGTAGGGAAGATCAGACATTTCAGGACATGAAGAAATTGGCCCAAGGCACTATTACTGTTGAAGGCAAAAGTGGTGATTTGGAGACTGCATGTACCATCACGTTCAGGTTGATACTGGACACTTTGTCTAAACCTGTTGGCAAACTGCACTTTGAACACAGGGCTGATGGCTTTTCTGCCTCCAAGTTGGTCTGAAATTACTGAGCAAACCACAGGCTGACAACACAAACGCAGGAAACAGAAGACTGATGCAGAGGCAGACAGAGCATTGATGGGATGGCAGAAACCTGGTTAAAAATTGTGCTTCATTTCCTGGCAGGATCCCGGGTTGGGTGGGTTCGGGGCAGAGCCTGGGATGCTGCAGCGGGGCGAGCTGTCTCCTCGCCTGCCTCGTCCACCAGCACAGTCACCCACTGGCTTCTCGGCCAGGGATCTTATTGCAAGTAGGAAGCAGAACAAAGTTTGAATTCCCAAGGCCAGGCTGAGCTTGCAGTGCTTGAATTTAGAGCAAGCTTGCTTTGACTTGCACACAAAGCATCAGCAAAGCCCCACTCCCTTATTTATTAATCAATCGATAACAAAGAGAAAGGTACTGGCAGCACCCACCCTGGGAACATGCCCCTGAGACGGGACAGCTGAGGGAGGCCAGGCAGGGAGGCAGGGGACAGCATCTGGCTTTTCACACCTGCTTGGTTTCGTGGGTTTTTTAATGTGAATACATGTTGACTTTCTAACAATTCCTCCATGCTCTCATTTACACCCACTTGCTCTCCACATTTCCCTCAGTTTGTCCCCAAATTCTTTTTTCAATTTGGAATTCCCTGATTTTAATCCATCTTTTGCTGGAATATTTTTTGTGATGAGTTTGCTTTTCCACGCATCTTCAGTCACCTCCACCAATCACCTGAGAAATATTTTCACTGGCAGTCTTGATTTGCATCACACTTTCCGCATCCTACTTTCATTTTCCCACCCTAACCACAAGCAATAGCTGCACTTACTCCCTCACATTCTCCCTGATTTTCCCCCTGTAGCATCAGCAGCTCCCCCCAGCCTTTCTTGCTGCCATGGCAAGAAAGGACCTAAAGACCTAAGCAGCCAGTTTCACCAACTAGCAAGCGACCTCACCGAAAATTAACAAAACACGTCAGGGCTATGAAATTGGATGAAATCTAATTGCATGGAGGAAGTGAAAATTAGGAGGCCTGGGAAGGGTAGGAGCATATATTTTATTTCAGTTCCCTGCCCCTGCAGGCGCCTCACCCTTCTGTAGCACAGTGAGTTTCTCAAGGACTGTAACACTTGGGTCTAACTAATGTCTGCGGGCTTAATACAGAGGCACCTGGGTGAGGCTTAATGGCCTGTGATGAAGAAAAGGTCAGACCAGATGATCAATGGTCCTTTCTAAGGATCAAGATTAAATAGAATCTCCTACCACTTGCAGGATTTAACCTGGGGAGTGATTGCATCATGGGAAAATATTCCTGGGTTTTGTGGAAGAGTCCATCAATTTTAAAGCATTCCCCCAAAACAACAGCTCCACCCTTGGGGGAGAGCTGGGGACAAAAGCTGCCCCATTGCAAACAACTCTGGATTTTGCAAAACTCACAAAGTTAGTACTTTGCACCACAAGACTTTTCCATGTGTGGTACCTGCCATCTGAGATCCAGCCACGCAGACCCAGCATCACCTCGTGATGAACATGAGGAAATATTTGGAAAGTATCCTGTCCTCAGCCACCTTCCCTGTTGCTACACGTGTGCGTTTAGAATACCCATTTCTGTCAAATATTTTGGCATATGAAAAGAAACACACACTTTTTTTGACTGGGAAGATGCTGAAGCTGTCGTAACCTGTTAGAATTACAGGCTCCGAGGGGCTGGGCAGAGGAAGGAGCGGTAGCAGAGAGGCAGCATGTGAATATTAGCTATACAAGTGTCGTGGTTTAACCCCAGCCGGCAACTAAGCCCCACACAGCCGCTTGCTTGCTCCCTCCAGGTGGGATGGGGGAGAGAATCGGAAGGGTAAAAGTGAGAAAACTCATGGGTTGAGATAAAGACAGTTTAATAGGTAAAGCAAAAGCTGTGCACACAAACAAAGCAAAACAAGGAATTCATTCGCTGCCTCCCATCAGCAGGCAGGTGTTCAGCCATCTCCAAGAAAGCAGGGCTCCATCACACGTAATGGTTACTTGGGAAGACAAACACCATTGCTCCAAACGTCCCCCCCTTCCTTCCTCTTCCCCCAGCTTTACATGCTGAGCATGACATCATACGGTGTGGGATATCTCTGGGGTCAGTTGGGGTCAGCTGTCCCAGCTGTGTCCCCTCCCAGCTTCTTGTGCCCCCCCAGCCTGCTCGCTGGTGGGGTGGGGTGAGCAGCAGAAAAGGCCTTGGCTCTGCATAAGCACTGCTCAGCAGGAACTAAAACATCTCTGTGCTATCAACACTGTTTCCAGTACAAATCCAAAACATAGCCCCATACCAGCTACTATGAGGAAAATTAACTCTACCCCAGCCCAAACCAGCACTGCAAGGGATTTTCCTGAGCTGGATTCTGTCTAAATTACATATTGCACTGAAATTCTGAAATGTATAACATGCTCAGTAGATTACTTTTTTTTTTTTTTTTAATTTGTCCTCTGTCACCCTGTGATTGAAGAGAGATCATTAGCAATAGGTGACGAAAGTTCCCAAGCTGACGAAGCATGTTTTGCTCAGAGCCAATGTCGTGTGAGGTTGGGGTATTTTTGCTCTTTTTCTGTTTGCTCTCTGCCAGCCTGCTGTGCACATCACTTACTTTAGCCAGTGCGTCCCAACAACCAGGCCAGCACAGACGTAACTTCCAGCTCCCGCACTTCTTCATTTAGCTCGACATGCTATTGTTTTTCTCGCAGCAAAATGGAACTCAAACCACCTTGGCCTGAAACAGCTTTGAGGTCTCTCTTACACATCCTTTCTCTGCACCCGAGGTTTTTTTCTCAGAGCATTGGATTTCTGCCTTTAGACACTTCACAAAGTTTCCTTCAATTTATAACTGCAGATGATTGACTGAAAGACACTCTTTCCCTTCTTTGAGCAGCTTTGCAGAGAGCAATATAATTTATATAAATTTATATAATACAACTTTTATAAATAACAAACCAAAAGGAGTCATTTGCATTTCTCCCATGCTGTCAAAACCCAGTTTCAGTGCCAAAAAGTTACGGTCAGGTTGTGCCAGGGCTCAGGGGAGCGCTGTGGAGGGGAGCACCGGACCCCTTTCCCCAGGACACCCCGGGGACGCTGCACACGCAGACCCCACAGCCTCCTTAGCACCGGTGACAGCATTTCCAAATTCGGTCTTTGGTTTACATTTTGATTTTCAGGTATGCTCATTTTTTATAACAACACTGAAGTTATGCACATAAAAAGGTGTGTATCTAATCTGGATAATATTGGTTAGAGAAAAATTTAATTTTTCCCTCAAATAAAAATATCACTAGAAAGCTGCTCTTTGAGCCAAGTGCTTTATCAAGATCCCAGATCTCATTTTTATCATTGCCTATGCAAAAAAGAGAGGAAACAAGGGCTTTGGCAGAGCCGCAGCTGCCCTACCCCACCCATGCTCACCCCCATGCCTGCCGCACTACAGTCAGCTCAGTTTTATACACTCTGTCAGAAAGATTTGGGTTTAACCAGGTTTCTGAGGTTTTGTTCATAATCACTTTTTCACATACTAAAATAAAAACAATTCAGAACAAGAAAGAAATAGCAAAGTAAACAGCTATCTTGCAACCATCTGCCTACCACGGATGAGCCATCTTGCGCACAAATCCATGTGCAGAGAGGGAAAAGGACTTTCCTCTGGCCTTGCCATGATAAAACTGAGGGGGTCCTCATGGAAGTGAGTTTTTGCGTGGACATCAGCCCCAAATTTTTTCAGGCAGCTGATGATTTTTTGCTGCTTCTTCCAGACACAGGACCTGAACTGGGTGCATTGGCACCCACCTGAGGCTGGGACCAGCAGGGCTGACGGGTCCTCCCTGTCCCCAGGGTGGGCTGTTGTGACCCCATCGCAGCATCTGTGTCCTCCTGGCAGACCCTGCACAACCCATGGCTGCAAGCTGTTGTCCTCCTCTGAGAGAGGGATCCCAGACCGGGCTTTGAAACAAAATACAGTTACACAAGACCTACAGTGACAATTTTTATTAATCCTAGACAAGATTACAGAGAAAAAGAAATGTGGATTTTCTTCTTCTTAAAGAAAAGAAGCCCTGTGTATCCTGGAATAATTAATAAGCCGAATTACTCTATCTGTAAGATAATAATGCACCATTAGAAAAAGATCCAATTTTTATCAGAAATTAAAATTAACTGCAGTTTAATATAATTCAAAGTCAGCTAATTATAGATCAGGCAAGGAGGATCTATTTTCTAGGAACATATCAGCTCCATCAGATGCAGAACAAACCGCATCCCCTCCCCATGCTCTCCCTCCAGCCCTGCCTGGGGGTCCCAGGGACTTTCGCACGCTCTGAGCCTCTTGCAGGTCAGGTGGCCACCGTCTGTGCCAGGCAGTGGTAGTTCTCCTTTCCATCTACAGCAAACCTAGTTTTTAAGAGCCTTTTTGATTTTGTAATCAACTGTGTGAATTAGGAAATAAATATTCACCTATTCCTGCTAATGAAACCTGAGCACTGCTGTTTGACAGCCACTGCAAAGATGCTGATTTTTTTTTAATGCCCCAGTTTGTTTAAAGGAGGAATAAACAGAATTACTGAGAAACCTGGATTTTCCGAAGGTCGCATGCTGCCTTTCTCTGCCCTGCAGTTGCTGTGGGAGTTAGACATCATTGTAAAAAGGCTGAAGATGATGCCTTGCAAGAGTTAAGCTTGCCACATTATACCCTCAGTGGGGGAAAAAAAAATCCACCTCAAATATTCCATCCATAAGCCTTTTTCAAGAAAGTTTGCAAGCCACAGCAAGGCAGCATGAAACACTCCCCAGCAGGCTGCACAACTGCCTCCCACGATGCCCCACAAAAGGTACGGGGGCACCTGCTCTCAGCCAGAAACCCTGATTTTTAAGCACAAAATAAAGCTGGAAAGAGTGACGGTTCCCACACTGGGGAGTACGTTCCTCAGTTCAATGCCAAGCCTGATGCCAAGAGGACAAAACCAACCCTCAGTCTTCTTCATACCTCCAGAACCCAGTTCTCTATGAAGTTATTCGGTCTCCTGTGCTTCAACCCCTCTCCATGCAGGAAAACCCGCTCTGCTCTCCCCAGGAACCGTGGTTGCTCCCAAGAGCTGAGGACCCAGCAGCACGACCACGGCAAGAGTTTGATGGGTGGCCTTGGGACAGCAGATGGAAAGGAAGAAGAGCTGGTTCCTGCTCAGCGCCTGGTAGAGCAGGAAGGACGCAAACAGCTATAGCTGTGAAAGCGAGGGTCTGTGCAAGTTGCTTGTATCCAATCTGCTTAATTCCTATTTGCTTCTTTAAATAATGAGGGCTCTCTGCCCGACTAGCAGATTTTAAGACAGCCAGTCAGCCAAAACCCAGGAGCTCCTGCATTCCTGTGCCTCACCCAATACTGTCTGTGAACCCTCTTGTAAATAGCCTTAAAACCAAGAATTAAATCAACAAAGCTAGAGGAGTATTTTTCTCACCCAACTAATTAGTCGGATAAGAGATACGCAATGTGGTCTACAGAGCTAGCACTAAATATATATACAGCCATACATGTATATACATATAATTTAACTAGGGACAATATGGTTTAACCAGCTTTTTCCGAAGAAGCAGCTTGGGACAAGAGCCGAGCACATCTCACCCTTCTTCTCCTGGGCTTATCTGTGGTACAGGCAACTTCTCCCAAACCACAGCCGGGGCAATCTGTCACCTATCAAAGAAAAGAGATTTGTAAGGTCTGTACCTGATATCATCAAACAGGATGCATGTCGTATATGCTGTGTCAATACATCTGCACAAGACTGTAAGGCTACGTGTTGAACTGTTTCAGGCTTTTGACCAGCGCCGAACCTAATAAGTAGTCTTTCACTGTAATCTATTTTGAAGAGCCTTGAAAGGTTGACTAAAATGCACCTGTTTTATACTGAAGAAATTGTATCCTATAAATAGCATATTAATCATTTATGGTGATCAGCTATGGCTTGAGATTTTAAGCTCTACACTCCCTGAATGCCAATGGAAAAGAAGAGCAAAGCTGGCTCCCTCTGCTCAAATCTCATACCTCTGGGGAGCTAATTAGCGTGGAAACACTTGCTGGAAATTTTCAGCAATCTCTTAGTATTGTATCTGTTTGGGATTTCAACTCTTAGATACTACAGCCAAACAAAAGCTACCGGACGGCTCTAATAGCCTTCCCCAAAGTTCAAGAAACAGACTTTAATATATTTTAGAATGCAATTATTGAACTAATTCAAATATTCTAGAAAGCAGAAGTTGTCTCATCCCGCCTGTGCTCAGTTGCTTCCAGACATATTTATTCAATAGAAAATGAATCCTAGATGCGGCTCGCCGCAGTGTTATCACAAGGGGGTATCTGTAGGAATCTCTAACTCCTTTCAAAACGGCTGGTTTCATTTTAAGCCTGGAAAACACAGTTTCCTAGCATCCATGAAGATGTTGGTATCACCTCCCATTTTGCCAGGGGAAGGGGATTGAGGGGCCAATCGGTACATAAAATCCTCACTTTTTCTGATAGGATGCGATGTGCCGAGGCTGCAGAGCCCCAGTCCCAGCCCCCCAGGACTCACCACTTTCAGACCTCAGATTTTGCTTCAGCTTTCCTTGTCTGGATGAAAACAGAGAATTCACCTATTCTGTGCATGAGATAGAAGCATTTGTATATTTGAATAAGATTTTATGATTAAACAATTATTTCAAAATAAAACCATTCCACATAGATACGCCTGGCAAATACTGGATTTGGGCATGAAAGCACCCAGAGATTACTTTGGGTGCTCCCATCTACACCAGCAGGTAACTTCAGTGCATGCATTCCCCCTTCAGTCCTACCTGGTACATTACTAAAACCCAATGTTCAAAAAAAAAAAATTAATGGCATAAGTAGAAACTGGTTTTATTTTCTCAAAAGACACAGAGCTAGAATTTACTGTATAAAAAGCAGAGCTAAGTGGCTTCAGCCATAATTTGCAGCTCCCCACTGGCTCTGTTTGGGAGCTCAGATTGATTGATGTGCATGTAAAGATTTACAATGCAAAGTAAAGAATAACTGATTAAAGTGGAATCCACAGCATTTCAGGACCTTAATGAGTTGTTGGAGAAAATTAATTTCTGTGTTTAATACATGCAGAGACTATGAGGAAATCTTAGAATTTAATTAATCACAGCATAAAAAAGTTATTGGATATAATTTTAAGTAAATATTACTTAATTATTCTTCTAATACCATGGCTAATTTAGAAGCCATTTCCCCTGATACTGTTCCTGGTTCAGTCTGCTATATATTTATTGGTCCAACTATAGTGTCCACATTTTTTGAAATAATGGTACATTTTCAACATCTCTGTTCTAAAACCAACAAATTTGTAGCACAAAAAAACCCTTACAATCCCAGAGCAAAGCAACAAGGTGCAAAGCCCAGCCTGCCTAGGACAAGCAGCAGAAATAATGCAGATTCCCATTAATTGCTCTTTAAACTCAGCGCTGTCATTCCTATCCCTTTTATTAGCTGTCATTTGTAATTAACTGGCCTGCCTGAGACCTATTTCAGCTATACTTCCCCTTTCTGATTTTATTATGAATCCTGCTCTATTTAAAGCTTTACTGTGCTTATTTTTTTTCATTCAAGAGGCTTCCCAGAGCAATGATCCACAGTACTTTGAGTGAATGATATATTTTAGAAACTCGTTTATCTCAAAAATGTTTATTTTGAATGTCCTTGCACTGTGCAAGACAAGTGGAAGCACTTGGAAAGTATGACATTTGTCTTTCCATAGGCTACTCAGCGAGATGCCCTTGCTTGTTTAAAGCGCAATCCCGACTGACTCCCACAGAGCTTAGATCAAATCCAGACATCGCATCTGTCAGCCTGAAGTAGGAATGAATGGAAAAACTTCAAAATACCATCCTGTTTCCTACTGACATGATTTAAGTTCTTTAAAATGCCCTTTCCAGCCGGTACCTTCAGGAATACTAGGATTACAGCCAGCTGAAACACCAAAGCTTTGCAAGGGAACATGAAATCTTACGTGTGGGTAAATGCTAGAGTTGCATTAATAAAAGGTTGCAGGGTTTTGGCTGCTGTTGAGAGATAAAGCCCTTGAATAACTGAGTATATATGTCATTGTATATATGTGTAGGTATCTATTGCTGTTTAAGGCAGGTCTGCTCATTGGCTTTATTGCTTTAGTAATACCAGCTGAAGTCTATCTATCATTCTTTCTGAGTTTTGAGCCAAAATTCATCTGGAAAAATTCATCATCTTATTTATATACTAAACCTTTATGTTGGAAAGCAAACAGTAAAAAAAGGTCATTAAGTTGCCTATGTCAGCCCCTTTCCCAGGCCAGCCTTCAGGGTGCAAATGCAGCGGGAGATGCTCTTCCAGGTGGCTGGGAGCTGCGTTTCTGCTGCCTTGCAATTTCTCATGGTTTTGCTCCAGTTAATTATGGTTTTTAATTAGTCATTAGTGCTGCCTGGGGAATAAGATAAATGGTCTCTTCTGATTTATAAAATTTAAAAGATTGCATCAGTCTAAACAAAGTAAAACCTGGGATTACCACTAATTGCGCCTGGACCTGACTGATGGGCTGCTGCGGGAGCCTGGGTGGCATCGATGGGGAGCCTCCTCCAAAAGGCACACCACGACAAGGAGCTCCGCTGCCAGCATGGTATTCAAGACATATAGGAAACTCCCAAAAATAAGGAGCAGGGGAGATGTATCTGCATTCCCTGGAGTACATGCCAAGTGGCAGACGTTGTACCCTGCAAACAGGACTCTGCTTGCTGCGGGAATCGGCATCAGCTTCACAGTGCAGTGAAGATCTCAACATCGGCACAGCAGCAAGCACCAGCTTTGCAAACAAATTGTCCTGGTGGCAATGTGTAACTAAACCATAAAGGGCCACCGGAGGCTGTCACAGAAATCCACTGGGCAGGAAAGGCAACGCCAGCAAGGTCCCTCTTTGCAGCAGGATGTTGCCATATTTTCTTTTTTTATATAGACATCAGAATCTGCCAAAGCCAATTTAACGTCGCTCACAAGAACTCTGTGATCAATACCAGCACTTAATGTGTAGGATGGTTACACTAGAAATAAAGCAATTTGGAATAGGAAAAATAAAATAAATCAAAGTTTTCCTTTGAAATATCAAAATAAAATTTTCTGTGTAGAATTTTTCCCAACCAGAAGCATTTAACTAAAATTCATAGGAATTCATAAAATATTTCCCTTGATCCACACCTCCCTTTTTTCTGGACAAGGAATGGCAGCCAAAACATTTGCTGCAGCTCTAACTGGCTGCCTGAGAGGTTTTGATGTTACAGGGACAATTTAAGCATTTTCTCCTCGGGAGACTGCTCAGGTGACACTGAGGTACAGGGGGATCTGACACTGCCAATCTACATAAAATATGACATTCATGTGATGAATAAAAGTAAACAGAAACATACCATTTGAACCTTCATACCATTTTGCCTTCACATGCATTTTTCAAGTAATGAAGGACTCAGGCGCCGCTTCCCACAACTGATGCGCTGATATGAGACTCCCATTCCAAGGCTCAGATTTTGTGGGAAGCACGTCCATGGGGTGTCTTCTGCCCAGCCCCGAGCATCCCGCATCACCGCTACTTACCAGCATCTCTCTTGTCCATCCTCCCCTGGTGACCCTTCTCACGTGCATCAGAAACACAACTTCTGGAGCAAAAAATACCCCTGAAGTTGTAAATGTTACAGAATAGAGGCTTGCCGTAAATAAGAACTTCACAAACAGGTTTGTAAAATCAACAGCACAGATGTTGTAGTCACAAGTAAGAAAATGACATCCCATTGACATGAATTTTTTTTTTTTTTTTTTTTTTTTTTTTTTTACTAAATTCAGTGTAAGCTACTTCAAGTAGAAAACTAAAAAAATCTGCCACTTTTAGATCATTTTGTCTCTGCCAAGGACCATCTGAAAAAAGTAAGTCCTGTGAGGACGCAAAGCCCCTCTTCTCTTGCAAACAGGATGGCAACTGCCCTACTATTTTTTTCTTCACATATAAAAGGCGAGTTCCTCTGCACGTTTCTACAGACAGCTGCATGCAATGCAGGGCCTGCGCCTGAGTAATTAGAACCCAAACATGTTCTTCTTGCTCATCCTAAGAACAGAGAATTAAGAATACTGCAGTAAAGGCTGGTTCTTGCAGCACAGGTGGGTCTGGTTCAGGGACCGACTTTGAGTTCACACTGTGATCATTGCAATAAACTCACAGAAAATATTGCACCCTGCAAAGCACAGAATCCAGCTTAAACTGCCGTGGGTAGGAACCCATTAAAGAAAAGCAAGGTTTTTTCTTGCCAGCACCAAAGAGCAGCTGCAGACTTCCACTGGTCAGGCAGAAATAAGAGGAATATTTTAATTGGACTTACAATTTTTGCTACTAAAACAGCACCAGAGCTGCCTGCAGAGCAGATGCCCCTCTTACACCAGAAACGGTGCAAAACCCTACAGAGAACTTTGTGGCTTCATTCCTTTTATTCTAGCTGGCTTTTCTACCTGCAGCAACCCTGCCTAAAGAGAAAGGACACATTTACCCACTAGGCTCAACGCGTTTTTTCATCTCTAGCCAGAAAGGTACTTTCACTGAGGTTGAGGAGGAGAGAATCCCTGGATCATCCCAATATTTTCACCAGCTAAAGTATTTCACACATCAGCTGTGGGATTTCACAGGACTACGTAATAGGCTGCCAACAGCAAGCCCAAAATTAAAACAATTTAACTTTCAAAGGCTTCAGCTTGAAGAAAAACATAATCTTATTTGTATTGAATTAACTTATTTTTTGAAATTAACTTTGCTGAAAGAAGCTTTTTTACAAGACTTCTCTGATAAAGGACACCAACGACTATATAAATATAAATTATCCAATTAAACAAGCCTGTCTTCCAGCTCAAAGAAGCGCCATGACTACTCAGTAATTCCCCAAGGTGAGGTCAGGAATATAATGCACTGCCTGATATATAATAGCTGTCTTACATGTGAAGAGTAAAGAGCCATTTATGGAATTTTAGCATGCAGGAAGACTAACATGTCTATTAAAAGAAAAATGTGAACTCTGGGTCTCTCATCAGGGACTCATTTAAATGCAATTTTGCTAAATTAGCTGCACTAAGGAGCCAATGGAGGAAGGCTAGCTGTAAAGCCAGATAAAATAGTACTTCTTTGGTAATAGCAATTCATATTAAAGGACTCCAGTGGATAATAAGTCATTAATAGGTAAACATTTTTTAATCCAATATATCCTAAAACAAGTCCAGAACTCAACACCTCATACTGTTATCTGGTAAACTGAGGTTTTACATATTTCATTGAAGAATTCCAAGTGCATCATTTATAAACAAGCCATGAAGGGAAAGAGATTGGGACCTGTTAGTCTGACCTCAAACATATGTGAGACTTCAAAAGAGACTTTAAAAGGCAAGAATGGCTGAAAAATGGGATATAAGGCAACAGGGGTTTACCAAATGATACTAGATTAGCACAGTACCTTCCTTTGATAAATTATTGCTTATACAGAAGAAGTTTCTGTCCTGATAAGGGCAAGTGGGATGGAAAACCTTTTTCCTGGAATCCTTACAGTACTTAATAATTTGCCATGATCCACCTGTTTGTGGAGGACCCAATGTAAAAGCCTCCCCTGTCACCCAGCTGATCCTGGGGTCTGCAGCAACGGTTATGAGCTGCCTCGTATCGATACGCCTCCAAAATGATGGCAGCGGTGAGAAGGCATGTGCCAAGAAACAACCAATAGTGGAAATATCCTATTTAAAATGATGCCACGGGAAGCTCTCCATGCAAGACAGGCAGAGAAAATCCCCAGGGAGGAAGGAACTGTCACCTGCTGGCAAGCTCTGAGAGATGCTACAGGGAAACAAAAGCGATATGCCCTAGTGCCCACCCGAATGTAATTTATTTTAATTGGTTTACACTCAAGAACATTGGCATACTATCCATAATTAATAGCAAGATGATGGAGGAACTCTTCATGGGATGCAAGGGCAGGACAGAAAATCATCAGAGCCATTGGAGTGAAAGGGGGGATGGAGCTTTCCAGAGAGTGTCCCAGCAAGGAAACGCCGTCTCCTCGTGACTGATGGGGACAGGTCGATCTCGGCCTGCCCGAAGACAAAGTCCTCTATACTGACCCGGCAACATTGCCTAGATGGGATACGTGGGATGGACAGGGAGATTCACACCTGAGTTGTCCAGCTCCAGGACATGAGTGGGGTTTCACCCCCCTTGGGCAGGATTTGACACACGTTTTGGCTACCCCAAAGGGGTGTCTGAGGCTCATGCAGACACAACCCAGACCAGGGAGCAGGAGAAGGGTGGTAGCACGTTGTGCCAGCATCCCTGGTTGCTGCTCCAGCAGAACAGGCAAGCTGGGCATCTCCCAGCTGTCACCTAAAATTCTAAATAGTATGAATTTCCATTCATACTTGACATGTAGATTCATTATTCCCAAGCGAGGCTTCGTCAAGCTGATCAGCCGACACTCACATAGCCAGTGCCACTCAGCAGGCTGGGGGCTTGGCAGCTACAGGGAAGCACCAGCAGCACGCAGACACGGAACAAAACCAAAATGACCACCACAGACTAATGGTATTTTTCCCAGAAACACTGGTCTGCAGGTCTGGCTTCATTTCTAGCCTGCAGATGCCTGCGTGACCTTGGACGCACTCTGTGTGAAGAAGGGACACCAAGAAGTGAAGCACATGGAAGGACATGGGACATCCCCATCTGCTGGAGCACGGAAAGTACCAACCTCGAATCCCAGAGTCTCGAGATACTTTTATGGGAAAGGACATGCCTATTTAAGCCCTTCCATGTGTTTTCTGAATTAGGGCTCTAAAAACAAGCTTTCACATTCCCTGACTGCTGCACATTTAAATTATATTTATAATACATTGGATTTCACTCTTAAGAGAACATTTCCTCTAATGCTATAAAAACATTCCCCTCATTACTTTTTGAAATTTAAATATGGCAACACTTGAAGACAAAAAAGTTTTTTCAAAGCACTGGGCAGTTACTAATGATAATCATAAAAGATTAAATTTTCAATGTAATTAGCCAGTGACAGGTCAATAAAATCCCTAGGCCAGATGGCTTCTTAATCGAGTTTTCAAAGAAATTTGGTAATTATAGGAACCACCCTTAGATATACTCAACTTTTCTTTTTAATGAAATTGCATAATACCGGATTATGCAAGAAAGACCATAATGAGTTTTAGCAAACTGAACAAAGACCTTTGCATCACCACGTCTCTTCATACCCATCACCCCTGCAAGAAACTCTGTTATCTAAGGCTAAAATCAATACATTAATCCATATAGATCAGTCTGGATTAATGCGAGAGACTGCTTTCACATCACAACACTGATAGTTTTTCCTAGAGGCAATCTGTTACCACATACTACATGATGGGATAAAAAAAAAAAAATCATAATTTCAGCTGGGTGAAAATAGGGTATTTTGATTTGCATAGAAACCTGTAAAAAACATTGCACTTCTAATAGGGGTTCAATCCTTTAGCCATGAATGTCTCACTTTGAATTCCCCTTCCAAGCAAAGTCCCCTGCCCAATGGCTGTAGCTCCACGCAGGGCAGGAAGGTTTCTGACTGCTCGTGAATGTGTTTATATTACACTGGCAACCAGTTCATTAATACAATCAGAGCAAAGCCAAACATGAGCAATGCATTGCACCTTGTTTTACAGAATAATAGATGAGGCAACTTTGAATGTATTACCTTTTAGGTAAATTAAATGTCACCTGGGGAAAATTTGCAATTTCTGCTCTAATTTAGAAAAATACTGATAAGCCATTTTTTGAGCTGTGGTAAAATCTTTTCTAATTCAAGTCTTGCTCGATGTTCGACAACATGTGATAACCTCACATTAGGACATCCCCCTGAGCCTCTTTTGATTCCTTGAACTAAAATTCAGATCCGAAGTTGTAACCTGCCGCTAAGCAGCTTCCACCAGGCAGAGCAGTGGGCTGCAGAATGCATGCGCTCCTGCACAGTCCAATGCTGTGCTGCTGAAACCCACTGCATTTTATTAAGACATATCACCTCCGCAGATGTCAGCCAGACACTAGCCCAGCACACAGTATGACCAGTGACCACGCCAAGGGTCCCCCAGCAGGCAAGTCCCTGGGCAAGGCTCGCTGCTGCCCTTGCACCCCCCGGGCTGAGACACGGCACCTTCGCCTCCCGCATCCCTGCCCAGCATCAGGCAGTGAATCACGCTCAACACTTGCTCCTTGGCGTGGTGGGGAAAATGAAGTAGGATAAGCTGCAGCACTAAATGTAGAAATTAATACACACCCACAAATTAATGTGAGTTCAGAGCGAATCTCTCTAATTGTCTTTCCTGTCCACCTTAATTGAAATTACTCCTTTTCTCCCTTTGTGAAATGAATTTCAATAAGTCACACACCAAAGTGGACAGTGCTTTGAGTTGTGCCTTATAACATACCACGAAACGTCCTGAGACAAAAGCTGTTGTGCAGTCCTGCTGCTGCACTGCACCAAGATACTTCTCCATCCGCAGTAGCATATAATAATGAACCCACAGAGAAACTCTTAATTCATTCTATTGCTATTTTAAATGGTAATAAAGCGTGGCTTTGCTGCAGGCATTACAAGTTACTGCAGCAATGTATGGACTGTGCAGCCAGTTCAGCTTCCGAAATACGAGGAAACACATCACAACTCAATAGAGGTGAGGCCAATGCTATTAATATGGATGTGGATCCACAACTGAGCTTTCTTCAGGCTCAACCTAATCAGGATTTTGGCTGTTTTATTGAACAAACTCTATACTCAGCAGCAGTTTGAATAAAACATACCGCTAAAGCGTAACTGAAGTTAAAACCACAGATTTCCATGTTTATACTAAAGCGCTAACTTTTGACTTCACGGTCCCCTGCGACTACACCAAAAATGAATTTCCGAGCGGACGGGAACCTCCAGGGCCATCTGGCTTGGCCCCCTGCCCCTGGCCTGGCAGAGCCCTGCTCCCAGCCATGCTCCTCAGCATCTCCTTCAGCCCCCACCACCCCCTGGGCACTGAGCAGCAACCAGCACGGCGTGCCAAGTAGTTAAAGCCCTGGTTAAGATTAATAATTGGCATATCATCCACTATATTTTTGATTTTCTACCAGCTCCAATACTTACAGCGAAGAATCTGCCCTTTCTCTGTACAACCGCTTCTTTATAGAGTCCTGGGTTATTTTTTATTATTATTATTTTCATTCTGAGGACTGTCTTATCATTTCACCATCAGACTAGCCTGCTGTGCCTGTATTGTTGAACAATCCCTCACAAAATGATATATGAAATCATCTGTTGTAAGGATTTGGATGAGAGCCACAGACAATGCGACAAAGTCTCTCCAAAGTCAAACACAGAAGACCGACATTGTCTAACAGCTATGGCAGTACTTAATTGTTTTCAAAATTTACTACATGATTCAAGTACCACAGAGAACAGGCTGAAAATTATACACCAATATCTATAGAACAGATCTATCTAATGTAGAATATCTATACACCTATATCTGTAGAAGCAGATAGTTGGGGATTCGGTTGCATTAACATGCTTGTGGATGCTTCTGAAGAGAAATCACCATGGATGATAATGTACAGAAGCAATGTTAAATAACAAGTTAATTCATGTATCAAAGAAAATTGTGATAGCTTCTTTATTACCTTTATATCTTAGCTCATTAAGGAAACAACCTCTCCTCCACTGCAAAGCAAATGCTGTATTTATTGCTACTGACATTTCATCAATGCCAAGGTGAACTAGATCTCACTTTTGCAAATCCTCACAACTCTCATTAGTGAACAATAAAGATTCATATACAAACCTAGAAGTGTCTAGGAAGAAATAAGATACGTGATGAACTGTGGTTTGAACAATAAATCTCTGGCTGACTGATGACAGTTTGACTGTTGTATGTTAAATAGGGCTTTATAAACAGAAATGCAAAAGACCTGTAATGACAGCATGTATCACTAATAGATTGAGATATAATCAAATTTGCTTAAATTCACATGATTTGTAAGCCAGCAGTGAAGATCAAAAGAGACTTATGTTCATACTACTCCATCCTGTCACATCATTTATTAACTTTTCTTTGCGAACAGAGACAACCTGCCCCCATTCTCCTTATTCTGCTCTCCTTAGTGCCATTTACCATTTCCCAGAAAATGATCTGCTTTCCAGACACGAAGATGCAAGGAATGAGAGCAAAACATGCAAATGGTCTCCTGCTGTCAGCTGAGGATGCCGTAACTGCAAATGCCAGTCGGGGCTCCCAGGCCAGCTTGAGTCAAGCACAGCACTGAAACATTGGGTAGGAAACCCATTTCGACCCCCAAAAGTGAACTCAACGCCCTGTTAAAAATGCATATACATGTAACAAAATTCTCAATTTTAAATGCTTGTAACGCAGCCCTGGTCTTGCTGCCGTGCAGGAATTAAATCCAAAGGACCGGAGGAAGGCACATGTGCCCTGTGTACATTGAGGTGTGCCAGGACGGCTACGGCAGCTCCTCACCCCACGCACTGTCTCTCCTCCAGGATAGGGGGGTCTTGGGGCAGCAGTTTGGGAAGTGGCCACTGTTGGGTGCCCACTGCCTACCCTGGCCTGTGCCCAAAGCCCCGATCCCTCGGGGGTTGAGCACCAGCCTGCCCATTCTGCTGCAGCAGAAGAAATGCAGGAGAGATCTGTAAAAACATGCAATAAATTATTAAGCTCTACAGACTTTTTGAGAAGGCTCCAAAAAGTGGGTGATACAGCTTTTTATTAGTCGTCTAGTGCTTTATCCTCAGGAGAAGGGAGCGGGTGCAGATGCAGCCACAACCCCCTCTCTGCATCTGCACTTCTGCACGAGAAGCGCTTCTGTTATAACATTAAAAAAAATGAAAGTAAGCACCCAAAGTCAAGCTATGATCTCAAATACCACCATCATACCCAATCTACTGATCTGCCTTTGTCTTCCGAACAATGCACATAAATTCTTTCCCAGGGAAATAAAAAGCTGCATATTCCTTTGATTTTCACCTCCAGAAGGAGTCCTACACAAGTCCCTCATTACCCTCCCATCCAGCCCAAAGTGCAATACTCATCTTTGAAAGCACTTACTGCATGGTGGCTGCTGCAGAAAAAAGATTGAACAGAGAAAAAGAGGGAACAGAATCTCTGCCAAGAGGGAACACAAGTCATTTTCTAGGATGACTTCTGTTTTATATTTGTGTATATATACACACACATATACTTACATACAAGGTCTTGATTTCTGTGTGTAGGTGTATGTATATACATACATACACGTATATACATACATACACACACATATATAGGATACAGGGCATACCTCACTGACTTTCTCACTCATTGCTGTTAGAAAACTGTTTAGGAAACCCTCCATTCAGAGCTGGGAGGAGACAACGGCAGAAGGCTGGGTACTCTGGTGCCATCTCCACTCCTCGGCACACAGAAATACGAGTGCAGTCTGCGGTGATCCAAACCTACGGACGTGAAGACGTGCCATCAGTCAGGAGGACACGGCAAAGACAGAGTTCAAAGGCAGCAAGTTCTTATATTGCAGAGTGAAAATGTTTAAAAAGTGATCTACCTTCAAACAAGACCTTCCCAGAAAAAGGCAATAAGCACTGGAAGATCTTCATATTGGCTTCATTTGGGGGAAAAGCTGGTGGCACCGAGGGAAGCATTTGTCCTCACAAGTAATGCTTCAGTGGCAGGATCCAAATGCTTTTTTGGGAAAGGGGGAAGGTGAGTGTTACAGTGATTAAACGCTGTGCCCCTGCTCCACAGGAGACTTCTAGAGGTTGTAAAACTCTCAAACGTTGAACTGACAATCCAGAAAATGCATAAAATTAGGAAATACCCAAGCAGAGAAGCAGCAAAGAAACTACAATTTTCTTTTTTGAAAATTATGAATAGTCTTTGGGTTGGTGAGTGTTATGTGTATTACACACTGCATGTTCAATGTGTAATATCCAAAAAAGACTTTTGATCTCCCCCTTAAAAAAATATTTTCTCCTGAAGACCCTTCCCTGAGACTAAGAACTCTTCACACACAAATCATGATGTGATCAGAGTCCCCCAGCGTTACAATGCAAACCCAGGTAAAGGAAAAGGAATAGCTCTGACACAGGGCAGTAGCGAAATGCACTTTTAACATATTTAGCCATCTAAAATTATCAGTCTTTCAAAAATGCTTGGATTTTTTGGCCATTTTTTTGGCAGCGTCTGAATAAAATGCAGCTATTGGGAAGGACTGTCTATGTTTTGGGCAAGGGAGAGTTGTATAAGAGTCCAGCTGAGTTTTTGGGGGGCAGCTCAGGCTGCCTGTCCTCAGGTACACGCACATGAGCTACCCCACTGGATGATCTCAAAGTACCTTGTAAGCGAGGTTGTTGATGCAACTAATGGGAACATCTTTGCATTCTTTCCCATGAGCTGATCTTAACTATCTGGGAATTGTAACATAAATTAAGACTTCAAAAGCCACAGGCATGCTGAAGAAAGGTGCCTGGGTTAACCTATATGACATTGAATCAATATTTTTATTAGCCTTGGTGATGGCGTGTTTCAAAAAAACAAAGGCAAAAGCTTCCCATCCCTGTTGAGCAGCACACTTGCTCTGTGACATGCTGGAGGAGGCTCCTGGGAGCCTCCTGCTACTTTGGCTCCTGACTTGAAAGGGAATGACGGCATCATTTCCCACCATGGTGCACATCTGGAGGCAACTAAATCATACCTGCACAAGGGAAGTCGCCCAAATCATCACTCATGTTTGTTTTTCAATTGCCGTGTATGCTTTCTGAAAATCCTTTACACACAGCCTTTATTTCAGGTCAGGTTTGCATCCCTCCAGTCATAAGGAAAATCCTTAAATCTTCCTGCCTGTCACACACTCCATACCAGTCGCCAGGCTTTTACAATGTTTGGATAGCTAGGGTGAAACTGTTACTTTGCAAGCTTCTGCCCTAGCATCTGTTTTTCTTATAAGGGAGTCAATGATAAATTTTCCCCAAATGAAAATGAATGCTTAAACCTTTTTAGAGTTATAAGTAACACTGAAGTCACTGGTAAAGCACAGAAACACAATACTTTGAGACCACCTGAATTTACATAAACAGCCTTGCTGTTTTCTGATACCTCTCCTCATGTTAAGCAGGATTATTCCTAAAGTGATTCACTGAAACCAGGGATTTTAAGTACCTCAAGGAGTAAAATGCCATGAGCGTGCATCAGTACACTAAAGTCAACAGGATCAAAGTGCTTACTGAACATAAGAAAGCACGTCAGACTCTAGCCTTTAATTTAGCATATGCTGCTCTCATGGGGCAGTTCCACAGCTTGAAAATGTCAATGAGAGGTTTTATTCCCCTGTATGTCTCTTCCTGAACTTTCTCTCCCCCATCTTTTTTGTAACACTCTTTTTCAACCTTCAAAACTACCTAATTCTACCATTTTGGTATAAATAATAATTTAGTAGCTTACATGTAGTTTGATATGGTCTTCCATAAACTGATGCACCGTGAAGCATGGCTTGCTCCTCTGCCAAAGAGCAAGGAGCCAGAGCGTCCTACACCAAATTCTCACGTATGACTGGAAGAATGATGAATTACCTTTCTACAGGATAGAGTAGAAGGTCTTTGGGCCAGCTAAAGGTCTAAATGACTTCTTCCAGCTACAAAACAGACAGAAATTCCCTTATTAATTACTTTTTCTGAAGTCTCTTCATAATTCCTCCCACTGTTTTAAGTCAAGCATTTGTGTCAAGTTCTTTTGATCTTCCTCCTCAATTATAGTGAGCAATTACCCCCTCCACCAGGCTTCTCAGCCACCTAATCATTCTTATCTCTTCTTTCTCCCCGAATCTAATCCTTTCAGCTTTTTTAGAAGCTCACTATTAAGACAGTGCTACATGTTTCCCAGGAATTCAGCAACAATATGTCACACCAAGGACTCCACAGACATTAGCCTTTCCTCTCATTTGCCCTTCAATTAATTTTAGAGATGAGGTGCGGCTATCACGACTTGGATCTCTTGCCTATCAGGGGTCTTAAAGCCTCTGTCATCAAAAATGTGTTTGCTCTGATATCTGTATTTAGAATTTTCCCTCCCAGCTGAAGAGTATTCAATCTTTCCTCCTGAAACGATTAGCGCTGCGCTGCAAAGCCTTCATTCAGAGCACCCCCCGTAGAGCCGAGGCATTTTTAGCCGACTGCTTGACACACGGCAAAACCATCCCTCCCCTTCCCCATGGCAGCTCAATAGCAGCTGACAAGGTGATGAAGCAGGAATCTAAAAAGTGTGCATTTTTAATGCGCATTAAAGCTTTCAGAGTCCTAGGGAGCCTCAAAAGGAAACTTATGTCCTTACCAGTGAAGAAGAAAAAGCCAGAGACTGCACAGGGACAGACCTCCTGAAACTGATTCAGAAATATATGCACAGTTCTTCATAAGAGCATCATGTCAACCAGCACTATAGCCCGTGTGACATTTATGGCTTCATTGCACTGAGACACCTCTTCAAATATCTTTTTTACTACTGATGGCAGGAAAATTATGGCCTACTTCTCATCTTAACGGGCGTTGGGTTCAGAGATGGAGCTGAGCGCACAGACTGGCATTGCTTGGTGCAAAGAGCATGGCTGGCACACTTCAACCACATACCGTATTGTTCCTTGCGCACCCATGAGCCTCTCTCACGTGCATGAGCATGATCTTGCTGAAGCTGATGCTTTGGATGAACCACTGGCTTTTCGAGTGACTTCCCAAGAGCCCAGCATCCCTGGCACAACCCGCAGAAACAACAATCGTGCCTCTTGCCAACGGAGGCAGCTGCATGTTTCCTCACCAACAGGATAAAGAAGATATCAGTAACACATCTGTGCAAAGCAGGGACCAGGTTAAAAGAGCTGTTTAACGGCAGCGACTCCTAACTTTAAATAGAGGCCATAGTTGGCTGCACTCCTCTAAAGCAAAGGGCATGGTCTGCCTTATGATGACAAAAAGCAAGTCTTTTGTGAAGCATTAAAGCTGTGATGAAAATTAAAACCATTACTTCCAAGCTTCTACATTTCCATAAGTTTCTTTAAAGACAGGAGATATAACAGGATTATTTTTTAAAAACTGTAGCTAATGACCTAATCTTTATAACAGTAAATTTTGCAGTAGGTCAAGAATTAGTGAGGGAAATGGAATAATATTTATTCAAAAATAGTACTGTTCATCCATCATTTCTTATTTTCAGCTACTGAATTAGTAAGTACCTAAAAAAAAATAGCATTCTGCCTCATTGCACGCATCAAGTTCATAACTTTCAGTATCCACAAAATTCAGGTTTATTTCTGCTGGGAAAAATAGTTGCAAGCACGTTAGCTTCTTCAGATTGTTATTATGCAGAAGAACAGTAACTAGTTGGACAGTATACTTAATACACTTGAATTAACATGAAGGGAAAAAATATTACAGAAAAAAATCTGCAGCATTTAATAAGAGGATTTTTTCATTTAAATATTTAGTGAATATGTATACAGAAAAATGGTATTCTACTGTTTTCTGTTCAACCATTTACTGCTTTTTCTTTTTTTCCTCTAATTTATCACTGAACATGAAGAATAAGAGAAAGGCAATGACACGGGATAGACCCCAAGAAGAGATCACTGCAAGGATTATAATGGGTAGCTCTTTGCCAGCAGTCACTGTTTTCCATTTGCACTTGCCGATTAGCTCTGACAGGCCAGAAGAACTCCAAAGTGTGATTTTGGTGCCTGACCCTACGAGGCACAACCATATACCAAACATCACTCTGTGAAGCCTTTCACACCAAGGACATTCCCTTTCCTGTAGGCATACGATTCAGAAGCTGGCAGCTTTGATATTTTAAAAGCGAACATTGTTGATCCCAAATAGCCAGGTTCTGGCATTATGAGCAGCAAGAAAATCACTTATGTTCTTCATCAGACAATAATTCTTCATTCAAAATAATAATTCATTGCATTAAGTACGGATGCTGGACCCAGCAATGTAAGAATTTATAGTCACAGTCAATACATCAGTTAATTTGCTAATTGTAAGAAGAATTTCTGCTAAATAAAATGTGCAAAGGCAATAAAATCCATTTATTCAAATATAGACTAGTTAATAATCCATTCTGTTTCTATGTCCTATATATCATTAAAAGTATTCTATTTGCTATTCATTTGTCAGTCGTTGGGGTTTGGTCATCCCGCTCCAGTCCGAGCCCCGCTCTCGTGGCCATGGGCATCCAGCCCCGGGAAGAGGCATAGCCCTAGGAAGGGCTTTCTATAGCAGGGACATATTTCTACATGCACCAGCGGTGGGAAAAACTGGATTACAACAATTCTGCAATTCCTGAGCTGGTTCCCAGTGGTGTGAGGGTGAACGGCAGCCATGGCAGGAGGCAGCGCTGGGGACCCAGCCGCTGCTCCTTCCTGGTCGCTCACCAAAGGAGGAATTGCTGCAGTGACCTTCATCATTTGACCTTTGCACTGAAAATGAGGTTTCCTTAATATCGTTTCTATAGATTTCCTTCTTTTTTTTCTTCTTTTTTTAACCCACGAACCAGGCAGTCAGCTGATCCAAGTGTTCCACACTCAAATAAAGATTTGATTTCGCATCGCACAGATGTACTCCAGTTGAGTCACTGCCAGATTTTAATGATAATCTCTCTTAAGAGCTATTTAGCAAGGTAGAGGTGAAACCTCATGCTGCAGCAGAAAGCAAACCAGATGCTGTGTTCACCTTATTTTTCACGTACGCAGTTCCGACCTTCACCTCTTACTTGATGTTGCCCTTCTGAAACAGACTGCAACAGTCCTAGAGTTAGTCAGAAAGCCATTTATAAACACCTGAGTGACCTTCATCCTTTGCATCTTAAACAAACTAAAGTCCTCCTGGTCCTGCTCCACATCCTAACCATCAGAGGAAAGACAGACCCTGCAGAAGTAGCTAACAAATGAGGCATGTGTGCATATACACACACATTAGACGTATATTCTGCAATACCCTGTGGATAAACCCTGGATTTTCAGGGAAACCATAGAAGGAAAAATTAATTTTAACTAAAGCAAATCCATTTCTGCCATAACATCTCCTCTTGCAATCAGTCAACAGTCCCACAACTGCATCCTGAATTAGGTCCTTTCCTCGGGCTACTCACCTACCACAGGAACAAGGCTTCTGAGGAGGAGATGAAGTTCAGATAAGGTTGTGTTTACAGTTTTTCTTGGCACACAAATATCTTCTGTTTCTTAGAACCTCATGCTGCCAAATTAATTTAATACTTACAAACCCTTGCAGGGAAATAACACAGCAAACACAGGAATTTACAGAAGATGGAAAAAGCAGCTATAATCAGAGATATCTCAGCAGTAACACCACATAATTTTTATATCATCTTTCAATCACAGTTCCCTTAATGTATCCTTGAAAAATAAGGACCGCATCAGTCATGGCAGATTTAATAGCCAGGTAGATTTATACTGGAACAAAGCCAGAGGCAACTTCACATGTAAAATAGCAGTGTTTGGATTATTTTAAATACTATTACCCAGCTCAGTTTTGGTTTTAAACTGTATTAACAACCCCAGGAGATTCTGCAGTATCGCAGACCCTTAGAAGTAAAAAAAAAAAAATAATATATATACACACACACACACACACACATATATATATATATAACTTAGTGCTACCAAAAGCACTTACTGAAATGCATTTATTAAAATAAAACTGGCATTTTCCATCTTGCGTGTGCTTAGTTAATGGCAGCGAGTTAATCGATAGCTCTTGCCTGCAGGCAGGAGACAGGCAGGAGCCGGGGGCCATGGTGCGATGGCGATACCCACAGATTTGGGGAGAGGTGGATGTTATTTAGCTTCTTCTCTAATGGTCCCATTAGCAGAAGAAAGTCTGCCATTAAGTAAGCCCCTGTTAAAACTGATGATTGGATTTTACTTCTGCCGAGCATACAGACCAAGCAAAAGAACAGTTTTTCTATCATAAACATTTCTCACAGCACAAAAACGATGCTCATTTCCCAGCATGTCAAAATGCTGCTTTATTAGGTTGTAGCTGATTAGGCCACACCAGTGGTTTGCAATGAAACACATCGGTGCCCTTTGCAGCTAGCGCAGCCGAGCACAAGGCTGGCTCACGTGCGACCACCTTATGGGCTGCTTCAGAGGGGAGCGGGGAGCTGAAGAGAGCAGAAAACCACACGTACCTCAAAAAGAAAGGGCAAGTAAATAAAAACCAGCTTGCAGGTGCTTTCTTGCCCAGAGGGGAGGACTCATGGGCTCCACCATGATCCCCAGCTCCAAGGTTTCAGTGGCTTCTTGCAGAATTCACCTTGAATGTTTCATGTCCTCTCCCTGTATATTAATAACCAACAGATTTTTCTTATATTGCAGAAAGTTCAAACTTGTTAGCATTACTTTTTATCAAGTTTTCTAATCAACATGTGCAAATAGAAGAAAGTTATCCCAAAAAAATGTCATTTAGCTGTCCCCTTGGGATGGGGAAAATGGGGCGGTGGGTGCAGGAGAAGTAAGTTGGTACCATCCCTCCTGTGTCTCAGGGACAAACTGCAAAATGATCACTCCAGCCAACTGCAGAAAGGACCCAGCAGCTCAGTAAACAATCTCAGATATTCTGTTTGATGAGCTGCCTGCATGCAGCGCACAGGGGATCTTCGGGGGGGGAGATGTGGATACATACCCATTCAGCTCATTTGCTGCTCAGGAAAACTCAACACTAAGCCCCTCACCTGAGCCTGAACCCTTGGTGCAAGCTTGCAGCACATTGCAATCTACTTACATGCTCTGGAAGGACATGATGGTGCTGGTTAATTCAAGGGCACGTCATATTTGGATATTCTTTTAACAGAGTTAAGAAGTAGAACTCAAGTCCCGTAAGAAAAAAAAAAAAAAAAAATCAGTTGCAGAGAAATACACATAGCAGCAGCCAAGGCAAAAATTTTGCTTACGAGCTCAATTCTTTTACTGTAACTTCCTGAACTGAGATTTTAATACTTTGACATTTGAGATGAGAAGCTTAAATGAACAAAAAAAGACAATTAGTCACAACATCTGTTCCTTTTTCCATTACACTCTTCCTAAAAGCACAGATATGACAAGCCTACATCAACTTCCAGTCCTTGCGCGGGGGGAACCACACACACCACGTTGTTGCTGCCAACAGACATGGCAGAGCCTCTCGATACCAACAAATTAATGACTCTTCCACTGATGGTTTCTCATTAAAAGCAGGTTATGCACTCAGGCTTCGCACACCCACAGTCAGACCATCAGCGTTACTGCATGTTATTACCAACTTAGAGGACGTGCAGTAGACTACTTCCACCTTCAAACCATCATAGTTGCAATGGGGACAGGCAAGAAGAATCACTATTTTTCACTGCTTTTGTGATCATAGTAACACATACATCGAATCCTGCTCTCTGAGGAGGGCAGGGAACAAGTAAGTCCATTATCCCTTTGACGGCTGAGCAACAGATTTATCCACAGCCTGCTGAAGATGCAATTATAGGACACTTGCCTTTTACATGGGTTCAAGTACCTACTATACTACAAATTTCCTATATAACCCAGAACCAATTAGTTAGCTATGGTGTCTCAACTTGCCCTTCACCCTGGGAAGCAGGAAAGTGTTTAATCATCTTTCATTTATCTTCCATTACCATGGTTCCCAGCTTGGGATTTATGCAGACCTGGTTGATCTGCTAGAGCAAAAAAAAGAAAGGGTTAACTTCAGAGCAGGCTTTTCAAATATTATCTCCATCTTTGGGAAGTGTAACTGGAGATGCAGATTGAGTAGCGTTCAGTGCAACCTTGGCAATAACATAAAAAGCCCAGAGTTTTCTTGCAGATCTAAAGATCATTTGGCATAAAAACATATGAAAATTTTTGTTCACAATATTCACAAATGGCTAAATGAATGTTAAAAAGTACCGGGGGGAGGAAATAAAAGAAAACACCAGGAGCTGTGGGCAGCCCTATGTTCTAGTGCAAGATCCAGGCCAAAACTGAATATCTGCTCTCAGCTGGAAAGCAATCAGGCACCCAACAGGAACCTAAACAAAACTTCTCACTAATCTCAGATACTGACTTTTATTACAAAAGCCTCTCCCAAGACCACTGATGGATAAACTTAAGTGGCAACTCACCTGCTGAGTCAAAACATGTTGGGGGTTTCGAAAAAAACAAAAATTAGTTGAGAAACATCCTTCTTCATGACTGTCCTTGATGGGAATCCATTGAAAGGGACGCACATTCATGTTTCTTGACCTCTGTGGACATACCGGGTTGTCACAAATAATGTAAGAAGGGATTCAGCAGACATGCATTCCTCTGCACCTGGCTCTGCAGACCTCCAGCTCCGCAGGTAAACCCATACATCTAATGTGCGCATTAATACAGGTTTAGTAAATGGTTTTCAGCCACTCTGCAAATGTCTTTTCAAATCTGAGGTTTCCAAAAGCCTCAAGTACCTTCCTATTGAAATAAAGTATGATGAGGACACTTCACCATTTAACTAGTGATGTTTCCAGATGGAAAGTTAAAATTAGCATGTATTCACTGTATGTCGCTGAAGCCACTAATATGAGCACAGTTGTATTGAATTTCACCACCCACATGGAAGGAAACCAACATTTTTATCCTCTCCCATGGTATTTCAGATTTTTAGCTGTGTTGGGTATTTTCAGATTCGGTACATGGCTTCTGTGATAGCATGACAGCTGTCATTTGTATGTTTGGGGGTTTTTTCAGTTGGATTTTTTTTTTTTTTGGAAGCCACAGATTTCTCTGTCCTCTCCACACACGCTGCTTTGGTGAACACAACAGTCACAGGACCAGTGTGCAAAGCATCCCGCACCTTTTTATGCACTGCCTCCTTCGCTTCAGTTACAACAGGTTTATCTTGCTGAACAAAGTGAACTACAAGTACCTCAGAGTCATGAGAGACGGCAGAGGCAGCAACTTATCTTCAGACTGATGAGCCTCCCAGGCACCCTTTGGGTTTTGCAGGATAACGAATGAGATGCGGTCAGGAGCTCGTTCCCCCTTGGACAGAGATCAGTGTGCACCTTACTTGCATCCTTTCCACTTAAAGCGAACGATGGCTATACGCTCTTCGAAAAAATCCCAACCAAATAAAACGCATGTCACCTGTAATCTTAAAGTTGACATCTACTCTATTTATTTTTCCCTCCAGATTTATATCCCTTTAAATCACTGGCCTGAAATTACAGCCTTCCCACAGGCGCGCAGATCCCATAAATTCTGGACTTTAATACTACTTTATTTCAAGTCTGACAAGCAGTACGCCTTGTCTGAGAGGGTAATTAAGAAAGTTATACTTGGTGTCACTGGATGGTGTGGAAAAGTGCTTCCCTGGTGCCTCTCCCCATCTCTCTGCCACTTGTGGGTCTCCAGGAAGCCCAGGCTGGATTTGGGGTATGCCCTTACAGCCATGTCGCAGATGAGGCTGAGCTGGACCATAACCCCCCTCCCTTCCTACCACCTGCAGCCGCCCCTGCACAAGACCCCCTCGTTTGGGTACCATCCTGCCTACACTGCACACAGACCCACTCTGCCTCCCCATCCTCCCCCCTCTTCGCATTCAGGTCAGCTGTGGAATTTCATAGTACAGTACAAACGTAATTCTGAAAAATCAACAGTATCTGTCAGGCTACTTAATTCTGATTACAACAGAGCCAAAGGCTGCACATGCACTGGATTTTTATTACATATAGAAAGACTTTGTATTCGGGTAAGGCACCTTCTCCCTGAATTATTACTCTGCAACTTCTCTCCTCGTGAAAGTCCTGACCTCTAGAAGTCAAACCCTGGGCAGGAGAGTTTTGGTCTTTATTACTATGCTCCTTGTACGGGAATGAATTACCTTGTGGTACCTGAAGGAAGTAGGCTTTTTTTAAGGTTTCTCCTTAAATATGCTTCATTTTTGGTAGTGTTTGAACAGACCATTGTAATTGTTCTATATATATTTTCTTCAGGAGTTTCATGCCAGTTGTTGGAGAGATGCTATGCAAAATAAGATTGAATTTACAAAGTGCTTTATAACATAGTGATCCCACTGCCTGACTCATTACAACAACTCTCACGCTATAGCAGTGCCTCCATCGGTGCCCTCAGTGATGTTACAACCTTTTGAGAGAGCAGACTTGGGCAGCCAGACACCTTCCTGCCCGAGAAGCGAGCACACGTGTCAGGGGAAAGAATTCCTGCTGCGGGTTTGGGGTGTTTTGGTTCTGGTTTGCTCTTTGGAAACTCGCGTAGTAAATCTACTGCCCAATGGCATGCCCACGTCGAAGCTCACAGGCAGGAGAAACCTCTTGCAAGTTGACAGTAAAACAGGGTCATTCTCCCTCTCTTTGAACTCGCCAAAGCCATTCCCATCACCAGGACTGCCTTCAAGACCTGGCATTTTTTTCTTCCTTCTCTGTGATGCTGGAAGTGTTTGGCAGATGCTGGTTGAGCCGGGGAGAAGCGAGAAGACATTAAACCTCAGGACCTGTTGCCCTTGTCCTGGGGACACGGAGGGCTCTGACACCCACCCATAACCCCCAGGTGGGATTTTCTGGGGGATTTCCCACTTTTTCCACAGAAACAAGCATTAGTAGCTGGACACAAAGCTTGGCTATCAGCTTGCACTTTCCCGAAAGCCAGGAAAGCTCAGCTCGCACAGCAACTGGGGCTTTCTTTAAATGTCATTTTTAATATTTAATCACCCTGGATGGCCTCAATATTTACAGCATAAGCCATTTCATTGGGAAGTTAAATATATAGCCCAGATATTTAAGGAAACTGATTCAGAGCCACATAAACGTAATTGCACTTAACGTGACCTGGGAATGAAATCGCACATGGTACCTTTTTTTCTGCAGGATGTTTAAACCCCATTTTGAATACATTATGCTAAAGGAATCTCTTTCAGTGTGTTGCCTGGATAGATTTCACTAATACTGAGTTGTGTAAGCAATCCAAAGCACCCGGGCTTAAAAGAGGAACTAATGAAAAGCATGTATACTTTACTACGTATATACTTTACTATAGTACATGTATAGGTATATAGTGGAGCTTTTGTAAATTGACACCTGTTTGCTAAGCAGCCTATTAAAAATGCATTTCCCAAAAAATGAAACACATAAAGAAAGGCAATAAGAACAGTAAGTGAAAGAAAGTCAATGAGGAGTAATATGGAATACTATTTTTGTAACAGCGAAGATGCATAAATATCTTGATGTTAAGCAATTATGAATTGAATGCTCTTCTATTATTTATCTATATATCAAACTATTTCAACCTGAACTACAAACTCTTTGCACAGATATTTGCTTTGACAGGAGCTGCATCTCCCCTGCCTCCCCAGCTCGTGGCATCGAGCCCCACTCTGGCCCCGTCCCACGCTTGCAATCTTGACCTTGGTCACGCCACCAAGCAAGCTGCTCCAGGAGGAGAAGAGGTTTTGCTTCAAGCACCAAAGGAAGCTTTACTGCTCTCCACGGAAGAGTTTCTCTTCATAAGGAGCAGGGAAACACACACTTTTGTCTTCGATTAATCAAGAACTGAAGCAAAACGCCCATCTGTGCCAACATACAGTCTGCAGATGGTTTTGTTAATGATTTTGGGCCCATGTCTTCCAACAGCATTTTTCTGCACAGGACAGGAAAAATTCAAGCCAAAGATAACCCAGAGTGGCCCATTTTTTTCCCCTCTCTGAATTTCTACAAGGAATATCCCAGCTGATATCCTAGCCTTCCTCCTCAAAGATGTGGCTTCCATTTTCTCCCATAAATACCTCAAAAATGGCAAGCAAGCGGCTGGAAGAGGCCAGGTTTCGCCTTCCTTTTTGCTGTAAGTGAAACCATAACTTACAGAAGTATTTAGGAGGGGAGCAGTGATCCCAGCATGCAGCCAGCCCTCCCTGCGTGCTTCGGGGTTACACATCGTGATGAATCAAGACAAGAGCAAGGAAAGCAATGGGAGCCCTTTTTCCAGTCATAATAAATGAAAGCAGAGGGGTATTTTTTCTTTCAAGTTGACAACCCAATAACACAGCAACACGGTCACAAATCATCACGCCAAAGAGGGATTTCTAACCCCTGCCAAAGCTTTGCTCTGTTTGTGGAAGCTGTATGTATGATACCTCTCAGCATACACCCCAGAGTGTCATTTTTTTTTGGATCAGAAACAAAAATACCATCGTGCTTTTGACCCCCTATTCAGCCATAGTCCAAGGAACGCATTTAATGTATTCTTCTCCATATCAAAGCAAAATAACTCAAGTAGAGCAGATGATTTTTATTTGCCAGGCAGGGTAGGGAAGGAATTAAGGTTTGCGGAGGAGCCTCCCATCGTGGCTTGGCCACACTGGGCTGGTTGCCCACACAGCAGGACTTCCCTGGAAAAAACACTGCAGGAAGATCTTCCTCACTTAGGAGCCTTAAGAGCAACCATAAGGGCTTCCAAAACCATCCCCAGTATTTCTGAGGAAGGGGGCGATTGTGCCCTGGGCTGGGAAATACACATTATCACCTCTCACATCGCGGAGAGGTTCAGGCTGAAAAACAACGTGCTCTGTACCCAGCCAAGGGATATTGCTCCAGATGATTTACCGTTACTGGGTTTTATTTAACAGGGATGTGGAAAACTGTCAAACGTTTTATCACCCGTGGCAGTTAGGGCAAGATACATGCTGATATCAGCCAAAGATTATAAGGCAATAGTATAAAGTCTTATTGGAAAGAGAATGGAAGCCGGAAATCTTGGCTAGCGATCACTCCTACCTTTGTAATGAGTTTCTGGTCCAGTAGGGGTGAAATTGCATGCCAAAAACGACATATAATTTATCCCTTGTTTAAACACATACTGGCAACCCAATTATTATTTTCAGAATCAGAGTTTAACTTATCAATGTATTATTGAACAAGAGCTTTCTCTCATTTCACATAACACAGTGGAGTGTGCTTTAATGAGCAGGGAAACCCATGCCAAAGCCCCGCAGCTGAGGAACAGGGAAGAGGCACGCAGCACCTACGGGCACCAGCCATCACAGCACTGGGACAAGCCAACTGATCCCAGACCCCGCTCCTCCCTGGGACAAGGATGCTCTTGGTCACCGTGTACCGTGTTGGGTGCAATAGCATAGTTTATGTTGCTTATGCTTTTGAACCTGAAGGTAACAGAGCTCAGCAATCTTTGCCAACAAAATTGCAGTCATATTCCCCCCAAAATGCAGATCTGCTGGAGAACTAAATTCCTTAGTCTTCTTGAAAGAAAAGGGGAAAATAAGTTTACCTTCCAAAACACCCATCTAAACAAACAAATGCTTCTTGAACACCGAGATGAATAAATGAGAAAGACACAGGACTCAAAGAGCAGAGACCTTCTGCAGGAAGCAAACCTCCAGGGCAGCACAACACAACCCCAATACTCACAATACCCTGAAAAAAAAACTTTACTCTTCAGTTTCTCAGTCACCTGTGCATAAAACAGGGTTTGGTTTTGTACCATTTGATTACCAGTTCTTTGAAAGAAGGACTATCTTTCATCTTGCTTGTAGCGGTCAGCACAAGGGATCAAGAGCAGCACGGTATAAGGAGCGGCTACACAATGTGCTCCTGCACGCCATGAGCATCACGAAGTCTTGCACAGACCAGCTGTATCCACATCCACAGGGGAAAATGCAATCATCTTGAAGCCAAAGGTACAACCTCCTCCAGCCTCTGCAAGTATTAAAGATGAGAGGTGGACAAAAGTAAGAAAAATATTAGCCAGCCCTGATATTTCAGCATAGGATAAAAATACAAAGCACACTATCTTCCCTGCAATGTTACTATGGTGATTTCACTAAGGACAAAATAGCACGATGTTTAGTAGAGCCATGGTTATGAACCAAAGCTCACAAGCAAGATACTAATCTGCCCATTAAACCATACCAGGGTTGGTGAATAATAATCAAAAAGCAATTACACAACAGATAGACTATCAGAGCTCACCCCACTAAGCGTGAAGGTCAAACACATTACATTAACTAGGGATCCACTCACTGAAAACCTGCAACTTGGTATACAAAATCATTACTTCTAGCGGTATTAATAATGAAAAGGATTGGCAGCACTACTTCATTTACTTAGAGCAACATGAAATGCCTGGCATAAATATTGCGCTAAATCACATGCAAATTCCCTGTATGCAGTAGATCGAACCATACGAAACTACTGCACTGTACAAAATACATATATATACTTTAAGTATACTTTCCACACTTTATAAAGATGTGGTGAATTTTGCTAACTGTTCAGAGCTCCACATTACTGAGAGTTTATGACCCCAGTGTACACATTTTGCCAGTTATTGCTATATTGCAAATCATTCTTTCAAGTAAAAGGCATTCATTACATGCAGAGATGCTGTGACTGCTGCGGTTTTGTAATGGTTTCCCTTTTGGGCTGTTTATGAGTCTTATTTTTGTGCTAGAATCTTCTTCAGTTGCTTTCTGCCAAAGGGTAAATATCTCTACAAAACTCTTGGACAGACTTGCAGGTGTCACAAATTTGTTTCTCACCAGGAAAAACACACTTGCTCAAAGGCAGGGCTGAAGCCTGGGCTGGGTATTGGGCTGTTCAAAGTGCTTCGTGTGTATTTAAAAATATAAAGAAAGAAAAAGGAAACTAAGCTCCTAAAGCTCTGGTAGAGCAAAGACTTGCTTTGCTGATGTGCTTCTTATTCTTGAACTTGGACCTTTAGTTCATAAACTACTCTTTTCCCACCTTACAAATTCTGTTAGCTTCTCACCCGCTGCTGGAAATTGAGAAAAGTAAACCAATGTAAATAAATACAAGATTGCCATGGGAAGAGCAAGAAGCGGTCTATATTTGGTCACAAAATAGACTGGGATGGAGAGGGAAGAGAAAGATGCTGCTGACTTTTTCTAATCAAAACCCATACAATTTCCATATGATCAAACAGAGAAAGAGCATCACCCCAAGTTAGAGAACAGCTACTCAGTACAAGGGGAAATCACACTGGGTGTTACTAAAGGAGTCTAGACAAAGAGAAACCATGAGACATTTTGTTGGAATTGCAGCCTACAATACAAGCAATAACCCGTTATCTTCTTGTCTAACAGAAGTAACTGCCCTGATGCCTTAAAGAATTTATTTCCCCAAACCTCTGCCCTCCCCCATCTTTCCCCCTAATTCATTTTTCCTGGGAGATGCGGGCTCGTACTGCCCAGGCTCAGAGCAAGGAGCTTCCTCATCCTGGGAGACAACATCGAGCTGTGGGATAAATTCTTTCACAGAAAAAAATATATGTAATTTCATTACTTGAGTGACAGAAACCTACTCGCTGTTTACACCGGGACTGCTATTAAAGCAATTATTCGGGATCAATGCAATACGGCAGCAGGATTTTAATCTTGCCTAGCAGCAAGGCAAAGGAACTGCTTCTCCAGACAGGTCAAACTCATAACACTTTGTTCCCTTTGCAGCAAAGACCAAAGAGCAATCTCTCTGAAGTCCTTGGTAATGGATCTATATAAAAATGCTTTTAAAAGTCCCCAGCTAGACCATATTGCTGCTACTTACATTCTTCGTGGTACCACAGCGCAGGTTACACACAGCTTTCAGGATGATGCCCTGTAAGTGCCAGGTTCACCTGCTGCAGGCTGTGCTCAACCGCTTCCTCCTGGGAAACAGCCCAAGAGCTCAGCCCGTGGCACAGCAGCAAGCGGTTTGACTCAAGCAGGGGCCAAGCCAGCGGGCAGCGATCACACACCCCCAACGCACCAGGATGAAATAAAACGCCGATGAGTGATTTCTGTCCCCACAACATCAAGCCATGTCCCTGCACTGTAAAAAATGGCTGGTGGTCTCCAGGTTAGCATGGAGGAAAAGAATTTTTTTTTTTTTTTTAAATGGGAACTGTCAGATTTGAGGTATTTCCAGAAAACCTTGAATGAAAACAAGCTACATTATAATTATGTTTAAAATTCACTGTTTTGTATGTGCTTTGGCTGGTTTGCCTCACGTCCCCAAACAGTGCAGATGCTGTGATGTCCACATGAGCTGCTGCAACTCAGTCCTCGCTCCAGCACTCCCCATCTTAAAAAAAACCCGGATGCCATGCATTTAATTAATGCTTTAAACTACAATGAAGCATCCTCTAAAGACACTTGTAAACCTATAAGCTTCCAATCTTACAAACCCCCTTTTTGTGTACTCTCCCTCTTCTTCCTTGTTTTTATATTGCTGGCTATCATCAACGGCTTTTGGGAGCACACGGGTGCTGTGGAGCTGCTGCAAGGGTACGGGGGCTGGCACCATCGTTGCCTCCTGTGCCACGGGTGCTTCAAAATATGCACAAAACATTGCAACCAGAGCAATGAAAATGAACCAGCTGGAAACCAGCAACCAACTGGGAATTCTGCTCCCACAGGTGTTCTGGATTTTAAAGCATACTTGGGTTCGCCAAGGAGATGCCACAGCAATATTAGATATCAATTAATTACCCCAGGAGAGTGCCTTTCAGGATGCTCTGTAAGCCATTGCCTGCTCCTCTCCTGGATCCCCCATCCCTCCGCTTCCCAGGGCAGGGGCTGGGAAACCTTCCCCTGGCAAGGAGATCTGCAGAGATGGCATCCGCTGGTCTCAGTCCAAAACTCAATGAACCTTCGTCCGAGCCTGGGCTCCGCAGATGTTAATACTCTTTTTTCCTCCTTCTCCACAAATGCAGTATCTACTGGTTGGGGAAATGTATTAAATGAAATGGAAAAAAGTCAGGTTTGCAAAAATGTGTACCTGTCGCTGCTAGAATTTGTCCTTAGGGTGACAAATGCTAAATGACCATTGCAGGCTCTAAGCAGAAGGGAAACTGGTCCATAGATCATCTGCTCCTTTTGTCGTCTTTTTATGTACTGCTTTTATTTAGCAAGCCCTTTTGTGTACAAAAGAGTATTTTCCTAGGCTCTTCACAACCCTCACAAAAAGCATGGTCCCTAAGCTAAAGACTGTGTAATCTCGGTAAGACCTGTCAACAAATTCGGAAAATATCCATAAGCAGAAATACACAAACCCATCAAATCCATACAAACATTCAAGCAATCACTATATTTTCAAGTTCTTAAAAATATCTGTTATTCTTATCTTGTGTCTAATTCCTGGCCTGCTGATACCAGGGTGGTTCTCACTTTGTGCTGAAGTTTGGGTCTCACATTCCCATTTAAAAATTCTTTTCTCATGTAAAGGGTCTCTGAAAAGTTTTATTAAATATTCAAAAAGGATGCATGCAGCGATCCAGTTCATAAACTGGAGCAAATGTTGCTGTATTTGTCCATCCACCTCTAACACTGAAGACAGCATGGAAAGCTGATTGCTAATGCTTCTTGAATTTTGCTGCAAGTAGGGAAGATATTTCTTTGGTATTTAAGGTGTAGGTGAAAGCAAGACAGACATCTGCTAATTGCTGGTTTCTGGGGAAATGGGAACTATTTAGATTTGGGACCTGATGGGTTTTTTTAATTAGCTCATAACTCTTAGTAGATAGAGAAGACCTTTCTACTTACCGAAGAGTAACAACACAGGCAGAGGAAAAGCATAAAGATTTCTGTACAATTCCCAGCCAACGTGTTTTTATCCCGTACAAGAACACACACCCGCCTCACACACGTACGCGGTGTCACTCCACCTCCCTGCAGCACTGGACAGCCACGTAATTTCAGGTATTGGACTGAACCAGTGGCATTCTGGATTCCCAGGTCCCAGAAAAATCTGCAGGCAAACAGACCCCAAGGAGACAAGTGACGTCCCCCCGGTGCTCTTCATCCGTTCCCTTTTCACACACTCTCCTATATGCCCTTTACTTGCATGCTTCAGTCCATGAGCAGCTGCTCAATATACACCTGAAACAAGCCCCTGGCCTGGCTCAGGAAGACACAAGGAAGTATTTCTCCTTTCCTCATCTCTCCCATCTCCTTCCCCCTTATCTTTAAACCTTGAGGATACCAGCAACCTCCAAACACTCTTAAGCACAGTATCTGCAGATCTCAGGCATGGTACAACGGTGGCAAATCGCTTCCACGTTAAAAGATCAAGGCAGCTTTAAAATGGAGGCCAAAGCCTGCAGCAGATACTATCATAAGCTTTTTCTAGGCTACAGTTTATTTTACGATACGTCTTAAAATGTCCCTGTCACTTTTTACAGCCGGTGACCTTCATTTAACTCTGCCAGGCTTTACAACTTAAACCAAGATGCAAAACACCATCCCCACATCCCTGGGATCACGCTGATCGCAATGCGCCTGCCTTGGGCTCTCTCCTCCCATACACAGACCCGGTTTTACCCAGCAATTTCCTGCAGGAGCACCACTCCTGCCAGACCAAGCCCCACACCACAGCCAGCTCCCCGCCTCGGCCCCGGAGTGATCTTGCATCTCTAACAATTATCCTCCCCAGCTTGTTTTACACTCTGGCATACACTGTATGTTCACCAAAAACAAGATCCCAATGCCTGTTTGTACAGGCAAAATATATTTGCCCAAGCCATGCACAGACAAAAGGCAGCAGAGGAAATTTCCATTTAGGAGCTCCCAGTGCAGTCTACTGCTAAGCAAAGCATTTTGCTGAAGAGAGACTTGGCCTTCGGAGAATGGCGATAATGGGAGGGAATGAAGGATATCATCCAAACACAACAGCAACGCAGTGAGGTGCAAGGATGAAGGATAGAGCTTCCCTACAGCAGATGGTGCAGATGTTCCCTCTCATCCATCTTCCATATGTTCCAACTCAAAACCGAGCAGGTCTGCAGTTTTGCTCCGGTTGAAATCCCCACTCTTTGTACACACGAGGTGCAGCAAACAGGCACCAAGGCATCACACCACCACCCGGGATGGCATGTCACCCTACCCAATATGTCACCATGGCCCAAGGGGTCATTTTGCCAGGCAAGAAAGTTTTTCTCTGGTACCTACCCCTGCAGAAGTTAGGAGGTGAGGCTCCTGATTCTCAGCTCCATGGATTCGCATGCAGGCGGGATAGAAGACATGCCGTGGCACAGGGGCATGCTGGCTGCCGGCACCAGCCACCACTCCGATGGCCAAGCATCACCTGTGGCTTCCTCCTTTCTCACAGGGACAGCAGGTAATTCCTGACCCATCCCACCCAGCAGTAAGCCAGCCATCCAACCCTGCCAGGAAACAAGGGATAACAAAATTGAATATAAACCACAACAGCACAGACCCCATTTTAAAGCCTGCTTCTCATCACCAGGCAGCTGGTGACAGAGTCGAGCGGCAGTGTAATCCGACTTTAATTGATGATGAGAATATTCATCTGGGCTTTGTCCAATTCGGTATACTTAATACCTTGTGCCTTCTCCACACGGATCGATTTTTGCATTGGGTTTATGAGGGGTAATTAATATTCATTCAGAATTAAGTAGAATAAGATTCCCAATGCATAAAGATGTTTATTATTTATTCATATTTAAAGCTTGTTAGATTAATCTATTTTAAATTACCGCATGCTGCCAGGCACAATTATTATAATTTATTAGGATAATTTTGGTGTTTTATTTCCCTCTGATGCAACCTTGCAGAACGTGTATGCTGCTTCTTGAATGCTCCCATAAAGCAGTTCATGCTGCTGCTAACGGAGCTGCAGCCCAGCGACAAGCACCCCCTTCTCCAAAGGGGCCAACCTCCAAGATTAAGAGCGTAGTCCACGCTAATTTATTTTTTAAGCAGATATCCTGAGGTATAGAAATCCTTGCATCACATCTGAGCATGGGGTGGGTAGTGCGTTCATTTGTGGCAAGACACTAAGGAAAAAAAAAAAAAAATCTATGGTGTCTTATTCCTAAAGATGTTACGTGATGAATTGCAATAGCTGGCTCAGGCAGTTTAAGGTTACCACGTACGGCATATCGCCCCAGCTAAGCAACGTAAAATGATGGGCGTGCCTGGTACCTCCAGGACCTGCCTTTGGCCACCAAAGAAACGCCTGAACATCTTCCTGCCTCTGTTTCTTGGGCATAAACGGCTCCTCCTGAGACTTGACAGAAGTGGTACTTACAGCGAGGGGAACATGGACATGTTCCATGCTGTGTGAAAGACTTCACCTCATTTCTTTAAAAAAAACCTACATATTTGCTTAAAAGCTGCAGTTACCATTATTACATTTAATTGATACCCTCAGGGGCTCAAAATGAGACAGGCTTTTATGAAATTTAATTATTTTCTACCAGGGCTTGCAAGGTAAAGGTGCAATTACAGCAGCAAGGGCTGCTCCTTGCACTGAGGGAGCGCCGGCTTCCTCGACAGCCCCATGCCAGCGCCCAATTGCTGAGCGCAGATCTCTGCTACACATCAGGCTTTGCCTCCGCCGCAGTAGTCACAGATTGCTTTTGCTCCTTTTAGCCTTTAAAATATAATTAAAAAAAAATAAAACAGACCAATTTGACTCGACAACAGACAAAATCGCTCCATGTATGAACCTGTCGTAATTACAGAAAGTGTTACTTCATTTAGTTATGTCCTTCCAGCGATCACAAGTGAGCATACACCAAGCAGGGTGCAGAAATGGGGTTCCTCCCACACTTGAGGAGGGGTTTGGGCAAATCCTTCCCACTTCAGAATAACAAGGGAAATAACACCTGCACAACTGGCTGCAAATCAATCGATACTTGTACATCACTTTAAATAGTATTTTCTCACCTTTGAAAAAGCCCCTCGTTTATCCCGACGCCCAGGGAAGAGCATCCGATGTGCTGATGCAGGAGGAATGGAAGAAGAGAGCCTGCTTTGAGACTCCCCGCAGCTGAGCGGCTGCGATACCCACAGCACGCCTAATGATCTCTCCCCCCCAAAAATGACCGTACAGTGCAAACTCTTTTGAACTGAGCTGCTTAAATCAGAATCTCCTGAGAAACGCAGCTACAAGAAAAAAAAGACCAAACTTTTTAATAAAAAAAAGAAAAAAGACCTCCTTTGAGTAAAACAAATGATTTTCTAACAAAGAATGTCCTGGGGACAGGAAGACAATGCCATGCTTTTGATGCTGCGATACTGTACTTGAGATTAATGCTTTCACAGTTAAGATTTTACCCCAATTATAAATCTCCCATAGCAAGTAACAAAATATAATTTAGTCTTCTCCCATGGCAGACTAAATTTTAGCTATTGTTTGACTGCTAGTTTTCAGACATAGAGTTATGCTCTTATTGCTCTTATTAGAGATACGATTATTTCATTATTCCTTTCATCAAATGTCTATTATTTGAATATTTGTCATTATTTGAATATTTGAATACGTATATTATTTGAATATTTGTCTATTATTTGAATATTATGGTTTTGGTATTTAAGGCATGCCCTATCAGCTATAAGCAAATGATACTAGGGTGTTTACATTTTTCTGCCATTTAAAGCAATCTTCGGCTTCCTCTACTTTGATAAACAGTGGGGGGAAATGTTGGTGTCACCGGGGCTGGTCTCCCGACAGGGAAAATGCTGACCATTAAATTTTGATCCAACCAACACTACATTAACATTGTAGTCTCTCCATGAGACTCGGGAATGGAAACATTTAATTTCTGTGAATGACCAGGTTATGGTTCCCCTTTGCGGCATGCCGGGGGCAGCCCAAAGGAGAGCCCAAGAGCATCTGCATTTGCTGCACGTTGAGGCCCATGTTTATAGCGAAATGACCAAAAACCAGAAGTAGCAAAAATTACACCAGTGTAGAGCTAGAGGACGGCGTTCCTCACACTCCTTTAAGTCCTCAGACTTTGCTTGGGAATCAAAATCCCTGGGTTTAACTCATGTTTTTTTCCTCCAGAATGTTTGACCAAGCAAATACAAAACATATCCAATATTTTTGACACCTGGTAAGCTGTTATTTTAAACACAATTTCAATAAACTACAGAAGTTGATACTGTTAGAAGCTTGAAAATACACGATCTCATTAAAAAACACTGGCACTTTGAAAGATCTCTGGTGGCCAATCACGGCTTGGGGAGGGCTGTGATTTATAACTTTGATCCCCACAGCTAAACCATTTAATCTGATAATAAACATCAATCACTGATTTTTATTGCACCATTTTGCAGGCTGAGCAGAAAACCTTGCACTCGCGGACAAATTAGACACCCCAAAGTGACTCTTGCAAATAAATACCGACTTTAATATTCAGCAATATAATTCCATGGGATCAATTTTTTATTTAAGCACTACTAGAGCTAGGAAAAAGTTTGTAATTACAAAAATATCTACAAAGACAACTCAGTGCAGTGTAACAGCATCTGACGAGCAGAAGCCTGCCTCTCTAGCAGCTCGGTGACAACACATACCTTTACGTCTGTTACAGCTGTCGTCAGAAAGTTATTAAGTGTGTCCAGATATTCCGCGTGACAGTCCATAACTCACCATTAAAAATGATGCAAGATCCCATTATGTACCTCTCGAGGTACTAATCCACCATCTACCACTCAATAGCAGGGGAAATGGAACGGTCAGGCATAATACATCGTGCAAGTGGATAACCGCCAGAAAAAATAAATCAGATGGAGCCCATTAATATATAATGATGCCAAACTACCATTAACTCAAATACTCTTTCCAAACCAGAGAGCTATTTAAGAAGTAACTGAAATAATGATTTTCCTTTGGATGCATCAAACATCATCACTGCTTAATGCGGGATTTTTGCATTCAGTGGAACAAGGCAGTTCATCAGTATGCTTTCTGAAATGTTCTTCTGTAAAATAATATTTTCCAATAAAGATATATTATAATTTAATTATTTATAAAAGTTCCAGTCCAAGCAGAGATGGAAGATTAAGAACATAAAAGACTGCCTCAGTCTTCTCAATGCATACCTGCAAGAGTCAAACAGGTAGGCAGCAGCCAGAACACTGAAATCTGCTGGTTACACTTTTTAACAGGATTAGCTGGGTTTCTGCTTCAGAGAAGGCAAGCTGAATCTAAATTTTGTTGTCCAAGAATTCACTTAACAGAATGATGATCTTTAGGGGAAAAAGGTCATTTTTGTCTTCACTTACCACTTCCGTTTCTCCCCAGAAAGAAAAGACAAATGAAGGAGTAGAGCAAGGAACATTTGTCTTGAGACAAGTACCACGAAAGGCTGAAACGGGCTTTTATGTCAGGTTTTTAAAACAACATTCACACGAAAGCCAGAGAAGTCTGACCAAATGTAAACTATTCCCCATGTCAACCCAACATTGAGATCTTACAAGATGACTCCAGCAGCAGCTAAGCCAGCCCAGGGATCCAGCCACCAGCCGCACACTCTAAAGCTTGGCCATCGCAATATGTGGACAGAGAGCATATGCTCAGCTCAAAACTCAATCAATCAGTATATATTGATCTTTCTTAATTATCTCCCCAGAGCCTACTCAACTCCAAGGAGCTTTGCTTACATGAAAAATGTATCACCTTTGTTCCAAGCAAGGGAAATATATGAAGGCACTTAAATTCATGCCTTTTAGTCTTGCAACTCCATGAATACATTTTAGTTACTGATTACAAGTACTGGAGCTACTCAAAGTGAACTTTCCAGTTGTCTCCGGTAAACTCTCCAGTGTGTATATAAAATAGCTTTAACAGAGACTCCCATCAGCAATTTTGTAAGTGTTGCATTAAATCCAGACGGTGTTTTTCATCTCAAGACAGAGAAAATGCATATTAATCCACCAGCAAAGCAATGCATCGAGAATTTTAAACATTTCTGTCAGTATCGGTAAAACCATAATGCATTCTTCGCTAGATGAGATACTGAATCATTTTGGTTCATTTGAAGGCCATTTGCTAACTTTATTAGGCAATATTCAGATGATGGATATCAAAAGGATATTCACTGTAGAAACAGGCTTTGTTTCTGAAGACAGTAATTAGGTTAACCTCATGAATAAACCCTTTATATCAGCAGCCTGTACAAAGTGGAAGTAAAAAAATGCAGGACAAAATGAGGAAGAAAAAAAAATACTTTCATGCAAAGGGAAAAAACCTACATTTATGTATAGCACTCTCCATCTGACACTTTTAAGACAATTCATATGGGAATAGAAATGTCACAGTCACCGAAGTACCAAAACGCATACGTATAGCATTATGGAAGTGACCACAAAGGCATTATGGTCATATGCTATAATGCATATATGCAATTATTAATGCATTATTCAGTGGTTAAGGCAGAACCAGCCCCAGGTAGAAGCATCGCTCCCGAGCATCCCCACTCTCCCGGGCAGCCGGCAGTGCCCCAGCCCCGCTGCAAGGGATTCCTACGCAGCCAGGGATTCACGAGTCCTCTGCTGAGCCCCTGCTCCTGACAACTGCCCTTCCCTGCCGGTGGGCTGAAGCCAACCTAAAGCCAACGTAGACATGAGTTGTGGGTGCTGGGATGAAGTTACCTAGCAGTGATTTGCAGAGATGATAATCAGGTGGAGCTTTTACCATCCGCTCCTGGAGCTGCAGGTACTCAGCACATCTGCACCCGGAGGCCACCTAAGTCAAGAAACTCAGCATTACCAGTCTAAGAGGCTTTTCCAAAGTGGTACACCAACTGCAGGCTCCAAGCAAAACTGCAGACAGTGCCTTGCCTCTTGGCTACAACACGAAGCAATGAGCCCCAACCACTTTCACACATTATACACGCTCAGAATAAGTTGCTAGAAAGATGCCAAGGATAAAAAGGGATGAAAGCTGGTAAAGTTTGCAAAGGTTGACTTAAGCTAAACTGATACAGTTTGGCATAATTTAAGCAGACTAAATGCAAGCTAAGAAACAATATACTCCGTAGAAGAAAAGCCTTCAGTTAACCCAGTCTCTCCACCATTATGGTTCATGGGCTACAGCAGGACCACACCACAAGTCCAGCGTGCAGCAGCCACCCTTGTGCCAGCATCGACACTATTTGCACAGCCAAGCTTTCATAGCTAGGCTGAGCGAGGGAAAAGGCATCAGTCCACTGAACGCTGCAAAGTGCGTTGAATGGAAAAGAAATTTTTCAGGGTTTTTTTTTGCTTGGGGTTTTGTTTGTTTGTTTGTTTGTTTTGCTTTGTATTGGTTCATTGGTTGTTTATTTTAAGCAAAGCAAATAAAGCAAATACAGAAGAATGCGGAAGAAGTGGATCTAACTCAGAAGTGGGCTAGAAGATTCCTCCTGGGGACCAACAGGAGCGTGGATTGAGAAAGGTAGACCCACTGCGAGCCTGTGGTTTCCACTGGCTTCCAATGGCTACAGCCAACGGCAATTAACCTGGTCCTGAAGGTCGTGTTGCTTCACTGAATATCCAGAGATTTGACCTGGAAAAATTCAGAACAGAAGATAGAGAGCTGAGGCAGTAAAGAAAAAGGGTGAATCCCATTTGCACTACACTGTTCATTCAATGAATAGCTATCCTTTCACCCCAAAACATCTAGTAGTTTCTCCACTCCCAGCAAGATTAGCTCCAAAACAAGTAAAAAAAATTAAAGACCTCAAAGCAACATTCAAATAAGGTCATTTTACATCTTAGCATGGGCTGAGGGCAATAGCACATTGCCAACAGACTTGTAACCCATTAGTTTAACATAGTACAACATGCATAGTGTATGGTATAATACTGCATTAAAAACTAATGGCCAACCTCATGGCCAACTTAATGTGTAGTGTGAATGCAAGTTTAAAATACTTCAAAACAGAGGGCAAAGGCATGAGCCGCAGGGCTGGGCTGTCCGAGCACAGCCACAGCCACAGTGGCATGGGATGTGCTTCTCCTATTCAGTCTGCTATTGCCCTGAAAGTCCCAAAACAATTTCAGGACACAGAGTGCCCCGAGACAGGTCACCTCTCCTGTTACTCATTCATTTTAAGAGCCATTACAAAGGGTCTTAAGAAAGAGGTTATTTGATCGTAGGCTTTCCCCTTCAGCAGAACAAAGTATTATATTTCAGCACTAACAATGAGATATTTTTCCTTGAGTCAGCTTTAAAATAATGTTGACATTATAGTCAATACATTATATATCACTATAGTTATGTCAGAACCTATTAGCATAAAAATAAATCAATCTAAAGGCATAGCTCTCCTATTTAAATGAAGCCTGGCAATGCCATATCTTTCCTTCAATATTCACTCAGCTTCTCATATGTGTATCAATCATCTCTGACAGATTTCATACACTGGGATATCACCTCTAGCCTCACTAAAAACTATTTTAAGTGAATTTTATATACAAAGACTGGAAAAATCTGCTTTCGGGAGCTCTTTTCATAAGCAATATAGTTTCTGATAGCCTAAGCGTCACAAATGAGGTTTTACTCTTAAGCTCATATTCAAGTAGGTCTGAATTGTAGGGCAGTAAACGAGGGTCACCCCGAGTCAGCCAGCTCGTGTTAAAGCAATGGCAAAGCCAAACAAGATGGTTTTTAAACTCAGGTTAGCAGGTTTGATTTACTCAGAAGTACTGACTGTAAGAGATTGTCCAACAGCCATGCAAAACCATCAAGCATGGAAGAGGCCAACAGGGAACACTGTGAAAGTGCTTTAAGAGACAATTCCCCAACAGACCTCATCTTGACCAACAGATCTAAGCTGATTTGTTCCCACTGCTACGTTATAAAATAAACCCAAAAATATATTTATCTAGAAATAAAAAATTATCTAAATAAATAAAAATGTAACAATCACCTGTAAGACATTCACTGGCTCTGTGAATAAAGTAGAATTTGAAAAAGTCTTTAAGTCTTCAGTATTAAGTAGGTTAACCAATTTCCCATAAGTATTTAAGTGACATCTGAGATTTTTTTCATCAATTTGCAACAGCCATAAGTGAGCCATTTCACCCCAGCTGCTATAAGGCAATTACTTCACTTACCTTAATTTGAAGTGGCCAGTTATGTTCAAACATCATTTCAGTTGACAAGAGAAATTCAGGATGCTGACTCCACTATTTCTGAATTACTGACATTAACAGCTGTTTTATATCTGCAGACAGAGCTTTGTAAACATGTGAACAAGTCAATTAATTAAGATACTATAGTAACATAGATTTTAATAATTTGAGGAACAGCCCGATGTTTAGCAGATGCTATATAAAAATACCAGAAAGAGTAGAATTTGCTTGTTCAGAGGAAACAGAACAGGAACTATTTCCTTCCTTCTGTTTGCTGGAAGGTCCCATCTTTTGCTTGCAGAACAAAGAGATTTCAGGCCTAAATCCACGAATACCCTAAGATGGATATGCAGGTTTTCCTCCAAAGGTGAGGTCCCACTACAGGACCCAGCTGAAACCTCTCCAGTGCCACCTTTCCAGCCTGATCAGACAAAGCTGCCCCACAACACGCACCCCAAAACCACTCAGTAACACACTGAATAACACGCCAGTCTCCGACACGAACTGTTCCCAGGCCAGCAGCCTAAGTGACATGGACCAAATAACTCCCATGGAAATGGAGAAGACCAAGAATTTAGCCAGCTTGGAAACAAAAAGTCAGTTTAAGAGAACTGAGGTTTTTGGGGGACATAACTACCTGGTTGAACCAAGACTCCATGCAGCAGAAACGTCTCTATCCCGCTGCAACCTATCAAGACTGTACCAACAGAATGAGCTCTTGATAGAAGTGAAATTATAGAAAACAAGAGGGTTTTGTGATGGGAACACCAAGCCCTGAGCAGGAAAGGGGTCACCAGCACTCCCCGTATCTGAACGCTCACATTTATATAAGAAACCACTGAGCACACATAACACTTCCCTATGGAGGACACAATTTAGGTCTTAGACTGCAAAACTTGAGGACTTTTTTCACCACTCCTTCCTTTTCCATCTGTTGATTGGAGGGTTTGATTTTTTTGAGAGAAAGTTGTTTTAAGTAACTTTGCTTAGTATATGTAATGGATGACAGACCAGGGATCCCTCTAGCTAGAATTTAAACCTACATCATTTTATGCAACTTCAGGCTTCACAAAACACATCCGCTTGGGGTCAAAGGGGTTTTTGCTGAGGATGCCAATGCTGCCAGTCGACAGCTCTGGTTCAAGGAGGGGGCTGTGGTGCCACCCATCCCATTGCATGAACCAGGTGCCACGGTTTTCTCCACATCTACCAAAGAGACAACACAACGGCCACAGCCATCGCTGCAGTCATATTAAGGTGAGATGGCAGCAGCTTTGGTTAGTTCTGCCCTGGGCTGGATCGGAGTTAACCAGCATCTCCACCAAATTATCCAACAGAGCTGTGAGGAAAAGGCACTTTTTCCAAAAATTGGACTGAAGGCAACCATAGCAGAGTCTGAGCAGCAAAGCATGGCAACCTGAGGCAGCTGGCAGGGGACACAGATGGCCAGTATTTCAGAAAGTTAGACACACACGTTTACAATTGCTCAAGCAGGACTAGGTGATCTCCAGGGGACCCTTCCAACCTCAATCATTTAAAAAAAAGGCAAGTTTGGTCACTTTATTACCCTACCCTGTTTTCTTTGCATGGAATAAAAGCGAGTTCTTCCTGCTGAAGACTGTTGGTATTAATATTTGTCTTTGGAAACCAACCTCCAAAGTCATGTAAATAAGTGACAGAAATGAATGACAGCAGTTGCAGCCTTGAAATTAAGATTTTTTTTTTTTGTCCTTATACACAAAGCATTTATTGTATATTACCGTTGCAGTGCTGACCTCTAGTGACAAATAACCCAAAAAACAGAAGCATTTGTTGGGATAAGCCTCACTTCTCACCTCTTCCCTCCTCATCTCATCCTCCAGTTCCTATCCATCTCCCCTACCTTCAGAGAGTGAGCAGGCCCAGCAACCCTGGGCACTGGCTCCCAGTTAACACCATAGACGTGGTATCCTTATTGCACAAAATAGTTATTCAAAGGGTCAAAATATTAAAAGATACCCGAGTGAAAGTTTGCTGCTCAAATTACATAAAGTAGATTATGAAGAAATTGGTACAATAATTCAAAAGACAAGCAGTAAATTATTGATTTTGAGATATTTAAGTTATTTACATCACTACCTAGTGAGAGCTAAAACCCTTTTCCATGCTCAGGGGCCAGTGCATGCCTGAGGGGGTTTTGCAGTAAGGATGTCCAGGCAGAGGCTGGGCAGAGAGGAGCCAGCCAGGACCCTCTACAGCTGGGTTCCCTGAAGGACGCGTGGCAAGGGAGGGTCTTGGGAACAATGTAATGACCCAGGAGCCCACAGCTCAGACAGAGATGCTCTGAGGGCATGTCGTGGTTTAACCCCAGCTGGCAACTAAGCACCACACAGGCACTCGCTCAATCCCCCCACCCCAGTGGGATGGGGGAGAGAATTGGAAGGGTGAAAGTCGGAAAACTCATGGGCTGAGATAAGAACAGTTTAATAATTGAAGTAAAATGAAATAGAATAGTAGTAGTAGTAGTAGTAGTAGTAGTAATAATAATAATAATAATAATAATAATACAATAATAATATACAAAAGCAAGTGATACACGACACAATTGCTCACCACCCGCTGACCGATGCCCAGCCCATTCCTGAGTAGCAATCACTGCCCCCCAGCCAGCTCCCCCCAGTTTCTATACTGGGCATGACGCCATACGGTATGGCATAGCCCTTTGGCCAGCCTGGGTCAGCTGTCCTGGCTGTGCCCCCCCCAGCTGCTTGTGCACCGGGCAGAGCACAGGAAGCTGAAAAGTCCTTGACTGGCATAAGCACTACTTAGCAACAACTAAAACATCAGTGTGTTATCAACATTATTCTCATACTAAATCCTAAACACAGCACTATAGCAGCTACTAGGAAGAAAAAAATCAACTCTATCCCAGCTGAAACCAGGACAGGGCGTCATGTTGCTGATTTACAACAGAAGACAAACCCAAATAGGGCCCAACATGAGAGTGTACAACAAGCATCCCAGGCAGATAAAATCAAAGAGGCTTGCCAGAACATGCATGTCATCATTCCTGCCAGGAGAAAACTCTTCAACAGTTCTGGCTCAGGTGATCACACGCAGAAGTTAGCAAGCTTTCCCCTAAATTAAGAACAAAAAGACATTCAGTCATTTCTCGGTTTGGTTTAATCCTTGCCCTCTTTAGAATGGGATGCCTGCTAAGGAATCCCTCCTGGTTCCCTTGCTTTTCTGGGAGATTTGGGAGGTATATTGGGTACAAACTTTAAAAAAAATTTAGTCTATTAAAATTATATTAATATTTTCTAAATGCGACTAAGAGGACACCAGAAAGCAGAAAAACATCTCTTCCCCCCTCCTCTGGGAAAAGGGAACCGACACCCATATTTTTTCAGATTGCAACGAACACACATTTTGAGCAAACCCCCTCCCCAGCCTGGCTCTGCCTCCGCCCCGGCGAGCGAGGCCGCCTGCCGCTATCCATCAAGTTTGTTTGCTTGTTGCTGCTATGGGCAAGCTGTAAATTCGCCTCTTCTCAACCAACCTGCATGCAATGCCGAACTAGTAGCAGTCCCAGGCACTGCCTCTTGCAAAGCACGTGCTCACTTGAGCCCTTCCCTCAACTGCCCCCCTGAAGTAACCAAAGCTCAGAGGAATTTCAGCACATGGCAGCGCCTGCATTTGCAATAAACTTCATTTAACTGCCCTTGCAATACAGTGATGGTGCCCAAGGACACACCACCAAGCATTTGCAGCTTTGGCTGAATTTAAGTGGTAACAGTGACGCAGTGTTTCCATTGCAGTTTCGTCTCTTCAGAGGATTGTGCGTGCTTTAATTCAGATTTTACGGATTTCTTTGAGGTGGCAAGAGGCAAGGGCCAGAAGTGACAAATGACTGTCAGGTGTTCATGTTTCTATTTCTGACAGGGAGAGCTTTAAAGCAACAGAAAAGCAGTGCATGGTGCCTAAAGCTGCACCCAGCAATGGAGGGGCTGAAAGAAATGGCTAACAGCACCTCCGGGAAGGCTCTGCGCCCTCTCATGGAAAGCTATAAATATATCTTGTCACCCCTTATGTACAGCTCCCTCCGTGCTGGGGCTGCTCCTCACTGGAGCCAGGCTGTGGTTCAGCTGCTGCCACACCAAGAACTAGACCTGCCCCCCCATCTACTACGTGAACCTGGCTGTGGCAGCCCTGCTCTACCTCTTCTCTTTGCCCTTGCTCATCATCAACTACACCCTGCAGGACACACGGCCTTTTGGAGAGCTGCTCTGCAGACTGGTGCACTTCTTGTTTTACGCCAGCCTGTACAGCAGCATCCTGCGGCTGACTTGCATCAGTGTCCACCGCTTTCTAGGTGTTTGCTACCCAATCCGCTCCCTACCCTACCAGGCCCAGCACCTGGCTGCTGCTGGCACAGCTACATCCCAGGCACTGATGTTCCTGCAGCTCCTGCCTGCCTTGATCTACGCTCGCACTGGCGTTATCAATAACCACGCTGTCTGCTACGACATGACGAGCCTCGAGAACCTCAGCAGCTACGACCCGCTACGGGACGGCTCTAACTTCATCTGGTTTCCTCTTTCCTTTCCTCATCATTTTAGTCTGCTATTGTCTGATGATGAGAAGCCTCACCCGGCACACTGGAGACACCAACCCCACAGGTAGTGCCGTCCGAGCCAAGTCGATTCAAACCATTCTCCTAATCTGTGGGCTTTTTGCTGCCTGTTTACTGCCATTTCACATCACCTGCAGCATTTACCTCTTCATTCATGTGTACCGGGTAGCTGACTGCCAACTCCCACAGCACTGGAGTTTGCTTTACAAGATCTGGAGGCCACTGGCGAGCCTCCACAGCTGCATCAACCCCCTCCTCTACTTTCTTTCTGCTCAAACAGAGCCAGACTCACTTTGGAGCTGAGACTGCCCAAGGCAGGTCCTCTTGCCAGGCCTGCCATGAACGCAGAGGGGACAGATGCACCCGCAAGACTTGCCCCTTGCTGAGGAAGCACATCCCTGCTGCCCTCTCATAGCGCTGCAGATCCGTTCCACTTCACCGGGTACGAGACTTGGAGAAGAGCCATAAAACTCACCTGCACAACAAAAAAAAAAAGTATAATTACAATTCCCCCAGAGTGAGGGCAAGCTGTAGTGAGGAGGCGATTTTATGAACGATTGAGAGGCAAGTTGTCATCATTTCCTGGGCCAGCTGTGACTAAATAAAGCTGAGAAGCACCCTTTCCAAAAGGCACATCTACTGCTTCTAGTTGTAAAGAGGGCTGTAAGGAAAAATGACAGTGAATAACTGAGGAAGACACCAGAGCAGAGGTAAGCAGTCCTCTCCAGCCATTAGTTAGGTAACAAATTTTTAAAATGCTATGAGTGTACTTCAAAAAGCCACTTCGTGGACAATTACCACCTAGCTACTATTTCCTTGGTGGGGTGCGTCACATCAGCACCTTCGCTAAAGGGTAGCAACCCTTTCTGTTGCTAGCCAGGACTATTCACACCAAATGCACTATGAAGAGAGGCTTTTACCTTACACGTAGTGTATTTCAAAAAAGGAGACAAAGTGATTCTCCACAGCATCTTCAGATGCAGATCATAACAGCAGCAGGAGCCAAAGGTTTCGGGGAGTTCACTAGCCAAGAAGCTGGGGTTTACCTAACATAAGGCAATTAGAAATGTGAACACGCTGTTCACATGGTCACATCTTAATGCCACACGTACTGCACATCCACTGTCACTGCAGTAACGGTCTGGCTCAGAAACCTTCTGTTCTCTCTGCAAAGGCAGCTCAATAAAATAGCTAACCCGCTGCCCAGAGGAATGGGGAACTTCTGATTTCTTCCCTCCCACAATGTCAAACCCCATTACATGTTGTTTAAATGCCATGGGCACCATGGGATAGGAACAAGCTTCGACTATCTGTACAAAACTTCACAGGCAAGAACCTGATAAGGACCTCGGCAAGTACCGTAACAGAAGTATAATTTGAGTAGTTGTTAGAAAGTGCTAATTGCTTCCAAACCCATATTTGAGCTACAGACAACTGTAGACCCATCACTGCCCACAATGTTTGAGTCACAGCCCTTCCTTCAAGCCAGCTCGGAGCAGCAATTATTCAGAGAGGAAGCAAGGTAAGACAACACTGCCAGCTATATGAGACCTAGAAAACACTACAAGAGTAAGAGGAATTGTCTTAAAGGCTGACTACAAATGATTTAGCTGGAATGCTGCCTGACCACATCCACACAAGCATCAGAATAAAAAAAAAAAGCAGAAAAGCAGTCATGATATATGCCTCAGAAGCAGCAGAGACACGGTAGCAGAAAGCAAGCTTAAGAGAGCCAAGAAAATGGGTCCTGTTTGTTCATAACCTCTTCACGATACTCAGCTTGAAGGAACTTGGCAAAAAATCCCCCAAAATATCTGTTTTTCAATTCATCTCTGCAACAGCAGTGGCAGCTTCTCTCAGACGGACAGACCAGATGGCCAGGACATGGTAACTGCTTCAGCTATCCAATTTTACATATGCTGACACAAGCCAGAGCCCAGACTAAACAGACAGAACTACTTTGACTTATTTTATGAACATTTTCTCCTTATTCAAATAAAAGAAAATCCAAACCCTTTACTTCAGATGTTCCAGATCACCTCCATCAGAACTCTGGGCAGAATTGCATTTGCTTTCTTCCCACCTGAGCATGGTTGGTGTAACCACAGGAACAGGGGCAAACTCAACCCAGGAATCCAGATTCAGCCACCCAGTCAGCCAAGGCTGCTTCTGTTCCTTTCTCTACCATTCAGCAGACAGAGCCTTGGCAATGAGACAGAGCAGCTTGAATTTCCAATCTGTTGATTCAAATTCAGCTGAGGTTGGGAAGAAGTGAAATCCACCACTTCCGACAACTGTTTAGCAGGCCGTACAAACTGGTTTCAGCACAGTTCCTCATGGGTAATGACAAACAAAACCATTCCTGCTGTCTTCTCTGGGGCCACCTCAAAGGCAGGCTTCTTGGGAGGTTCAGGATGGAGAAGAGTTCACTACTGTTGCTGTTATCCTCCAGGACCTTGGAAGTTTTATAAGAAGTTTGGTCATAAGTACTATCTTTATGGCACGAATGGTTTTGTTGTTCTTAGTGACCAGTATTTATGAAAAAATCTCAAACATACAAAAACATTTGCATACTTGGAGAACACAAGATCTGAAGCACCACAGTGTCACTTGGGCAGCTACTCCATTACTGAATGTTTGAAAGAGATATTTCATGATGCATATACATGGGAAGTTTAAATATTTACAGAGTATTTCTATGCTTTAAACATTTCCTTTTGAAGAGGTCTGCATGAAACAGCACACTGTGTGTACTTAAGTCTAGGGCTTTCTGGCTTCCCATTTACACCAATGCACATCTGCCCCATCCAACAGAACACAGCGCAAACATATTAGGAATAGAGATTTTCACATTATTCAGAGATGCAGCTTATTTGAACAGCTCTGCTTTGCCTCTTTGCTTGGCCATCGGCACAACAGGAGAAGCAAGAAGAGAGCACCTACAGTGGTAAGATACACAACAGAGTATTAACCAATTTTTGAAATAAGAATGAGAAAGCCTATTGAAACATCCAGCAACAGCCCCTGAAGAAAAGACATGTCAAAGGAGAAAGAAAATAAAAAACCCCACACCCAAAGGAAAGGAACAGAACCACCCAAAAGCCCCAGCAGCTCTGGGAGTCCCCCATGTCTGGGGGTACCCCGTGCGAGCAGAAGTAATAGCAGAGAGATGGATAACACCATTTATATTCTTCATGAGTTACACATCCCTCTGAAATTTGCCCAGATAATTTTAATAAAATACTGTGTTGAACTACTGTTTACTACCATATTTACTAACTCTTCTATAAACATCTCCAGACAAGTGTGCATATCCACCAGCAGAATTTAGTCAGACCACTACAGTCCAGAAGCAGAGCCCAACCCATAAACTTTATATTTAAGAAAAAAGTCAGGAAAGCCTTACTGTACCAACAGCTTCTCAGGGTGGTGGGGGTAGGAGCCATTATGGGAAGCTTTGCAGGGGGGAAAAAAGGCAGTCTTATAAAGATAAGCAGCTTTCGGCTCAAGCCGTTCCAAACTCATTGCAAACAGGACTCACGCAGATATTGCCAAATAACACTCCAGCAGCACGTGCTCAAACAGCCTCACCCGAGCCAAGGCAGGCGGCCCGCTCGCTGCTGTAGCTGCTGGCCTCATCCCTCCCACAACGATCACAACCAGATTTTCTTTATCAAAAAGAAACTGCAATTCAGAATTAAAAAAATCCCTTTTCCCATTTTCTTCTTGATGATCAGTCTGAATCTGTAGATATACATTGAAGCACAAACGCAACAGCGAGACTAATGCAGGGGTGAAGGCAAAAGGGCTGGCAACAGAAAGAAGGAGGCTTCATCCTACCAGAAATTTATTAGAGGAACAGGAGATAAAGGAACAAAAGCCAGATAGCTCCCATGTGCCACATCCACAAGTGAAAAAGCAGGGTAAAGGAAATCAATGGGCTGAAATCCCTCAGAAAGGAAAGTCAAGGGTGTTTGGAGTTGAGCTGACACGGGAAGTTACACTATTTACAGAAGTCCACCACAGTACTTCAGCAAGATACTCGAGGTTACAGAGAATTTAGGAACTGAAAATGAAGTTTCAACAAGACATTAAGTTCACAGTTACTGTCTGTCATGTCACACGCGAAATGCCGACCTACGGGTAACAGCAGAAGAGTTATCTACAACCGTAACATGTCAGAGTTAGAGAAGCAGGTAGCTGAAGGAGATGAAGAGCAGCAACAGAAGAACAAGAATTTAATTCCCCCCCCTCCCCAGGGAGGAAAAAAAAAAAAAAAAAACCAGCATCAACTCATCAGTGAGGGGAGCTGGGGGAAACTTTGCCTTTGGATCCTCAAAGATACACTTCCCCAGAAACTCTTCATATTTCTCAGGGGAAAGCAGTCATGCCTTTTTTTTTTTTTTTTTTTTTAAAAAGGCATATATAAGTCTCAACAACCACCAAGGGCAACAATTCATCATTAAACAGTCAGGTAAGAAAAATAGAGGTGCCAGTATCCATTTAAAGCTTTTATTAAAAAAAGACCCAGAATTCACAAGTCTACAAGGAAAAATAAATCAACTTGCATCAACCATTCTCAGGTTCAGTGTTTGGTTCTCAAAGAGAGCATAGAAAGCACCAATAAAAATTATCACAGGTCAGTGTACTACTCCCCTTCGGCAGTAAGCTCAGCATAGTTCACAACCTGCTACTTTCTTTTCCTAGATTGTTCTTCAGAATACAGAACTATTAAGCAAAATAGTCCTGGCTTCGTCTTTCAAGAAGATGACCTTAGTCTTTCAGGAACATGAAAGAAACGTCCACTGGAAAGTATCTTTAAAAAAAAAAAAAAACAACAACAAAAAAACAAAACAAAACACCTGAAGACCATGAGTTCTAGGTGGTCTGCTTAAATTACTGTAGGCAAAAAAAAAAAAAAAATTACAGGTATAATGTAACATTTTTCTTAAAACAAGTTACTTCCTCTGCAGTAAAGCAATTCATCAAAGGCTCTTAAGCGTTTTGTGGCACACAAGGACTCCCTGCAGTCAGCCAAGGAAAGCCCTTGTGCACCTTATCCTCCACCTGTATAGCAGTTCTTCGTTCGGCGTACCTAGTGCTGCAGAAAGCCAGATGCTCTTGCCTTTTAAAGTAAGACTAGCTTACTTTAGGACTAGTTTGTCCAATCACATAAGTGAGTAAAATACTTACATAAGTAAGTTTTGTTACATGAGTAGCAAAACCAAAGAACAATACACTCTGCAGGAGTTACCAGGAAGCAGCTATTCAGCAACAAGCCTTCCTCTGAAATTATGGGAAAGCGTTAAGTTTCATTATGAAATTGAACAACACTTGCCCCACTGAAAGCCAAACTTCACTTCTTGCATTTAACTCTTTTCATAGTTTTTAGTCACAACCTCTTAAAAATACATCAATTTTCACATTAATCAGGACTTACATGAGGTTTACTGCTAAGCCTGTGACCTAGTATTAAATTCCAGGGCTAGCATTTTTTTAACTGTAACACTGAAATTGTATAGTTTGGTTTCTTCTGAAATATTTGCTTGGACCAAAATAAAAAGGTAGTCTTTACTCACACTTTTCTATAAGAAAAATGAAACAAACCATTTCCAACATGGTAACAAAGCTGTCCAACTTGAGAGGCTAGATAACCCATACCTACATCAAGGCTCATTTCACAGCAATTTGATTACTGAAACAAAGCTTTTACATTTCAGACATCGCTGTGTAGTGAGAAGAGATCAACTCTTAGCTATTCACTCAAGCTACTCACTGAGTATTTTAGACAGGAGGGTGTAATACATAGCTCATGGGTTCAAATAAACAGCCAGATGGTTCTTCATCAGTACCTGTTATTTACCCACGGTGCGGAGGGGGAGCTTAAGCCAAGTATATTCAAAATAGGATCTATGCTTGCAGGAAAGTATGGTGCATCACTCTGCTTTTGCTGTGAGAGTTGTCAGTACTGGAAACAGTTTTGTGTACCAGGAACTTCACTGTGTTTCTGCTTTTGCAAGTGGGGCAAGATGCTATTTCAACACGCTTCTGTGTACCATTGTCGATAAATAGGAAGAGTAATTATCTGGTAGCTGCAAAAAAATAAAATTAAAAAATCATGCATCATAATAAGCCTGCTCCTCAACTTATTTGATCCGCCAGCCATTGATTCATTTTCTTCATTAGATTTTTAATTACCATTGGTGAGACTTCATTTCTGAGAACCAAGCATACATTTAGCATTTTAATCAGAGGTTGATTTGTTGGCTATTTGAAACAATAAGCCGAGTTCTTAAAATAAAAATCTCATTGTTCTATTCTTCATTATTAAAACCCCTACTTTGTTACTAATACCTGAGCGCCTAGTTTGGAGAGGTATTTATTCCTTAAACTAAAGTCATCAGCTTTTGGCCGTAATTTAGCCAAGTCATCTTCATTCTGACGTCTGAGTCTCTCTTGTTCTTCCGCTCTGGAAAAGAAAATTAGTTTAAGATATTTGCACTGAGGAGTGCAAACCCAAGCAACTTTATCTTGTGTATGCAGTTCTATTTTTAATAACTAGAAAAAGCTTGTAATGTTTATAGATGAATACTGGATATCAGATTAAAAGAGATTAAGAGATGTGTATGGATTACTCTAATTCAGTGTAAAGAAAGAGAGAGGCTGTTTTCTGCAGTTTCCTTTTATTTAGATTGCAAGACTTCGGTAGAAAGAAAAACCTTTTGGTTTTCACAGATTACAACATGCTCAGTGGGTTTTTCTAACAATTTTTACTATCTCTTTATTAAACAAGCTTCCACTCCTTAAAATAAAAGATTACAATACAAAAAGAATCAATCGTCAAAAATGCAATTAAAAGACTGCTCAGCAGTCTTTAGAATTAATAGCAGTCTCCTACAAGAGTCAATATTTGACCAGAGCATTGTTGCTCATTTTCCACATAAGTCTTAAAGAGAAGCAGGACCAAACAGAGCTCTAAACACACTTAGCTTAAGACAGTGGTTTGCATTAAGACAGTGACAAAGGTAGTAACAGTGACCCGTTTCTAAGCTCTGTAAGGCAATGAGCCTATTACAGAACATAAAATGCCATTACGTTAAGAAATCTCCACCCCCACCAAAACGGTAGTGCTGCACATAAAGACTAAACATAAAGTGTCTTCTATCTTAAGGTGAACATGTTTGTCTTGGGTTGCAGGGTACCCTCTGCAATGACAGAGCTTAAACACAGTGTAAAACGCTGTAAACCCATTCTGTTCAAATTAAGAGATGATTTGGCATTAGTTAAAACCGGTTACAAAGCATAAAATTTAGGCATTTACTGTAAAATCCCCAGCATGTTTCTTTTCCAAAGAACTACTGTCCAGTGCTGACCACCAAACTAAACAACACTACATTTCTTCAAGTTGACATGATGCTGATCAAATGCTCCCCACTTCTGGATGATATTTGCTATTCAAATTTCTTTTCTGCAAAAAACATTGTAATAAAAATTACTGAAAATATTGTTCTACAACACTATATCCCACAGCATACACTAATACAAAGGCATCTTTCCAGTAAATACTGGAAGTGTTACACACATCCCACATGAGCCGGGCAGATTGAAAAGCAGCTCTGTTTGGACACAGAATTCCTTTGCTCCTGGGTACAAGGAGAGGGAGGGGGGTGTTGCATTTGTATTAAAAACTGGCTGTGACCTTTTGGCTTGAGGATAATACTCATCACAACGAAGATCGCATGCTTGCCAGGTCTGGTGAGGTTTTAGTTTCCTTGAGCTTTCCTCAAGACGGATATGTAAAAAGCCCACAAATTAGGACAAAAAACAAAACCATGTTAAACCCCACAAGTCACCTGGGTAGACCTTGTTGACAGGTGTTTTGGTTTTTTTTCGAGACGAACTTAAATATCATCATATGGACAGTGACACAGTCCAGTTTTAGAGAAGTCCATAAAGTCCATTTATAAGAGATGCCTTGTTAGCAAAGTATTTATCTGGAATGAACTTATACATCTCGCAGCTTATATATATCTGCAGGTGAAATGTAGTTACCCATTAAAAAGTAAAGACTTCCAACAACATTACAGACAAATGAACTTCAAGATCTGAACGGACTCGCTGAGCTGAATTAGGTCAGAACAGAAAGCATTTCAAAAGAAAAATTCTGTGTTGTTCACATACAAGCAGCTTGAATTCTACAGATGTTATCTTGAAAGCTGTGACTTGCTGCATATTGCCTTAGTCTTTCACACGACAAATGTTAAACTATGACTGGAGTCATGAAACACAGGTACCGTGCCCTCTCCGAACAGTTAGCAATTCCAATCTCACCAAAACAAATTCAGATTAGAGGAGCAGAACCTCAAATTTCTCAGACTTGTTCTGCCCTTAAGGAAATTAAACATTTGCTTTAAATATATTTAAAAAAAAAAAAAAATCAATACATTAACCAAGACTTCATCCCCATTGACATTACATTCTCCAAGGCACATATTTTTTATCTTCACAGCACTAATTAGAGCTAGGAAAAGGTAACACAATTTTTGGGTATTGAGACACTACTAGAAGCAGCATCTTCAACAAGGTCATCAGAACAAACTCAGCTGCCCAACCTCAGTCTGATGGACAGACTTTACACTACATCTACTTTAAAAAAGCAGTTTTTCTAGACAGTTAAGTAGATAATGGAGAAGCTGGAGTGAAGGGTCTTTTGTTTTGCCTTAAGGTAACATCTTGTAAGGGACTTTGCCATACAATGCTTTTTCTCTCCTCTTCCCCAATACAAGGCAATTATTTTGAACGTTGTAAGACTAACCCAGTGCTTGACTCCCTTGTACAGCATTCCATACCCATTGAGAGCTTTACCCCTCATTTAGCATTCTCGGATAGCAAACAAAAAAGCAAGTAAACTTTCTACTGTGCAGAGGGGATAAATCCACTGCCACCGAACTCAGGGGCTATCCCAGCAGCAGGTGACCGATACCTTCATGTTTGCTCCAACAACACTCTTAAAAAGCAAGAGTACCTGATGCCAGCTGTTAGGGCAATGCACAGCAATGGACCCTTAACGTGTCACCAATGTTTTGTCAACACCAAGGAACAGAATTCTTTAAGTTATTATTCTGAAGAGTGTCACTATCCTTATTTTCTGTAGAGAGGAAAGCAGGACGTACAAGTCTCCCACAGAATGAAATTTGCCTAATTGGATGAACTGTCAAAATTTGCTTATTTTGACAATTTCTGCCCTAAACCCACCTCAAGCGCTCCATTTCCTTTCAAATGAAGTGGATTCCACTTTATTGAAATGCCCCTGGCCCCATTTTCTTTCTAAAAATGGAAACTTTTCACTGTATTCAATAACATTTATGACACAGATCTGACCACAAACTGAGTTTCACATTAGTGCTGCAATCTAGACACAAGCCACGGTTTTCAGACACATTTAGAAGTCTTAATTCAACTTAAGACAGCAAGAGGAGCAGGCTGAAGCTGAAGGCGAAGTGACTGGAGCGTACTTTCTTCTGAAAGGAGATCTAGCTTTTAATGACATTTAAAAAAATTGGTCCACGCATTACCTGACATTGAACCCAGGTAATGTTTGCTGCTGACTGGGTCGGGTATGCACCATATAAATCAAGCACATTTTTAAATAAACGATACAACATTTTTTAAACATGCTTCAGTTCCACTCAGTTGAAAGGCCACTGAAATAAAGAAAAATAGCAAGGAAGAGTGCCAGGAAAGGACACCTGGTTAACTGCTACTTCCTCTAATTATTCATTCACAGAAGGCAGGAATATGAAATCCTACTACTAACTGCTAAGAAACAAAACAACATTCAATACAAATGGCAGACCTACAAAAAAGAGACTGACTTCAGACAGTAATCTACTTAATTACTTCAGGTTAAACATCTTGTAAGGACACTGTTCTTTATTGTTCTTTATACTTACTCAGTTGCAGCTACTTTTTGCAGTTTTTCCCTCTTCTTTGCAGACCAGTTGAGATCACCACCTGCAACAGAAGTAGTATATACTTTGAGACTTTTAAAATTGGTCTTTTTGTATTTTATCTTTGTCACTACAGAAGTTCTCAGAGCACTTGACAAAAGCAATCAGTGGAGTAGTTTTACAAAAGCAGAAACTGAGGTTTCAGGACAGGACCCAAATTAAGCTCGCAAGCCTGATCCAGTTTTCTGTTGAGTAACAATGAGGTTTCTCTACAACTCACCATAATATCCCATAAAACTAAAGAAAGTGCAAGCAACTTTGAAAGAAACAAATTAATATCCCTTCCAGATGTTTCAGTAGTTACTGCTTCAAAAAACAGTTGAGAAAGAACACTGCTATTTGAAGGAAAGTCTACAGAATTAAGTTTTTATATTTGCAGATACATATATAGTCAAGTTTGATACAGAGTTTAAAAAAAGCTGCAGAGTATCCTACACATTTGTTCAAGTCAGCTGAAGGGATAGGTACCACTGCCCTGCTGCTGAGATTTAACATCACAGCAAGGTTTAGGGAATTACACACTACGGCATCTACAAAGATCATGTTACAAGGACAGGTCTCATCAAGAGAGGATGATAAAAACAAATAGCAAGAGAAGCTGAAAACACTTACCTGTGAGGCGATTCACAAAATACAGCATGACTACAGCTATTAGTGACACTAAAAAAAAAAAAAAGGAACAGTTTTAGCTGACAATAAATTTACGACAGAAGAACAGCCTTAACATACAACTCGGCAACAACTAAGATTTTTCATGATAGTCATAACTGAGGGGAGATTTTTGCCAGCAGCATCTCTTAATTGCTTTTGAAAATTCCACTATGCTTATAAGCAGCATGGTAACTCAGAAAAGGTTCTTTTAGTTTTAGTTATATTAATAACAGCTCTCATAAACATAGCCTTTAAGAGTATCATTCACCTACCCTTTTACTCACTCTTCATTTTTTCCAAAACACTGAAACTACTTACACTAAATTGCTTCAAGAAAACCACATACACTATACTTGGTTTGAGTTACTTTCAACATTGCCCAAGTTGAAACCTTTAACTGTAAGAAAGGAGTTATTACTGTTTACAGGAAATATTAACAAAAAAGCCTAATAAAGCTTCCTGAATGTCCAGAATCCATTTTCAATGTTTTTAATACTTACAGCAAACACAAGCACTGAAGAAGACTTCAAGAAACAAGTATCCTCTTGTGTCCAGAATCATCCCAGCTGCTATAGCAATAATTGCCAGACCAAGATTCTGGATAGACTGCATACTAACACATAAACAAAGGATTACCACTGTGTAAATTCATTTTTAAAGAAAACATCATTAGTGGCACTGAACAAACAATGAGATTAACTTCACCCCATTTGTCATGACATGTTACGTCATGACTCCACATTTTTGCAGAAGTTTCTAAGCATCTACCACAGCCACACACTCTATCACACATACACATCCTGAAACTACACAAGACTTCCTCCTACACTGAACTTGGAGGAATTATTAACCATTCACGTGTTAGAATTGCTTGATATTCAGTGGTGCAATATTATCAGGACATGGTTACTGTAGAGCAGCATAAGCAGAGAGATTAAGTACTTACAAGCCATAAGCAGTTCCCAGCTGGTGCTCTGGAACAACAAAGGCCACCATGGGCCACAGGGCACAGGCAAGCAATGAGTAGGCCACTCCTAGCAAACACTGGTGAAATAAATGAGAACAAGTAAACAGATGTTAGATGACACATGATGCTGTAGATGATACACATTTTTGCTGTAAAGTTCTAATGAATGAACATATTGGTTTTCCCCTTCTCCCAAAAAGGAAGAAAAAAAGAGCTAAAGTAACACTTTTCGCAATACTGTTCTAAATAAATATGCACAATTAGAAGGAGAGAGAACTTTTTCCAGGAGTGACTCACAAACTAAACCCCATCTAATTAGCATTAAGTAAAGAGCCTGACTTGAATAGCCAGAGGAAAAGACCAATGTTGCAACTCACCAGAAAAATGCCTGAAAAACAAGGACCCTATTTTTAACCCTGATACACTGACGAGCACCATATTTAAGCCTGTAATCCTTAGTTCAAAAGCAATTTCTCAGGGAATCTGCCCTAGGAAGGGGAAAAAATCAATAACGAAGATTTTTATTGAGGTTTACCACTATCCAATACAGCACATTAGAGACAGTTTAAAATCATTGACAGTGGTTTAATTATATGATAGTAATAAGCTTCAGAACTACACCAAAAGAACAAGTTTTAGGAGAAAAGTGAGCACCTAGCACAGTAATCTAGCAATAGCTAGTGTAAGGAGCGTCCATGAAGCACGAGAGCAGACCTCTGCAACGGAGCACCGCCGAAGCGCATCTACTGTGATGAATTAAGGCATTCTCTGAAGGGACAAGGAATTGCTACTCCATAGAGCCCTCCAGTCTAATCCCATCCTTCCTTTTCCACTAAACAACTATAAAATTACTGCTACAGACAGCAACCAATCTTTTCCACCTCAAAACACACATGTAACTACTGCCTCCCTCCACAAAACACCAAAGCCTGAAGTGTTATCTTTAGGCTGCAAATAGCTCATGTTCGTTTTGCCTGTATTACGCATTCCTTGCTTTTTCATAGTCTTTTAAACTCAGTTTCACATAGTATATCCTTCTTAAAGTCAGGGATATCAAAATACATTTTGAGGACTACCTAAACAGTCAGAACACTGGCAATTTATGCAGAATAATTCAATAATTCATCATCAACTCCATTTCTTATTTTATCATACTTAGCTGTAAGTCTCAGAGAATTAGTTACCATTGCTATCCAGGGGTTCCAGAAGGTAAAAGCCAACATAATATGAGAAGCAAGTGTAGTTATTACAGCACATAAAACCCAGATGATATTCTTTCCGAGTTTATCCACCAGGAGTCCAAAGACTGGGGACATGGGTGCCGATATGATATACACAATACTACAAAAGAATAAAAATAAGAGAACTGAACACCAGCTAGCCATGGCCAGCTTTAGGTGTTACACAACACAAGTGACTCCAGACAAAAGACCACATTCCCTTGTTACCTGTGAGGCCATAAGTAAAACCACACAAAAAAACCCCCAAACAACAGACTCCAGAACTCAAAATTCCCAAAAGGTCTGAGGATATGAAAATATTTGACATCCAAGGAAACAGTGACACACTCAGAGCTCTTGGAATCATATACCAGCAAGTGTTTTGTTGGTGGTGGTTTGTATTTGTTTGGTTTTTTGCCACATCACAAATTCATCTTCAAACTAGGAAAATTCAGTTCATTTAGTGCTGCTGTTAAACTGTTTCTATCACTCAGAAGGGAATCACCGAATACCAAAGTAATACCCTTCAGACAGAACCTTTTCTTTCTGATTCCTCAATGTGAACATCTAAGACATTTTTATTTAAACGAATACCCACACCCCCCAGTTATTCCTTGGGCCATGTGAAATCTATTTGTCCACTTAAATGCAAGTCACCACCTGCAACAGTAGATCCCAAACTTCCTCCCACATGGCAAGAGCCCAAAGATACATACATCCCCTAGAACACAGGAGTAGTGCATTTACTTGTTAAATCAACCACAATTTACCTGTTAATTGCACTTGCTTCTTGAGATGAGAAATTGAATTTCTCAATAAAGAAAACCCTAAAAAAACAAACCAAACCAGATTTAGAAAAATGCACACTTGTATGACATGAAAGAAAAATTAAGTTAGACAAAGTAAAGACACAACAACCTAGTTTACAGAAAACTTTTAAATATGGCTATATAGCTTTGACATAAACATCCCATCACATATCCTCATTTATAATGCATTTAGGAGCTTATTATCAGACTCTACAAATTTTTTTCTAAGGACTGTTCATATTACACTTTGGGGAAAACATCCAAAGTACATAACCAAAACATAACCCAATAATACTCACTCAACATAAAACATGCATTGAGCTCAAGAGATCTGTTTCTAATGCCAAGTATATTCAAAACACATTTGATTGAGCTATTAGATCAAGTCATATGGTTCAAAAGGGAAACCTACATCAACACTTCAAGTTTCAACTGGATATATATACCAGAGTCAGCACAGTAAGAGAACTTCAGTCCAAAGTTGTAACTACACTTAAGCCCCCACCTCGCACTCAGTCAATAGCTTATGAGTATGGAAGCAATTCTACGTGACAGTTGTCCACAGGTTTCCACACCAAAACTCAGACCACGCTTTAAATCTGTATCAAGTTTTAATCAGGAAATGGGGCATGCATTATGCTTTTGAGTTCTGACAACTCAGCCTATGTTAAGCAATGGTATTTCCCAGAAAGCTCAGCAGATAAGGAAAATATAAGAGTTTTGTATCAGAAGTATAGCGAACAACACCACAGAAGAAATGACAAACCACAGCACAGACTTGCTGGGAGACCAGTGGTTCTGTAGCCATCTGTGTTTCTTAAATGTTAGCCTGCACCTCTCCCTTTGTAAGTAGTTAAAACCCTGGCCAAATTCAAGGGGAACAGCTACATAAGCGAGAGACACTTACTTTCCAAGTCCAATGAAAGGAAAAACCGCTGCATAGTAACAGACACAGATTACAAATATAAGCCACAAGGACAAAGAGAAGTCCTTCACATCGGTTAGCTTAATCACTTCACCTGGAGTAGGGCAAGAGACAATATTGTTTCAGTCAGTATAGGCACATGTGAAATTCATCCACACTGAATAAACATTAAGGTGATCAGAAGTCACTACTAAAGTATATATTCCTGCCACTATCTACTCTCTTGTTTAAAGTTTACACAGTGAGAGTCGGTTAAGAATATACAGGTCCTAAATCAACAGTCCCAAAGTCAAGAACAAATTGTTTCTGCCACATTAAGCTGGATGTACAAGTTCTCTAAAGCCTCTGAAAGTCTTATGCAGGAGAATTAAATACAAACCACTTTTTCAAGGAAATGTTTAATCCACTAGCAAAATTAGTGTCTGAAGCCTCATGTTACATGCTGTTACTTGGGTCTCAAATTTAGTTTATTTTTAATTGGTCTAAATTCCCCCCACATGGAAAAGTCAAAACACCACACACTGATGGAGAAGAGCTGCATGTTTCTGCACACCTATTAAAGGAAATAAGACCAATTTCAACAACAAAAAAAAAACCTGTGGCAATGGCACAGATCAAATTGGTGTGAACTGGGATTTGATCTCCATCTCCACATGCTTTATAAATAAAGCAGATGACAGTGCATCTGCCTGTAAACTGGTGTTTAAAACTGTAAAACTTCCTACCAATATAAAAATGAACTAAAAATTATGATTAAAGCTATAACTGTGAAAAAGATGTTAAGCAGCAGCCACTAAATTACATAAAACATAAATGTGCAGTTTAACTGGAAGGGTCTGTTCCAGAATGAAAGAATGAAGCCCAAGGCAGGTTCAGCCACACCACTCACCCGTTTTCCCTTGCTCTTTACAAAGGAGCTTCTCTGCTCTCTTGTCCAGATAAGCGAGGATTAATGCACAGGTCAGCGAAAAGAGACACGTTATGCCACCTGCAAGAAGGCAATGTGACATGTTTAGTTGTTGACTCAAGTAGTAACTTGGCTTTTAAGCACAACTAATGTAGCATACCTTTACATACCCAATACAAACTAATTTTAACACCAGCTTGTCTTATACATAAGACTCAATAGCTGTACAACTCAGAGTAAGGTTTAAATACTGAAGCCTGCCACATGAGAGACACCGGCCTTGAACTAGAGTACAAACATGTAGCTACATCTATTTTATTTAAAACATTACCACCACTCCCACTCAGCACAGCCAAGCTCATTATCTGTACCTCATAACAGAAACAAAGCCTGGGCCTTGTTACCAACACCAGGGCCTTAATACCCATGGCTCTGAAGGAAAGCAACACAGATCCAAAGGTGTAAAAGTGAAATTCCCACTACATCAGACAACTACACGCAAGCTTTGACATGATAGCCCTCAGAAAATTTTTCAAGTCTGTCCTTTGCTCAAAGTACGTTAAATGTTTCATCTCCATAAGATACAAACTTGAATTTGTCAACCACAAAAATCACACAGCATTTTATCAGATGCAGTAATCATACACTCTGCATAAGAACATTAGCCATTAATACAAATAGTATTTGAATTACTCTTCCTAGTCTCAAATACATTCACCCTACTTTCAAGTTAGTAAGAAATCATTAACACGTATGCATGCTGTTCAAATTCAGAAGCCTACAATAGCAAGTGACATCAACTCAAAATATTACTGACCTATCATAAGAGTCAACCCAAGAGTACTGGGACCAGTATACCCCAGAAGATCTTGAACTCTAGAGTATATCCATCCCATGATATTCATGTTCACTGTGCTCCCCTAGGCAGAACAGACTCATGTGAAGAATAATGTATTTCACAATTATATGAATTCAAAAGGACATTAGGCAGACTGCTTATTGAACAGCGTTTAAAACAAACAGGTGAGATGCTACACAGGGAACATAAATCACCAGCAACAATGACAGAATTACTCCCTGTTGGTTTGGTCAGTGTTTGTAATAAATTAACCATTGCAACAATAACATACCATCACAAACTGAAATTTTATACAACTCTAACAGCGTTTCAACTGAGACATTAGAAGGGCCATAGAATCTGTATCATACACTACATTAGTTCATAAACTGAGTTGAATTTAATACCACAAGTTAAAGCAAACAGGATTCTGACCCGAGAGACATCAGGAAGAAGCACATTTTTTTTCCCCCTTCTCCCCCTAGAGAAGGGATCCATGGCTGCAATCCCAAGGCTAACAACAGACAGTTAATTACAGTTCAGCTGAGGTGAGGCAACTGCTAATTAGCAACAGCCTGAACATCAGCCCAGACTCAGCTGTGACCAGCTAGTGCTCTTTTACCAAGGTAAATACCTGCTGTGGTTTAGGACACCACAGGCTGCTGAAGAGGACCTCTAACAGGAGAGGCATGTCTCCACTCTCTTCATTTACAGCCTGGTGTATTAGTGTAAACCCACCTCTAGCAGCAGTTTTAAGTGATTATATCAAACCAAAACAGCACAGCTGAGATGCAGTTAAACAGTTGCTATCAGAACCAGCAATAGGGACAAAAACATCTTACAACAGCAGATAAGGATGGCAGTTCTTAAAGTAGCCATCCCAATTCATTTATCAGAGCCTGCACTTAGTCCCCAAGCCACAAGCTACACTCAGATAAACCAGCATTTTATGATATGCCAAGAATCAATTAGTCCGATGAAATGTAGCACTGTGACTGTCCCACCCAGTGATCTACACTAATAACACCACCAGGCTTCTTTAGAAGTTTGACAAGTTCTAAGAAATCTTATTAACCCATTTCTTTGTGTATCCTTTGTCTACTTACCTCAAATTTTTAGCATGTTAAATTTAAATTTCACATCCATTTTTAACTAAAACTCCCTAGGGAGCATTAGAAATCCTGTTTTCCACCTCTCTCACCACCAAGACAAGCCACACACCTTAAAGTCTATGAATTAAAGCTATTCAGTTTTACACTTACAATTCTGGCCATGCTTAGCTGTAATCCAAACACAAGATTTAACTCCTTGCCTTTAAACCAGCTGACTGCATATGTGTTTTGTGCCACTGCTAAGGACTCTCCACCTATTCTAAAAAAGAAGGAAAGCACAAAAGAAAACACATTAATTGTAACATGCAAAGCAACAAGGAAGCAATCCATCAGTTGCTGGCAATACCAAGATAACAGTATTTAAGAGAAATTTATCTGAGTACATGTAGATCTAATGCATATATACAAGGCAACAGAAGTCTTAAAGACAATTAAAAAAGAGAATTGCAGTGTCTTAGGAATAATTAAGAGTACAAGGTATCTTAAGTAGTCTAGGAGCAATTATAATTGCCTTTGGTCATTTATAGAAATTAAATCAAGGGGGAGCAGCTTCTCATTTCTCTTCTGCATTAACGAACCAAGTGGTACAGATCCTGACCCAAATGAAACGAAAAGCAGGCATCTTACTTGAAATCAGAATTTAATGGAGTCATCTCCCACCCCCCAGTACAGTCGGTCAGATTTTCTAACATATTTATGCTGTGGCGCATTCACAACTTGGAGGTATTTCTTCCGACATTTGCTCTCATTTTTTGCCACCACAGGAGCCCTGTTGTATTTGTTGTTGCTAAGAATTCTTTCTACTCAGGAAAGTAAGAATAAAGAGTAAAGGAGGACTAACACAGTTCTATCAGCTTACTGAATGTCTTTATTTGGGTAGTTTCATAATTTCTAAATTCAATAAGAACTGCAAAGTCCTCTTTTTTGTTTTCTAACTAAGTTAGACTGGGAATGCAACTGAAGATCTTGCATGCTTCAACTTTATAGATACCTCAAAATCCAACAATTTTGTCTCTGAGTGTAAACATGGCAGCAGTTTTCTAGGGCACAGAAAGACAGTCCTTACTTCAGAGAGCACATGCTATGCTCTTTTAGACTTACCCAAATATAAATCTGCCCATGTCCATCAGCCAGAAAGTATTAAGTAGTGCTCCCAAAGCAAAAATTATCTGCCAAATAAACATTTAAGGAAAGATTATAATTTTACATTTGAAGCATGGAACAAACTAGAACCATCTCAAAACAGAAACAAAAATGCTTTTCCTTTCCCAGACCTGCAGAAATACTTCACACTCGCTTCCTACTCCAGCTTTTTGCCTTCGCTCCCCCTGCATCCCTCATTCATCATCCTGCTGGCTACACAATATCCAACCAGGCCCACCCTGAAACTGCACACAGATAACACCTCTAGAGGCTCAAGCCACGCTTCACCTTTACCATCACACCCTACCCAAATATACCTACACAGTAGTTTCACATCAAATGGATAAAACGTTTGGTTCCTTCACATTCTTATTTCACTCATCTTTCAAGGTCCTCTGTTCCCATTTACCTCATCTGTTCCCAACTGCCCCAATAAAATTCAGGGTTCTCCCATTTCAGTTCTCTTCACCTGCTTACTCCCATCTGAAATACACGCTACTACACAAGAAGCCATTTGGGCTTTTTTCCCCACCCCTGGTAGAGAAGCTTCAGACACGTATCATCCTTCACTCTCTCATTTGCGCTTACCTGCCCGACACAAACAAATATACTAAATATTATAGTGCCAAACCTGTAAGAAAAATAAAATCGGTTAATGCATAGCTAGAATCTTTTTTTCCTATAAAACACGATATTTGACCTACAGCAAGGACACAAGGGGAGGTTGATATGCAATAAAAGGTCTCCAATAAATGCTACAGCTTGACAGCTTCCTTAAAAAAAAGGTAGTACAGGCTAGCATTTTTGAAGCCACTCTATTTAAGCCATAAAGGGAAGGAAGCTCATTTATACCAGTGGAAATTCCTAAATCATGTGAAAAAGAGTTTGAAAAAGCATATTATAATTTGAAAAAACTTCATATTATAAAGCCTGTACTTCACATGCACTTTAAGTCTACCATCCAGCGAACATGAGTGACACTAACATCACACTTACCGTATTCCAAAAACTCTGTCTATCAAAAAACCTCCAAAGAAGCAAAGAACCACGTTGGGCCAGGAATACCAGGCATAGAGTGCCATGAACTGAGCTGTGTTCACCTTCATATCCTACGTAAAGAAAGGGGGAATTAAAAAAAGTAATTACTCCTAAGGTAATTACAGGGACACAGAATAAGTATCCAAATAGAACTACTCAGAAGCAAGCACACTTTCTGGCCTGGCCACTGCCCGTACTCCCTGGCCTCCGTAACCCCGTTCCCGCCTCCGGCGGCTACTCACCCGTTGAACCTGCGTTTGGAGAGCCGCCGGGTTGTCGTAGCAGAAGTAGCTGCCTGCAAGGAGAAGGGGACGCCTCAGAGCTCTGCCCTCGGCCCCCCGCCATTGCCGCCTGAGGCCCCAGCACCCCCGCCCGCCGCCGCCACCCACCGAAGCCCAGGAAGCACATGAGCGCCAGGACGAGGAGGCGGTGGGGCAAGCGCCGCGGATCGCAGACGGCGGGCAGGGCCCGGGGGGCCCCCACAGCACCAGCACCGCCACCGCCATCATCGCCGCCGGGGGAGCCCAGCAGCGCCCGCTCCTCCTCCGCCATCGCTGCCGCCGTCACGTGAGCGACCGGCGCATCACGTGATCTCCCCTCACGTGAGCGCGGCGGGCCCGGCCCACAATGCGCCGCGGCGGGTTGCTGTGGCAGCGGGGCGCGCGGGCGGCCGTGGCGGCGGGCCCGAACCCGCGTCCGGCCTGCCGCCTCTGAGAGAAGTGAGGAAGGCGCTCCCATGGGACGTGTAGGACCCCGAGCGTGGGATACTGCAACTCATGGGGCTTCCGAGTTAAAACAGGAACGTAACAGTGGCAGAAAAAAACTTTAAAATCCCCCTGAAACGTACCCCTCAACTGACCTCATGGCAAGGTGAGGGCATGAGCTACATAAAGCGTGCCCAGCGCTGCAGCAGTGACAGAACTGTGTGGCAGGCACACACCTGGCAGCATGTTATTTCAGGTTTTAGCACCTATAGCCTGTTCTGTTTAAAGGGATTTTAAAGGCAGGCCTGTCGTGGTCAAATGGAGAGCGAGCTCCACGGAGGAAAGGTGCCTCTCTTGCCTCCGGTTGATTTAAAATGTAAAACCCAAGAGGTACATCTGCTTCTCCGGCAGGCAGGTTTGCCCAGCCCACCTGCTCGCTGCCTGGCGCTGGAGGTGCCAAGGAGCAACCGCAGCCAGCGCTTCAGCCCTGATGGGGCCCTGCCTCCTCCCCTGCTTTGCCAGCCCTTCTCCTCGCGTCGCTAGGCTTCATTTTTTTATTTTAGTATTTTGCTTGAGACGTTCAAGAGGAATAAACCTGTCATAAGCACTAGCAAACTAAAAAAAAAAGCTTGAAGTGTAGACTGCACTAGGCCCTACAATAAGCATGCAGGGAAATGCAAAAGGTTGTAAAATTGCTCTGTTATCCTCCTTTGGGTTATTAAAGTCATTTTACTTGAGCTGTTTGGTCCAAAAAGGTCTTCCCATATTACACAAACTCTTGAAAAAGCTACTGATCCACTGTTAAAAGGTCCAGCCTTCTGTCAAATTTCATCTTCTTCCACCAAAAATGACCTGAATCCTGTGTGCACATCATCAAGTGACAGATGGTGCTTTTTGATTAAAATACGTTCTAATGAGGGCAGAAATACTTGTTATTTAAGCCAAAGGATTTATTTACCTTTTCAGGATGACAGAAAGAAACGTGTTGAGTTTTACCTGACATGCTGTGAACCAAGAGGTCCTCTTTCCAGCTACTCTGTCATTAATTTGGTCGGTAACCATTCAAGAAAATCAAAATATGCTGGTATCGCGTGCTTGTAGTGCATCTGCTGCAAACTACTATTGGGCATAAAATGCTTACTCTTCGCTCAATATGTGTCTTTTAACAGATCTGTCAAAAGAGAACTATGTTACGAAATTATGGGGTCACATTTTCAACTGCCCTAAACTAGTCTAGATTCCTTGAAATCAGAGCAGCTCTTTCAGTTTGCTATAGTTGCTTTTAAGAACATGGTCTTGAACTGCAAATCTTCGTTACCATAACCTTGAGGGTTTTATTGCCGCTTGAGGGAGCTCAAAGGTAATGTGTGGCTATGCAGATCACCTTGAGTTTCACAGGGGGCATAATTAAAGGGAGATAGTTTATATACACAGATAAAAGGGAAAACTTTGGAGAGCAGAGTGAAAGCCTGTGTAGGGGGGGGGGGGGGGAATATTTTCCCTAGCTAACTAGCCCAATTATTCCAGGAGACCGTTGTCATGCCACCCAGTACTTTCCTAGGTCTCTGATTCACAGCAAATGATTTGTGTTCATGCACACACTTTAGTTTCCCTCCAGGACACAAACACGGCTGTTGCAAAAGGCCAAAGTCCCCAAACTACCCTCCCACCGTCAGTCTCAGAAAGAGAATGCTGAGAAACCTCAGGAGACACCTGGATCCATCGTCGGTGAGGGCGAAGGGAGCCCCAGCCCACTCTGATCATGAAGTACAGAGCCAGAGTCAACAGAACTGACGTCGCTATGGCTCACAGCTGCTTCCCCAAGACCCTCCTGCTCCATTTCGAGCATAATCTGAACCAGAGGAATTCCTGAGGCATTATATTGTGGGTCAAAGAGATAACCCTCACCAACAGGAAATAAACTGCACAGCCTACTCCATAAAATGATAGGTATCAATTCCAGGCTGCTGTACCCAGCAAAGTTAAACTTAACAGATCTGTAGAGTGCCAGAATATTATCATCGAAAAAATATTGCCTTTTTCCCTGTAGCTATTTTTAAATGTTGGTTCAGAAGGCACAGGTAAATATAGAGAAGCGGTTGTTCAAGCTTACCTCAAAGAGAGGTAACCGGCACACACTCAGAGGTGCCATTTTAATGCTTTATCATTGCCTTGAGCAGTAGTACTTGGATTTTGTTCTTTAAACTACAATACTCTCATACCAATTTCACATCAAACTACTGTGTAACTCATATGGGCAGTGACACGATGACAGCACTTTGACAAAAGGATCCCACAGAAAATGTCTCATGTAATTTTTGATCAATTTTATCAGTGAGGATATTTAAAGGAAGATCTAGTAAAACAGATTTTATCTCCTAAGTCTCAAAAAGGCTTTCTAGCCCCATAATCGAAGTAATAGGTAAAACCACATAGCAAGTAAACATATTAAACTGCCGTTTGTGATTTAGGATGATAATATTATGACCAGATTCAGCTGTGTATGCCAATGGGAAGAATGGAAGTGAACAGCTTTCAGAGGCTCTGGGGATATCCTCACCAAAGCTCTTGTTTGGTTGACTTCAATTAATCAATCGACTAGCACAAAAAATCCTGCAGTCTTTCAAGTTGACTTGTGGATCAGGATTTCATCCTGGCTACTTTTGTTGCAGTGTTTTGTACACTACAGACCAAAAAAATGCACTCTGCAAAAGTATTTTTGAGAGCTTCTGACAACCGTGGCAGATTGTCTCTGCCAAGTACAATGACAAAGGATTCCTGGAAAAATACATACTCAGCAAAGAATATCATCTTGACTCTCTGCAAACTTAGCAGTAGGATTTTAAGCACTGTTTTCCCATCTTTTTGTCGAATTTTAGTTTACGTAAATCTCTGTAGCATTACAGTCCAAGTCTTCCTTACTACAAGAAATTCAGTGTGCCACTGTTGCATCAATATGTAACAAATATAAAGAGAGAGCATCTCCTTCCTTTTCCTGTAAAAACAGTGAGACAAGGCTAGTTCAGCACACACCACCTCAAAGGCTGAATAATATCTCTCTGTTTTTATTGTTTATACTAAAGAATCCTGGATTTGTCTTTTTTTTTATTTGTCATGACCCAAATGAGCTGTGTTATCCTGAAAACTTCATTATTTTGTAATGCGTCTTGCTTTTTCTCGTCCTCTCTTCTGCCTGCTCGTGGGAGACCAGAGATCCATCTGAATTCACTTATGCTATGATTTCCTAAGAAATAAATGCATGAGTGTTAATGTCCTGCTCTGCCAATGAAGCCTTGCCATTCATTCCTAATAATACCAATTACAGTATTGCCACTCTCCCGCACTCTGTTACTATCATACAAAAATATGCAAAGATGGAAGGATTAAGCTATTTAAAAAGCTACTTAAATAACTTAAAAATTATTACTTTGTGTTACACTTAAGCAGGTTCCACTGAGCATAATTAATTCAATACCAAAATAGCAAATGTAATGGTGGGAGGATTCTTGACATGGAGCACGGCCGTGGCAGGTTCCAGTACAACAAAGGGTTTCTGTGCTTTCATTCAACCGTGAGGGAGTTTTCATAAACCTGAAACAAACACGTGCAATGTTATTATATTTATTTTCAAAGGTGTCAGTGGGTTTTTCATGTTATTTTCATGGCTGTGTGCTTAAATATTTCATATTAAACAAGACTGGATTTGTACTTTATCTTGTTTGGTATCACATAGGACCCTTTATAGTAGAGTAAGAAATTACACTCATGTATCAGGAATATTTAACAGGAGAAAAAGAGTATTTTTCCACTTGCTATTTCAAAATATTTGCCATGGCACCCCTTTCTTGCCAGTCACTTCTGTCTTCACCTTGGATATGACCTTGCTGTGCCTGAAGCTTAATGGCTGTAATGTGCAGTGTGAGTTAAGTCTAAGATGATTCTCAAATGCATTGCAGGTGAGTGTTTATGTCACAAATAAATACAGTAGATTGCTCTTAAACTCATACTTTAGAATGTTTATTACAGATGCAATTTCTGTCTTAACATAAATCAAAGTACTTAAAGTGCCATATGATACCAAATGCTTAGTTTAACAGCATAAAATTGAGCAAAAACTGTATACAGTACTTTATAGGTGCTATAAAATTCTTGTGCTTGCGGCCTCACCTTTTTGCATTGCCCAGATCAATCAAGTCCACTGAACGCTCTGGATAGTAAATACTTGCATGAAACAACGATTAGCTTTCAGAGTTTAGTTCTTCTAAATTATTACTGTCTTCAGTGAAGGTGCTTCAAAATATCACAAAATTGCAAAGAAGCAGGAACCACATTTAACGTGATTAAATTTACTTCACCATCATTAGACTATTATCCATTCTCTGAGAGAAAAATCTTATGCTTTGCCTCCAACATGCATTAGCAACCTATTATGAAAGATCTGTCATACATAGGCGTGCAAACATTTTTTTAATCACTTCATGTGGTAAGGAACGTGTTATTGTAAAGCTCCTCGTGTCCTGTACGCTTCCTGTCTCACTCAAATATTATTGGACTTATATACAGTCTCCTTAAGACATGTTGAGTTTCTGTAAACACCTGAGAAAAGGCTGAGGAAGCATTTTTGCACCGTAAATCTATCTGAGACCAAAGATCTTGGCCTAACGAACCTCCTGAGGTTCGAAAGGATACTCTGCCAAAGCAAACACCTCCTCCCCTCTCAGCTGAGGAGGCTCAGCTGAGTCAGACAACAGACCACAGCACTGAGCGCTGCAGGTTTATTGCTCTTTTTGTAGGTACACTCAAGAGATTGCTCTTCTTATTTCCCAAAATCACTTAAAGCCCCCCGCTATCCCCTAAGACAAGTGGGTGCTAGGCTGTATCTCTAATAGCCAAATCTGCTCATGTAATGTATCAAAAAATACCTGCAGCGAGAGCGTCATTAATGATGTGTAGCCTCTCAGCCAAGTCAGTACTTTCGGTAGGCTTTTTTTTATTATTACTACCTGGGTACTTTGACCTAGCAGGATGTAAAAAAAAAAGAATCAGAGCAGACTGCTAAAATACCTGCTAATTAACTTTATTTAACTTACTGCAAACCGGCTATCGTTTGAAATAATGCGATGCAGGAGACCTCTAAACCTTCACGTGCCGTTCCCTTTTTGGACCGCTTTGCCCTAGCTGGCCGCTTTCGAGCCCTGGGGACCTGTTTGCTCTTGTTGCCAACAGTGACCTTCATAAAGAGGTGGGTGCTCAGTGCCTGCACTTCTGCGGGCGTTAATATATCCATACAGACCAAAGCGAGGGGCACTGACCGCGGGGCTGTCTGCTGCCTGAGCCCCGGGGCAGAGAAACACAGGCAGACGCTGGTGCCCGGCTTCCAGGGAGGACACACGGGCCAAAGCATTGCAGAGCGGCGTAACTCTAAGTGTAGTGTTCACAGCACACATACATAGTAACTTCTCCCTATGAAAGGCCTCTGGATCAATCACCTTTCCTCAGAAATCACCATTTCTGCAGAGTTTTTCTACTGTTTTTCACAGGCTCATCTGCACAGGTGTAATTTTGAAGCCGACCCCTTTCCCACTTGCTGGGTTTTTTTGCTTTATTGCATTGCTCTGAGAGATTGCTTCCCACTTTCTCTGTGCACCCTGGCAGAGACCAGAGTGAGCAGAGCTGTGTAATTTCAAGCACGCTGCAGGAAGGCACTGCGTGTGTACTCCAGAGCTTAATTCAGCTCTCTCATCTTGTTGCTTTCCCAAGTGTAACCTGGAGAATTTCAAAGTGTTTTTCGCTTTGGAAACAGCTATTATGTCTAACAAGCCTTCTAAGGAAAAAAACCTTTATCAGAGGCTGCTTAGCATACACGTATGAGTCTAGAGCCAAATAATACAGTGTCCAGAGCTGTGAGAGGAGGGAATTCAGAACTTTTGGCTTTTGGGACTATAGTTGAATTACTAGATAACACTACTCCTTCGCTCAATGTACAATTTTCCCTTTGTGCCTGCAAACATTTTCCTCAGGATACACATATTCCTGTCCCTCACCGCAGCAGCACTGTATGTTAACAGTGCTAAGTTTTAAAAATTTCTGGGTTACTTGGTTGAAATAATGAAAAACTACAGATGCCTGAGAGACACTGAACCAAAGTATTTACTGGATAGTTCATCGTTGGAAAGATGCATTCTCATAACTTTTAAACTTTTTAGAAACTCTACTGTTTCTTTCAGTGGGATGGACATGAAGTATTTTATAACTAATCCCAGCAATTTGGGAAGGAAGCTTTGATTTTGAATAAAATTGCTCCACAGCTGGTGCGACGCGCTGCCACCGCTCGCTGGCCCGGCGGCCCTGGGAATGAAGGAAGTTCACACCCTTGACAAGGGCTTTTTTTCCCTCCCGCTGGCTGACCACCAAGTGAAAGCGGTGCAAGGGCTCTCTTTGTCACCAGGGCTAGACTTTTCATTCTTTTGAAATGAAAGCATATATAAACTCAGAAACGAATGGCAGAAAGAAACTGTTTCCCACTGACTCCGTTGCAGGCCTTGCGGTCTACCCTTAATAACACTGTAAATATATAATGTGTATAGTTCACCGCACAGATATCATTCTGTTCTTAAATTGATGTATATTACTACCACCCAGTAATGTGGCTAGCGGGCTGTCATACATTCTAAGTATCCACCAAGAACATCTCCTTTCTAACTGCAACATAAAGCCTCTTGGTGTCCCCACCTAGCTCTGTATTTATCTCCCTCAGTTACTTGTACTCCAAAAGCACATCTCCTGTCAAACTCCTTTTTCTCTCCCCCCCAAGGCTGAATATTTCATGCACATCGAGCAGTTCCTCATCAGGCATTTCCTCCGCCCTCAAGTTATTGAACTTTTCTGGAGAGGTTCCAAGACATGGGTAAGGTGGGTTGTTTTTCTTTCCTTCTCTCTCTAGGCTGCAGCCCAGAGTTGAGCAGGACTTTCCAAGCAAACTGCTTTATTCAGTGGCACCGTTGTTTCCTGAACTTTTGATTAATGCCTTTGCTGATACACCTGGTCGCTTGCTTTCCTTTCCTCGCAAATGAATCCTCTCACCCCTGTGCAATCACTTCTCACCATCCCTCTTAGGGCCCAGTTCTGAGGGACTGCTTCCCACTTTTGACCTGTAAGTGTGTTTGTTTGAAACATCATTTTCACTGTAAAACCTTCTACTTGAGGTCCTGTTTATCTAGGTACAACCTGCTGGAAAGTACAAGCTCTTTCCTGACAACACCCTGATAACTATTGCCCCACTTTACGCACACTCTTAACCAGCAATTCTTATTCCAGAAGACACCCTGCCAGCAATTTTTAAATTCCTGATTTACGGCCACTTCCCCTTTGCTCCATTGCTCCAGCATTTACATGAAGTCTTATTCTAGCTGCAACACTTTTAGCAGGTGGCACAGCATAAGCAGGTATTTCGTCCACTACAGGAATTCTCAAAATTCAGTGATCTTGCATGATTGTCCATAAAGAGCAGCAAATAATCAAGACAAGCATGATGTAGTTTCACCTATTAGTTTCTTAAAAAAAAAAAATTCTATACCTGTAGTTGACGTGGTTATGTTAATCTCTGGATATGTTAATATCTTCCTGGATTGAGACCTTTCAAAATAAAACCAAGAAATGCAAAATCAGTATCATTCCAATAATTCTGAGTCATCTCCACGTATCCAGCTTTATCTCTCAGAGTATGAGGCTTTGCTCTCTTTCATGACCCCAAGAAAGTGATACCATGGGGAAAAAAATCACAAAAGACTCTCATTTAGAAGAAAAAAAGGGGGGGAGGGGGGAGAAAAAAAAAGCATAATTCTTTCCTCATTGGTAAAGAATTGGAAACTAGCAGTTTATCTGCTTGGAGAGGGGAGGAAAAAATTTCCCAAACTGATAATCAAAAATAAAATGAGGACAAGATATTCTGCCTAAGCATTTGTTAAAGTAAGGGGCTGGAGAGGGGGATGAAATGCACAGTTTTCTTTTTTACTTTCCTTCAAAGAGTGAATGAAAAATTATTCTGCACAGCAAGAAAATCACTTGTAATATAATTCAGAAAATATATTGTTTCCTTTAGAAGCATCTTGCTCAACACTTGATTTCACATTTTCATTCCTTAGAGATTACAGTTCTTTGCATTTTTATATCTTGGAGTTCACCACCTTGTGGTTTTGAAGTACAAACAACTTCATAAATATTATTCACAGCATTAGAAAAAAAATCAAGTAGATTCATGTTCTTCCACGTAAATGACAAATGAATAAACACAAGTTATATGGGTGACTAACTGAAATATTACACTAACATTTCCTGGCACTATAGGCTTATCATGATTGCTATACGTGGAGGTAATCAATACTGAGTAAATGGGTGTTAAAGTTAACATTATACCTAGGCCAGAGTTTGAATGAAAGGTCATTCTAGCTTTGTTAGCATGGAAAATTTTACCTTATGCTAAGACACTTTGTTTCTAATGAGACCTACAGGACTCACCTTCTTTCTACAACGTAGGGACAGGTGGAGAGGAAGATTTAGTGGCATGCATGGATCCTTTCATTGTATATACCCTATGCTTTGTATATATAGCGTGTATTGCTATGTGTATGTCCATAGATGGCATGTAAAATGTGTATATTGCATATATTTCTGTCTGAAGTTTTTAAATACTCTTGTTCTACATTGGAGAAGCAAACATCACAGCCCCAAGGGCCCTGTGCACCAGCTGGCAGAAAGACGCGGTCCCTCCCTCCCTCCTGCGTAGCCAGAGCTGGGGAACTGCCCAGGCACCGTCCGGGTTCGGGGCTGAGCGGAGGGCACACGTTCCTGACCCTGTCCTGCTTTGACTCGTGCAGGTAGGAAGAGTCGTGCTGTCCGCGTCACCTGTTTGCAGCCTGAGTCAGACCTGCCCACAGCAAAGCACATTTGTTCCTGAGCTCTGGGTGGTTCCTTTCGGAAAGGAGAAAAAGAACAAAGGCTTCTTTGAAAATAACCTTATTTGAGCATAAGCAAATGGGTGAAGCAGAAGTTCTGAGATGGTTCTTATTGCAAATTGTGCCACGCTTGTATAACCTTTCACTTACAACTTCCTTTATATTAATATTTATATTAACTTCTTCCATTTGTCAAATCCTAAATTACGGCTGCCTCAACACCAGCAGTAGGGGAACACAACAAGAAACCGATCCCAGTGACATGAGAAGGCTGTGACCTTACCTCTCCCTGCTTCCATCAGGAACAAAATTCCCAGTAATATTAGTATTTAAATTACTGTAACTGGACATATAAACCATGATCTCACTTGGATGAGTAAGGAAAAATCACGCTATGCTGAACTGGCTTTGGACATCTCCTGTGGGCTTTGTTTTGATTACACACCATTCAGACGTGCAGATACCCTTCTGAGCTATAACAAGTTATTTGCTTTTTTTAAACAGAGCCACAGACCGAAGAGAAAGCTAACCTTCAGAGAAGAGCTCACACTCTGCAGTTGCTTGTATGCTTCTGAGCGCTCCTCTTTGTCCCTTGAACATCCCCGGTGTTCCCCATCGGCCTAGGAGGGATGGCTTGGAAGGGGCTTGTACTGGCTTCGCCTATCCCGAGGTGCTGGGTTTCCTTCCGTCTCAGGTGCTCCATGTGTGAATGACTGCATGCTCCATGAGTAACAGCTTTGGCTTCCCTTCCTGCCCTGCCTGTATGCTCTGCACCCTGCACACAGCTTGGGTGCACTCCAGCTCTCTGTTCAGAGCTCCCTTGCACATCCAATGCTTTGCTCACACAGATCTGGCCCAGAGTCTGCCAGGTAACCATTAGCTGAAGTCTTAGTTTAGAAGAAATTGAAGAGAAAAAAATACAAAGTTTTCTTCCTTTCTCTTATCTGGAAAGCAAATGAAAAATTTTTTTCTGGAAACTTGAGCAGTCGGTTCATGTGACATATCTACAATGAGATCTGCAACCACAAAGCATTCAAATAAAATACAACAAGGCAGTGAACTGCTGTGACACTTTTATTTCAAATATCTAACATCTAACAACAAACGCCAAGCATACTGCTTTGTAAAATTACAGGGAATGTAAAATGGAAAAAGAAAACTGAGCTCAGGAAAGGGAACAGATAAAAATCCTGCTTTTGAGAATGACGCCAAGTAATAACATCCCATCCTGGCTCCCGCACAAGATCTGGAATGTTTGCTTCCCTTGGCAAACTGTATAAAATCACACTTCTTCCAGCTTATAGTTACGCTCTAAACAATAAGTGCTTTGGGGCAGACTTAGGCTCCGAGATCGCCAATTAAATGCCCTGCTATCCAATTTACATATAACCCGCTGGTGAACAAGAACTGACTCTTAATTTCTTTGGGGAATGTGTCCCTCGGAGTCTGTCCAAGCACTGGTAACGACTGTGTTATTTTGGATGGCTTTTCTGTGCTGCATGGGAGTGTTTACATCACTACAAAAAGAGAAGAAACAAACGATTAGGGCTTTTATAACTTCTTAAAATCTGATTATTCCAGGGGATTAGGGAGTCAGTAGATTCACTGGAGGTGAGGTGGGAGGAACAAGGCACTCTCGCATCGAAACCCTGCTCTGGCGCACGCGGTGGAGGAGGGGTGGCACCAGCAAGCACAAAGCGTCCATGCTTCCTTCTCCTCTTGCAGCCAAGCTGCAGACACAGGGCTCACCTCACAAAGGAGCCAGGATTATATGGGGGTTTTTTTAAACAGGAAAATTTTGCAATAACATTTTAAATAACGTCATTACATTTCATAAGAAGTGGCATTGTCTTTGGTCATTCCTTAGCCCACAGTAGCATGTGTATACTTCCCCAAAATTACAATTTTCTCCAATAATTTAGTCCTGGATCCCGAAAGGCACCTCAGTGTGACTGAGGATCTAGCCCTGTATGTCTGAACAAGATTTAGATGGTTTAGTATTTAGACTTGTATGACTTAGTGAACAAGTAACTATTCACAGTGAGAAAAAACATAGCTTTAATAGTCAGGTGTTCAAAATCTGCACCAGTTAGGAGTCAAAAATCTCACTTTCCAAAGTGAGTTCACATGTACCAAAGTCACGTTGCAAACTAATCAGAATTCCTCATCCTTGTATAAATTATTGCCTAAAATCTACATTTTCAAGTTTTCTCTTTCTTTAAAGGCTGCCTGTTACTATGCCTAGCTTTGCTTTTCTTGCTGAGCACTGATCAAGTTCTTCTCGGTATATTAGTATGCTCGAACAGATCCGTTATGGTTATTAAAAATATTGCACATGCCAAAATATTTTGACTGACAAAGTGAAAAACATTTCCAGCATCCTGAGATCCCTATCTGCCGTATGCCTTGTGAAGAATTGGCCCAAAATAAAATCACGTTTGTGGTTATTACCACTATCAGATTGGTGATTTGGCAGTTATTAGGGAGTGCATCAGCCCCGGCCGCGCTGGGCCATCAGAAATCCCCGGGGTGAGAGGTGGGATGGAGCACCGATCCCCGGGCAGCTGCGACGCTTTGGACAAGACGTGCACAGAGCACAGCACTTGTGTACAGCCTGGACACGGGTGAAGTAAGCATTACTTACTTGCTGCTGAAAATTACTTTGCCCCACAGAAAAAGAAAGCAAAGGCAAGAACCCTGCACTCGTCGTAACAATAACCCTGCGAGGAGGAGGCTGCAAAAGAGGCTTTAAGTATACAGCTTAGCAGAAAAAACAGCCTCCAGGTTTTGGCTTCCACGCTTTCCAGACTTTGCTTTTTCATGAATGTAAATAACAGCAAAACAAAACACCTCAATATAAGCTTTCACTCAAGTGTAACTCTTTATATGGATCTGCCATAAAGGACCCTCCTGCCTCCATCCCTAGCCATCCCAACATCATTTCAGCTTCTAGTCCAGTTTTTCCTAGCCCTGGCTCCCAGTTTACTGCACTTTCTGCTCAACATGCAAGAACGAAGTTTTTTATAAGTTTCTCATAAGTTTCTTATACTGACACCTGAAAGAGCAAGGCAGCTCTCAGCACATTCCCAGGCTTTATTCCCTGGGAATATTTCCCACAGACAGCCTCACACCCTGTGTCTCCCACAGGAAAAGTAATTTTCCTACAAAAATGAAGCGCTGGGATTTTCAAAGGGATAATGTCATGGACGTTACACCCAGGAGATAACGTTTCAATTGCCAGCCCTGGCCCCAGCACGGCCGTGGAAGATGTCCAGCAGCGGCGTGTAGCCCAGCAACCTGCCCCAAACAGCGAGTGCTTCCAGGAAATGAAAAAGAAACACAGTGATTTTAAACAACCCTTTCACAGGTCCCACGGGACTGGGAAGAACTGGTGGATGAATCACTGCTCACAACACATGTCTTCAAGGAAGTCAACAGAAAAATAAACGGGCTCCAAATGTCATAATTGGCTCCCTGGGGACTGAGGGGGACCCTTTGCTGAAGCCTACAACCACGTTTCAGCCTACAACCGCACCGCCCCGATCTTGATGTACGCGGCAACTGGCTCAGTCACAGTTTGGGCAGGGGGGTCTGTAGGAAAAGAAAGAGCATCCGGCAGGGAACGGTCTTGCTGACGCAGCACGACATGTTGAATCTGTAAGAATACCTTTGTGCTGTTGCAATGCCTTTCTCATTTATGTGTGCACTGGGTACTCAGCAAACAGATTTAGCAACCAGGCATTGTTAAAGTAAGATACATTCCTCCTTCAAGATTTATTTTGTATGCTTGCTATTAATATCTGCCGCAGCAATCCTGCAGTTTCTCTGAGTTAGCACTAAACGTTGGCCCCGACGTGACAATTTACTGTTGATGCTGTTGGCTTAGGATAAGCCATAGAGCCCAACGATGGTTCATCAAAAGTCCAGCTCCCAAACAGCAACTCACTCCTAGGGCTTGTCAGATGCTCCTGCACTCCCACCCGAGGGGCTGCTGGTTGTTCTCATCCCCTCTCAGCTAAGGGATAAGCAAGAAAAAACAGGGGCAAAACCAAGGAGTTAATGTCTACAGTTTCTTTTCTGATCAACAACTGCAAAGCTGCTTCAGACCCTGGATGCGCACTGGCTTTGTAAACAGCTCATCTTTGGTTTAGTCTGAGAAAAGTCTTCCACAGCCTACTTCAGAAAAATGGAAAAATATCCAACATCTTTTTCAATTCTATGTTTTTATTTAATTTGACAGGTTTATCAGGGAAACTTGAACTGCTTAAAGTGTCGGCAAGACTGTCCTGAACAAGGCTGTCCTAAACTCGTGCTTCCTCTTTACTTTGCTGGCAGGTGGAAACACAGCAAAAATAACTGAAGGAAAAAAAAAAAAATCATTTTCCTAACACTTCACAGAACTAGTGGAAAATGGATTATACATATCTCAGTAGGTTAGATCGTACCTTTGATTTCATATCTAAAATTTTGTTCCCTTCTCAAGCTCCCTGATGGCCCCGTGATTGAAAGTGAGCTTTTAGAAAAGGACGTTGTGACACTAAATCCTCATGGCACAAACCTCATGAACAAAACAGAGAGGAATTGTATTGGCAGTGTCTAACAAAGAATATAAACAGATATAGCGACCTACAGACTTGACAATTAATATCTGTAGTATCCGATACATACATATATATATGTCTACAAACATGCATGAACACACATATGCAGCCCATGGCAGAGCCACACAGATTGTGGGCCAAGATCAGGGGCTATATTATGAGTTAAGGTTTTTATAACTTTTACCCTGGCAAAACCATGGCTTTTCCTGTGATAAACAATAAACTTTGTTCTCTGGAGAGTCAATCAGTGAGAGATGGGCTACGTGATTTCCCCAGGTCCATTCCCATCCCACTGTCTGTGATTTTTGGTGTTGATCTTCCACCATCTCATATTTTCTTAATATAACAGCAGATTTCTGTTACCTTCTCTAGCTCATTTAAAACTTTCTTTAATTGCAGTGATGACACATCATGACCCCATCTTCTACTTTCAGGTACCTTCATTATTTGTATAAGAAAATGATTCCTACCACACTTACCGTGAGCAGTTAGATAATTCCTGCCAAAAATCTGTTTGAGTTACGAGCAGGTGCTTGTGACTCTTTCACTGGGATTGCCAAGCATTTCCTCTTTGGATCAATAGGCTGCCTTCATAAGTGAAATATTAATATCAAAACCCCCTCCACTTTAAGTGTCTTGTTAAGAAACAAGTTTTTATGCCTAAACCAAATTTACTCTGCTCCTTCTAAAATGGTGCATTCACTACAAACATGCAAAGCTGCTTATTAGAATCCAGAAGGCTGGAAAAAATAATTCATTAAAAATAAATACCTAAATCATAACAGCTGCATAATCTCAGCAAAACCTAATCTGTTCCAGTAGATTTTGATTCTCTTTATAATTGCAAAGTTGCATACAGAAAAATATTTTTATTTGGCTACACTGGACATCAGTAAGTGTGCCTACTTCGTAATATCACTTGTGAAAACCAGCTAGAGGCATTTTCTTCTGCCTTTGTATGCGGTGTGTTTCTTTGTGCCTTTGTATTCCTGATTCCTCAGTTACCGTAAAACACGTGCAGATCTGAGAATTCGCCCTGCCGCTGCAACCAGACCCCCCAGCAGTGCCAGTGATCACAACGAGGCACTTGCACAACTGAGACTTTTTTTATAACAAGGCCACACTTCACCGAGTTAATACTACAAACCCACGTAATTACACAGGGCTCCACCTAGAAAGCTGAACAAAAGCTCTGCATGAGTAATACGAGGTTAAATCTGTGGTCTTCTGCTCTGACAAATGTTCAGAGTGCAAAATGGGGATTGTGTTTATGCCCAAGAGGAAACATGGGTTAAAAGCACCATTCTCCCTGCTTTTGCTGTCTCCAGTGATGCATTGCTAGGCAAAACTACATGCTCTCACAAGTGCTTTATAAAATCCCCTGCCTTCTCCTCTCTGTCCATTAACACATTTTGCCTTGCCTGTGCTTTATCTGTGCAAATTTGCAATTGCGATCTGCACAGGGCCAAGCACTGACTGCTGAAAATGCTCAGCTGCTACAGAAGTACTCTATTTTTCTCCATCTCTGTCTGCAGTTTGTGCATTATGGCAAAGTTATAGCAGTTAAAAATACATGTTTAACCTTCTAAAGAAACCCTCTAGAATATGGCATAGCAGAATATACAGAAATGAGAGCAATAAAGGAACTTGTATTCAGTTTCTCAATTTAAATCATGGCTGTGCTACATCAAGTTACTTTGGAAAACACTCTCCCTTTAACTCAGGTCAGTACAAAAGTCCAGTTATTAAAATTAAAATTGATTTATTATTGTATAGAAGCCAATATATAGCAGACTTCTTGGACCTAATCTCCTGTTTCCCAAAAATGTGAAGAGGAAAAATCCAAGAAGTATACAATCAATCAATCAGCAATGTTTTTATTCAAAGTGAGCATTAATAGTACTTAACAAGCATTCATGAGAAATTAAACTGGAAGATGCTACTGAGAGAAATCTGCTGTTAAAAATGAGTGTGTCTCTGTCATAAGCAGCAACTTATGCATGCATTAAAAAAGTTTATCTTAGTTCTGTTGTGATGAGATTTCATTGTACCCTTAAAATGTTACCACTAGAATATATATGGTTTTAATATTGATAAGTTACCTTGTTGGAGAGGCTCATGGAACCAGGGGCCAGGAGCACAGTGGTGGGGACAAGCCATAGGTTTTGCCAGGGAAAGGAAAAGGACTCAGTGGCAATGAGAGGTCATCAGAATTTCCCATTATTGTGCTTTCAATCCGCTCAGCGTTCGCTCCCCTGCTATTGTTTTTCACATTCACCTTTGGAAGCAAGGTCAGCCAGGACTATTTAAAAAAGTCAAAAGAAAATGTAAATATAGGTTTGAGCTATCTGCATGGAAAACTGCAATAATTGTCATGTCTGACACAGAAAAAAATAAAAGTTCTCCCCCTTTTTCTTTTACACAATAATTTCCCTTAAATCTTCTAGATTTGTTTGGACAAGAGCAGGAATGAAATAGTACCCTAATTAAAAATCCTTTCAAAAGGAAAGGGTGGATGCGATCATCCAGGAAGGAAATCTTAAACACAATATTCACAGCAATACTTCAATGACGTGCGTTACACCTCTGTCAATATATATATTTTTTTGCTTCATATACATGTGGCAGTATGTTTCATGAACACATCACAGATCTGAAGCCCAGCCCTACCTAATAGAAGATTATAGCATCAGGCTCTTAAACTGGCAGCAAATCATTTCATCTCAGATGTCGATACAAATACTTCAGCCCATTATAATAACCCCTAATAACAATGATATCAGGAAGAATAAAAATCCACAATTGTGAATGCATTTTGTCTTTTAAAAACATCAGCAAAACCATCCCGAACGTCGTTTTACGTTGTAACCCAAACCCCACATCTCATGCTAACATTGATTCAGTACAGACACTCCGACATTAAAAAGCAACTCCCTCATAAGAGGAGAATAGCATAGAGTTTTGTTTGATGTGTCACATACAACTTCTGACCAGAACTCACCCTATCCCAGGCTTTCAGTAGCGTCAGCAGGAGAACCAGAGTTCTTCCAACAGAAAATGTCAAATTTGCATCTGTAAAATATAAAATATTAATCTGGTTTCTGCCATAAATTGAATTTTCTTAAAGACTTGGGAGGGTATCAAACCCAAAGCCTTCACATTTCAGTTTGATTTAGTGAAACAGCAGAATAATTTCCCAGTTCACATTGTATTCCCTGTCAGAAGCAGCTTAGCTAATGAGTTAGATGCATTGTGCTGGTGATAACACACACAGTGCTAGAAAGGCTGGTCACCAGGTGAAAAATAACGTGTTCTACAAATTGCAGCAGAAAGCCGATGACTGCTCAATGCCATTATGTCTAGATCTAGATATGCAAAAAAAAAATCCCCCCAAAACAGGTCTGTGGTTTGTGCTGGAGCTGGGCATAAACATCTCCTGATCTATACTGATATGCCAATCATTTCCAGGGAAACTGATTTAATATCACATTCCCCATCCATAAAATATCAGTAAAAATCCATAAAATTCTTAGGTCTTGACCTACCAACCTGCTGAAGTGTAAAATCAGAGACCAGGGTGTAGGTTTAAAAAAAAAAAGAAATCTGATAAAATATGTTGGACATTTGAATATACCAAAGGCTTATTTTCCCAGCCCAGAACTACTGTTTAGACTACACACGACATTAAACATTTCCCATTTTCATTTCCTCTATTTCTCATAGAAACTCTTAATATAAAGGAAAAATGCTAAGCATCCGTGCCTGTTTCAGCATTTTTGACCGAAGGCATAAAACCCGTTGTTGGAACGGCCCGTAGCGAGAGGCGACCACACAAGGGGTCAGTTCACTCCTTGCTGTAGCGAGATGCAGTTGTGCAGCACTCAGCTCGCGGCAGGGGAGGTTTGCCAGATTACACAAACTCACTTAAATTTAACTTTCTCCTTGTAGTCTCTCCAACTGGATTTAATGTCACTGAAAATTACTGTTTAGTGCTCCTCTACTGTTCTCCACAAACTGTTCTTTCCTTGAGCTTTGAATGGCTGAATGTCTTTTAGCCAGACCTATTACAGGACCAAAGCCGCTGCTGAGATCATAGCTTTTGGTTGTCACTTGGATTTTTTTCAGTATAAACAGCGTTTCAGTGATTATAATGCTCATGAAAAGTACCATATTGGCCACACCGAAGTCTGGGCTTTGTAAGCGATGTTAGTTTTCCTTATTTTCTTTAATCCTTAAACCTAACGGAGAGATTTTCATTTTGACTCCACCATCATCCTGCTGATTAAGCCCAACTATGCAATGTGGAGAAATAAACACGATAGCTCTTATACATTTACATGAGGAAACAAGTACATATTTGTCAAAACAGTATGACTAATCAAGAAAAAAGATCATTTTCTCAGAAGTTCTGGGAACGTGCAGTGATGCAGAAAAGAACAAAGAAGGAATTATTCCTAATCAGAACCAGGAAAATGAGATTATCATGAGATGGAGCAATGATAAGAAAACTGTCACTGACCAATGAGAGACGTGCTGAGGAACCAAACCATTCATTGGTACGTAAAGGAGATAATATACATATGAATTACTTAAAGAACTGGAGACAGTTGCTCTAACGATTTTATTCCACGTTCATCTAATGCTCAGAGTAAAAATATAGTTCCAGTTTATTTTTTAAGTCACATAAATAGTATCTACAATAACCAAATATGATCCTCGCAATGAGGAAAAAAAAAAAATCATGTGGTTTTAGAAGGTCCTGAAGAGTAATCTGCCTTTATTGCTATCAAGGTGGTCAATCTGCTTCAGGACTGTGTCATCTGGTGTTACAGAAAACCCTGCAGAAAAGTGAAATTAGCAGCCTGCAAATTGTCATCACCCCATTTTACAGGTGTGAGCTGAAAATTGGGTAATATATCTACTAACAGAAATACAGATTACAGTATTTAACTTCGAGCAAATCCTTAAAAAAAGTAAGCACAAAATTCAGCATGTGAAGATAAAATGCCACACATAAATCAATTAATCGCTGAAATGTCTCCCTGCAACAAAACTTCTTTTCACCAGGGAATTAACAATAAATTCTACCTAGTTTCCAGCCTAAATAACATCCGTAGCTAATCAATGAGGAGTATTTTTGTGTGTGTGTTTCATCTTTTGTCTGAGACATGTCAGAAATTATGGGGGAAAAAAAAAAAAATTAGGATCACCTTTTAGGTCTGTCTGCCCAGAACGGTCTGTTCAGGAGTGACAGCGTAGGACTGTCCCCAGCTGTGCTTCCACCAGCGTTCTGCCCGTTTTGGCTTTGGATTGTACGAGCCGGGGACCTTACACCTCAGCATCCACGGCTCCTGGGGAGAGCAGACACCTGGAAGTGGTCGCTGCAAAGGACAGGGAGAACAGCGGTCCCAAAGGAGAGGACAAATGGGAGGAAATCGCGAGCACGACGTGGAAAATGCGTTTCCCCTCAGTTGTTCCTTCTGCTGGATCTTTTCAAACAGATCACCTTGCAAGAAAGACAGTTTGTGATACAATGTTGTGGAATTTAGGGTAAGAATTTACGTATTTATCCCCACCTTATTTAAAACACTAACTGAGCTGTCATTCCCTCATTGTGCAAATATTTAATGCCTTGTTTAAACATTGTGCAACTAAACACTTCAAAAATTGTTGTTCTGTTGCAATAGTTATTTAACAGTGACATATGTTGAATCTTTATAAAACCAGTGTCAAAAAAAGCCAGTATTTCAAGGGGATTTTTATTGCTATCAGCTATGAGTAAATGTTAGCCTCAAACAAATTAAAATAGTTTGTGTGGGGGGTGAGGGGTCGTGACTTAGAATCCATCTGGGTCTGCTGGGAAGAATTTAAAATAAACAATGCTTTAGAGGCTTCATTTTAGACCCCATCTTTTGGTGATCTGGAGCACTGTCCAAACATCTCTGGAGAGGCAGGACGGCTGTAAGAGCTGCACAAAGGAAGGAAAGCCTCTAACCACACATCACAGCTCTGCCCAACCTGGTGACAGCCATCAGTGGTACAAAATACTCAGATAGATGTGGATACCTATCAGCATTTCATCTTTAAATGGCTCCTTTAATTTCTATTTATTTTTAAACAGGCCTGAGCATGTGTCCAAGATCCGTTTGCTACAGTTTTACAAGGCAGAATTGTGATTTCGGTTTATTTATAGGTCTTATTTATTGCTTGTGTTTATTCTTGGCTCTGTATGATTATATCTCACTGGGCATGCAAGGGACTTGTTTGCTGGGGCCAGTCTATAAACTAAGGTTTCTCTGTTTCATACCTGTTCCGTAATCAAAAGAAAATTATCCAAATAGGTTAACAAAATGTTCTGTGTCTCCTTTTAATGTTAGAATAACGCTGATAATAATCTGCAATGATTTACTCCCCCTAGTTATAATATATGGCCTTTCACTTTTCTTGGGTTTAGGTCATTTCACATATATTCCAATTTTCTAGCAAAATATTGTTTCCTATTCCATTATTTATTTCTTAAATTTAGCCATCTGCTATAATCCCGGCTCGTTTCTCAAGCCCAGCAACCCCCAAGCAAAGTCCATCCCAAGAAATACCCTCCAGACCTCTCATACTGACACGCTGAGCACCTTACTTTTCTGCCAGACAGGCTCCAGAGGTGCTGGCACCGCAACGTGCACGGCACCAACCTCGTACACTTGATAAAGGTTAAGAAACTAAAAATAGCTGCAAATGCGGGAAATCTTAGCTTTGTGACTATTCCCCAACGTAGATGACTTTAAATGTGGTCCTATTATGAAATACACCCTCAAGAAAACCCCGAGGAATCGGTGTAGTGTATTGCATTAGTCGCTTGAAAGGGTTGAAGGTGCAGCGCAGTGACACACAGTTTCATGCTGAATTCCCCAGGCGCATGCGATACCACCATTAAAGAAAGAGGATCCAAATTGCACATGCTTCGTGTTACTAGAATTGATGCTAGCACATTTATACTGCGACCACTGTTAATATCTGGGGAAGTACCATAAAAGAGGATCCTGTAAATGCTCATGTGCTTGAGAATTTCTGTGCTTTTCTGTTTCACTGGGTTCACGAAGTTTTTTTCTGCACTTAAATGTTTGACACTGTAAAAGGTATTGATTTGATACTCTAAAGTTAGAGTAGATTAAAAGAAATGTCACGTGGCTTCAAACACATTAGGGAAAGAGAGTAGAATGGAAGATTAAAGGTGATTTACACCATCAAACATCGCTTCTGAACTGGAGTAGCCTCCAAGCAACAAGACCAGAAGTCTTGCTGGACAGTTCGCTGGAAAAGTTTGTCAACAGCAGAGGAGCAGTTAAAAGAGAACTCTGAAGCCTACTCGTGACTGTTTCACTTTTACAGGATGTTGGCATGCATTTTAAAAGCAATATAAAAATATACAAAATAATGGAAACAGATAGCATCAATCCATTTGCAGGTTTTTGGCCAGAAGGGGTTACTAGACCTTCTTGACTGACGTAGATATTGCAGTCCCTTGCATGTCAAGTGTTATTCCTGTACTGACGCAAATAACTTGCATTTAAGTGCTGGTTTTCAAGTCCTTTCACTTTTCTTCATTTCCTGGCTCTAACAATTCTGGTCAAAAACAATCGCGTAAGTTTAACAGGACACCAAGTCAAAGGCCTTGAAGGTAATTCATGTCACGGTGAGTATTTATTGGCTTCAACTGCTTTCTCTCTTCTTGTTTATTTTTCAATTAGTTCCCTATGGGACTATCACAGCTACACAGCAAACTTCCCCATAGGCCAATCGACACATATTATACACAGGTTTTTAGAAAACTTGTCTACTGTACACTCACTCAAAACATAAGAGACTTCATTTTGGCTTTAACATAGCCCGCCCTTTTGTAAAAATAGATTTTGAGCACCAACACCTGCAGGAAACACAGTCTGTGTTGAATGACATTTATAACCATTGGGAAAATTCGGTTACCTGGGTATGCAAGAACGGCATCTGTCGCTGCTGACACTGAATGTATACGTTTGTCTTTTTTAAAAAAATCCTATCCATAACCAGAAAGATTTAAAAATAGTCAGAAGCCTTCAAAACCAAATTTCCCTGAAACAATGAGCCACACTAAAACAACATACATATTTTTATGCCTATACTTAACCATAGGCAAGGTCAGCCCAGCAATGCATTAGAAGATCACCTATTTAAAGATTGATTTATCCAGCAAAAAATTTGGAGACTAATTATACAGAAAATAAGCTCTTGTGATTAATTGTTGGGAATAAAATCAAGTTATAATTATTGGGGGGGGGGGAAGCCATAAACAATTCACTTAAAATCAAGTAACAGAGCTTGTTTTTAACTACAGCAAGATGCTGAAGTTAGAACTGGAAAAGTTGCAAAACAAAAACCTGAAGTTTGTCCAAATTCATTGTATTATATTACAGTCATCTGTTAGTGATTATGAGCCAGTGAGGTCCGTTGTAAAATGCTTACACAGGATATAGAAATAGTCTTCAAATATGAAACAAATTAGAAATAACTGGCCTCTAAACAAGCATTTGATGTATGAAAAAAGATGGTAAGAAAAAGAAAACCTCAGAATGCTTTTTAGACCGGCTGCCTGAAGCAACCCTCATTTCCATTTCTATAGGGTCCAAGTCAGATGTGACATAAGCATGATGCAAACGGCCGCACAATCTTAACGTTGGGAAATCTGCCACAATGTACAGTTTGCTAAAGAAGAACAGAGAAGGGAAGAGTGAGAGAGGCTTATTAACATGTAACTTACACCACCGCTGTCCTCTTTGAGTCTGGACCAAGTTAACTGGGATGAGAGGTAAAAAGACATTATAGAAGGACAAAGCCTACACGCACGCATTCTAGCTAACTAGAATATATATGTCACTTCAAGTTACATCACTCACTTCGGTTCCTTTTGTTCAGATGTTACATGCTGTAGAGCTTCATTTTTACTGTCACGAAAAAGTCTGAAGCAAACGAGCGGAGCCTAGCTTGAGGCCTGGCTCTTAGAGGGTGCACTTTCAGCTTTTAAAGGACACACAAAATCCAGGCTTAAAATAAATACATTTTCTAAATGTTGTGGAAGCAGCAAATGGCTGTGTTTGTACATATTCAGGAACATCCCCCCCGACCCTGACCTGGACCTGTTCAGCATTTGAGCTTTTGTTTTCCCAAGTCAAAATGCTTTGTAAATTCAGAGTCATGTTGGATCAACAGCAAATTATAGCAACGTAATCTCTACAGCAACTTAGGAAATTGCCATGGAAATTCCTTCTTGTCCCTGCTTTGTGATACAGGTTCTCTGTCCTTGTCGTACTGACCCTCGGGTCTCGGTTACTCACAACCTTTTTGTTGGATTTGGGAGGAAGGAAACAACCCTATCACTGACAGCGATGCTGACCGAGAAAGCAGGAAAAGGAGGAGAACACAAGAGGGAAAAGGAAGTACATAGAAAGCCATGGATGGGGTCAAAGCCTCACGGCTCAGCACTGAGACATCAGGGGTTTGCAGGCTTTTCCAGCACAAGTGACAAAGAGCCAGAGCTACAAGCTCTTACCTCTTTTGAAGCTCTTAACTCTCATTTAAGCCTCCGAACTCCCACAAAACCTAAGGCACCAAAACCGTGAGTGTGAAACCTCTGTGCAGGGTGATTTTAACTTCTTTCCTTGAACAGGGAGAGCCGCAGCACACGAGTACACTAATGTCGCGAGTTGGAGAAGCTGGCCCCTACAGCCCTCGCCTCTTCCCTCCCCACCCTCTGTTACGCGTCCTCCACCAAAGCTTTTCTCACCAGATCCCTGCTTCACCTCGCTGCTTGCCCTTCCGTGGCCCGTGCTTCCTCCGCTCCCACGACGTCCTCAGCCGCTCATCCTACCTCCAGCGCGCTGCTGTGAGAAATGAAGTGTGGGAAGCGAACTGGTAGCATCAGGAAACAATTGGCACTGCTCAAACCCCTCCAGTGTCAGCTAAGGAGAATCACGCTTTGTATTTCATTTTAAAAGTAACGTTGGAGCTGTCATCGCACCGAGGATAAATGAGAAATGACTGGATCTTGGTTGCTTCCAGCTAAAGAGAAGATATTGGAGACAAACATGGCAAGTGTGCCAATAAGGAAAAAATTAGCCTGCTCCCTCTGCAAAATTTTGTAAACACTTCCCCAAAAAATATATGAAAAATGCCATTACCCTCTAATAAGCGGCTGTGTGACTCCAGATATGATGTTAAGTAAAGCAGTGCATTGTAAAACTGGGTGAGAAGTCAATTAATCAAAAGTTAACCTTTCTATATGGGCTATAACTCATGCAGATGGAAGTTTGGCCCCTAAACCAGATAAAAGAAACTTAATTTGCTGCATAAGTTATTGACAGTGTCAATGACGACTGAAGACAAAAAGACCCAAACTGCATAGCTGCACACTTTCTGTTGGATGCTAAATTTACTGAAATTGTCAGAATTTACTAAAACTTTACCATCTTCTAGTACAATTGGTATCAGAGAACAAATTATTTTTTTTATTTTCCTAATACAAGTCCTGGAGGAAACTGCCACACAGGTTACACAGACTCTCTGGGGATGAAGACAGAAAGCTAAATAATGTCAAAGAGAGAGATGGGAAAAGAACATGTTTGTACTTCTGTCTGGAACCAATTACAGAAAAAAAATCATTAGGCTCGGGTAGGAGTACAGGCACTGTCAGAGGATACTGGGCTAGATGAGCTCTTGGCCTGACCCAATACGGCTGTCTTCGTCTTACATTTTCACTCAAAACATGGCCCATTTTTCTTGAGGTACTTCAGAATTTGTTACAAAGAATTTGTTAACAAGCAACAAAAAGGAATAAAGCAAGCTGCAAAAGGGACAAAACAGAAACAGCACAGGGTTTCTGGGAAGGTAAGAAAAACCAGAGGAACTACATTTGCATCTGCTGCCCCAATGGAAAGAAAGAAAACAGCATGCCAGAGAATGTAAAGATACAAACTATTATTTATTGACAATATTTCAGGAAGGAAAATCATAATCACCAACAAAGTCAGGGCAATTAAATGAGTTGGGTGGCACAGAAAACTGTGTAATAAAGAATGTTATTATGCCTTTATTGTAATAATTCTTTCCCTCACTTAGGAAAGCCTCAAAAATACTGAATTTCAAGTTTATGAAAAAATGTTACAGTAATATAGGCAAATTAATGCTCCACGAGAGACAGTTTGAGTCTTTAACCAGAGTTCTGATTTACTTCTTTGAAGTCCCAGCCCAGAAGCATGCCCCAATACACATGCAGAAGGATAAAAATAGATTCCCAGCTGTGCATACTAATACCCATCTGCTCGAATGGTAATAGAGTAGGTCCTTAAAAAACGAGCATTTTTAACCCAGGAAGTATTGCAGTCTTTTACGTTATACCACATTCAGTCTCTCCGAAAGAGATGCTTCCAAGGCAGCAAGCCCATTTGCGCCTAAAAAATCATCTTTAAGGGAAGCTGGCCGCCGAGCTGCTGTCGCACTTCATTTTCTTCACGCTACGAGAGATACGCCCGTACTGCTTCCAAAAACCTTCGCTTAGTGAGATTTATTGCCGGGAGGAATGCTTCCTTCTGCTTCTTTCTGCATAGTTTTTGGAATATTTCGGTTGTGTCTCAGGGAAAGCGGTGTCTCTAAGCCAGCCTGGTTAGTTTTGGGAAGGGTTGAGTTGTCGCCTCACCTCACATAGGCTCCTCTGCTGGCTGAGGGGGCTGGGGCTTGGCTGAGGGGAGCCTCAGGCCCCCCGGCTCCCCTCAGCCAAGCCCCAGCACCCCTCAAGCACCCCCGGCTCCCCTCAAGCCCCTCTCCCGGGCCGAAGCAGGTGGGAGGGATGAGGGGAAGGGGAGTAGCCGGAGACAGGAGTTTCCCCGAGCGCTTCCCGGCACTGACAGCGGGCGGAGGGAGGGCGGGAGATAGCGGGCCGGGCCCCCCCGCTATTAGTACCGGCCCTCAGCGGATCCCGCCTCAGTGCGGAGCCGACCCGGTCACTCACCGCCTCTCAGCAGCACCATGCAGGGGCTCAGCGCCGCGCCGCCCGCCGCCTTCCTCCTCCTCCTCCTCCGCCTCAGCGCGTTGCTGCTGCCGGCGGCCGCGGCGCCGGGCGCCGAGCGGGAGCTGAACCCCAGCAGCCGCCTGGCCGCCGGGGCGGCGCGGGTGGCACTGCAGTACCTCAACTACCAGGCGGCCTCCCCCGGCGCGCTGCGGGCGCTGGGGCAGGTCCGCAAGGCCACGGTGAAGGTAAGGGGGAAGCCGGCGGGGCGTGGGGGTGGCTGCGGCTTCGGGGGAGAGCGGGGCGGGCGGGGGGCTCCCCGGGCGGTCTTGAAAGTGATGCTGGGAAAAGTACAATTAATAATAATTATTATAATAAGAGTGGGGCAATGGTGCGGAGCTGAGCCGCCCTCAGGTTGGCGTGGTCCCGTCCTGGGCACCGGGCACCTTCCCGCCTCCCTCAGGGGGCTGCTGTCCCGCCGCCCCTTCCTCCGGGGGCTCGGGGCACCCCGGTCCCCTCAGAGGGGGAGTGAGGATCCCTCTCCAAAGATCATTAACTTACTCGTGATTTAAACATCCCCCAAATCCAAGCCCAGCACCCCGTATGTTGGTTGAGGTTGCTCCGAGTGCCCTGTCCTGGAATCAAAAGCAGCGTAGCGCAGATGAGGGAAGGAGGAAACCGAGGCACCTGGCGGGCACACGATGGAAAGAAAACTGTTTGAAAAGGAAACATTTTCAGCAGAATCGCTTCTACTTTGTGTGAGTAGGGGTGGAAAGGACTTTGGCTTTCTATCTCTGGAGACCAAGAGCTCAACTAAAGGCGATGCAGTTCCCATCAGAAAACATACCTTTATCTTCCAAAAAACGTGCCAAGTTGAGGTGACAGAAAGGGGCGGGAGTCCTAGACAGAAGCGGCTACAGGGGCAGAGCTTGTCAGGGCTGCTCGAGGAGGAGCCCAGGGCTCGCCGGGCATACCTGCGCCTGCCTGCCTGGGTTCCACAGCCTGCCCCGGCCGTCAGCCCCCCGCAAGCACCTGCCTCTCAGCCCAACTCTTCCTTCGGCCACAGGTTGGTTTGGTTTTATACAGCTTACTCAGTTTCTGAAAGTAAGAGAACAGGCAAAAATTTTGGGGGAACGTTTGTCCAAGGCTGTAGATCCTGGAAGGAAAGCACTGCCTTGCTGGAGAGCTGAGGAGGGTCTAAGCTATCACAGTGGATGGGATTTAAAACCGGCCCTCTCATCTTGTCTTTCTCGCCAGGCTAGTGCTGGGCAGCTCCCTAAAGCGAGGGCTGCTTGTTTTGGATTCCCAGTCTGAAGTGCCAAATGCAGCACAGGATTCCACTGGATCCTTTTCATGGCTCTGGCATCTGAAAAGGAGATGTTACAACATTTGTCCTTCAGCATCTGCACGGCTTGTTCAATTCAGGCCCTCACTCTTAAAATTGAGAATAAGACAGTTTAGTGTAAAGTCTTCCCTTTCAAGAAAGAAGTTCCAAGCCAGCCTAAAGTGCTCAGGATGTACTACTGTGGTCCTTATAACATTGAACTTGAGCCTCAGTCTTTCACATATATCCCAGTTGACAGTGGTTCCAAAACAATTTGAAGCCTGTGTGAGTTGCACACCATATTTAACAGACCAGAATAATTTCCAATTAAATTTGACAAAACACGAGCTACTGCATAATGATTCAGAACTTGTGTATTACTTTGTGTAACACAAGGCTGAAAGATAGTGTTAGTCATGCTACCTGTCTGGGAATGCAAACATGGTATCCCGCTATGGATTTATCTGAGACCGTACCCTTTAGGTAACTCTCTGTTCTCATCATCATTCCCAAACATGTCGTTAAACATATAGTTTAATAGGTGCTGAGCATGGATGTGCTAGTGTGACATTTAATTCTCCCTATGAAATTGCTGCAGACACCTATGACAGAAATTTACTATGATATTTCATACTTCTCTCGAAATGTACAAGTGCTCCTGTATTTACTGGGCACTTTACTGGGTAGTACACATATGTATGTATGTATATATTTACATATACAAATGCTTGTGCCTCTTTTAAGCACAACCGACATGGCCTCTGGTAGCAGCGTGTAGTAAAGAGACATCAGAAGTAAGGGGTTGGTGCAGATCCTCTTTCCAACCCCAGTGTAACTGAGTATTTGCAAAGTAGTTTGGTTGCAGGGAGGGGAAAGGGTTTTTTCCACTCACTATCAGCCACCTGCTTTTTAATATAGGAAAGAAAGAAATTGGTTCATTACAGAGAAGTGAAATGCCTCATTGTTTCCTCACAGTACTGATGCTGTAGGAGCTCGCTGTAACCCCTTTCTACAGTTTATTTCCCCTTTTTCTTTGCACGCACTGTGAAAACAAGAGGAGAAATGTACTAGACATGGTCACTTCCTTCTTTCCTGTCCTCCACTGTAAAAAAATGAAAAGAATTTCCTGGAAGGAATGTGCTATATCATGTGAATGCAAGAGACAGAAATGTTGGGGTTTGGGGGATTTTTTGGTTGGTTGGTTGTTTTTTTTTGTTTGCTTGGTTTTTGATTTTTTTAATATATTTTTTATGAAGGCTAGTTTCCTATTGGTTAGTATATTACTGGGTCTAGTACAAATAGGATCATTTTATCATGGAATTTAATCATGAGCATTGTATTTTAAAACTAACATTATTAGCCCACTAGCCAGTGAAACTGTGGTAATTAGAAACAGGACTGGAGACAGTCACCAGTACGGTAACTCTGTTAGACATGAAGGATTTTTCAGGTTCAGATAAAATGAGTCTTCAGTGCTCTTCTCTCCCAGCAACAAATAGTAGAGATACGCCAAACGTATAATAATTCCTACCTTGCCATTGGCTGCAGTTTTCTTTTTGTTGTCCCTCTCACTGACGTGGGTTTTTTCTTAAGTGAGTATCTTCTAGGAAACAGCAGCATCTCATGGAATTGTTGACAGCTGCACTTTAAAATACATTTTTGAGAAGAGAAGCATTAGCGTGTGCCAGCTGAAGATCCTAGAATTCGAGAGAAACTTTCAAAACGCTGACGTAGCAGTCTCCCATACCAAGCTGTCCCGGAAATCATAACTGAGCAGTAGGTAGGTGAATCAGGAAGTGAAGTCTAAAGGTAAAATTAGGTAATCTCTTGGCTAAACTGCAACAATTGCTTAAATTGGACTACAAAATACAATTTTACAGATGGATATTTCTCTTCACAAGCTCATCTTGACACAAAACAGTGTAATATCAGGACTACGGTCCTAATATTAGAAGTCAGTTAAAAGATTTCTACTTATTTCCAACAGTCAGGACCCCACGTTAGGGTGAGAAACGTAAAGTCAGTGGCATGGTAGGTAAATTGTCTAGGGAAAGCTAGATACAGAGCAGAAGAGAAAATGGCCATCTCTGCTGGCTTTTCCCTCCTGCCTGGGGCAGCCCGAGAGCTCACCTGGCTGCTTGTGGATCAGACATCTCCAGCGCCTCCAGAAGCCACAGGCTACCTCAGCTGGCTTGCAGGGACCCTGGCAGGGCTGCGAGGTGGGAATCCCCCTAGGCAAGACCCCAAAGGACACGTCTCCCGCTCCTCTCTCAGCAGTGCCAGCTTCTCTGTGCTTAGTGATCAGGTCAGCCCTCTGATCCAGCAACCGAAAACTGGTCCCAGGGAAGAAATGCTGGTGGGGAAACACACAGGAGAAGAGAGGGAAACCTGCAGCAAGGGGTGCGGGAGGGATCACCCCTTTCCGTGCCAGTGGGAAGTTAGAGCAGTTTAAACCAATTGCGAAACTGCCTCCTTCGGGACCTGGAACAAAACTGCTTTTAAATTGCTATTCTGGCCTTTACAGTACTAAAAATCTGTCATGCCAGTTGCATTAATTTCGAGCCCAGAAATAAAACAATCCCATGACCCAGATATTCAGTGGAAAAAATTAATTACTCACTTGTTTTCTTCTCTTTTGGAGATTTTTATCTTTGGCTGCTTTCAGCCAGCCATCATTGTGTGATGTCAAATATTCCTGAGCTCTTACTTAACTCACACTATGTGATGGGTTACAGTGATGCATTTTGGGATGACAGTGGAAAATAATAGTAGAAATAAAAGTGATGTTTTTCTTCGAAACTAGAAATACTTTTGCAAAAGTTAAAGTTATTTCATGTACCTTCTCCCTCTCCCTGGTAAGATCAAAGCAGCTCTCTGGTATGCATACCCAGACTGAATATGTGTTTTAGCTGTGTAGCACCACTTGAAAGCTTTCTAGGTGAGTAGTACTGCTATGGTGGAGTTCTTGCAAATGAAGAGAGAATATCTACTTCAAAAACCACATAAGCACAGAATTACGTATTCTTTATAAAGTATTTACCAAGTTATTAGTCATGAAGCTTTTCTATACCCTTCTATTGAGAAGAATCAGAGACTGAATAATTAGTTTATAAAAAATTCCAATTGATTTTGTTTTCTTCATTAGTGCTCGATACCAGGCAAATGCAATGAAACTGCTGAAATATTTTGTCAGAATCTGATTACTGTTCTCAAAGTTATCACAGCTATAAAAACAGTTTTTTTCTTTAGCAGACAGAACAGGTGACACCAATGCAAGAACAAACAATATTGGAAGAAAAGTTGAACATATTTTAAATGACTGAATATGCTGGACAGAAAAGATCCAGCTTAACTATAATAGAGCTTCTGTTACAGACTTTAAGACCCTGATGTTGTAACTGGGAGGGTGCAGTCAGGCTGCTGTGCTGTGCCCCTTCAGGAAGAGGTTCAGCAGGAAACCCCCATCCACTGTCATCGGTTAAATCAGAGCGCTGAGTTTCTCCCGCTTCAGAGGTGGTGTAGTCCAACTGACTCTGTTTCAGGTTCTCTCACCTGTGGTACTGATGACAAGAAAAGGAATAAGCCTAGGTCACTGTGCTTAAAAAATACCCATACTTGATCAAATGAAGAATGTTAGAAACAATAGAGATAACACCTCTTGGGTAGCTTTACAATAATTAGAAACTTAGACAACTGCAGTGATTATCATGAGAGATTAGGCCCTTCCTTCAGTGCCACAAATTATTGATTCTTTTGTAAGCCTGCATTTCAGAAAGCTAGGTTTTACCGTTTTGCTATGCTAAGAGTGTCTGTTCATGTCATAATCTCTGGCATTTTGAGGACAAGATTTTAGCCAACACACAAAACGGAGGCAGGAGAGAAGGGGAGAACGAGGAGACCGAGAAGAGGCTGTAAGCCTGAACTCATCCTCTCTCCATTCCCTTCACAGTGTCAGCTGGGTCCAGCTCCAGGCTTGCCTCATTGTAAAGCTTCAAGAGGGGATTTCTGAAAAGTAGAGCAAGTGACTAAACCCATTTGCCCTCTTACTGCGGTGCATAAGTCCGTCTGTGTACTAAAGGCAGGTGCTGGGCTGATGGCCTTGCCCTGGGAGTGAAACTTTGCAAACACTGTGCTATTAATGGCTTCCTGGAAGAAAATAAGATGGCAACACAAAGGCCGAAGTTTAGATAAATGAAACATGTGCACGTTTGCTTTGGGTTCTAATCTTCAAAATTCTGCCAATAGCCAGAATTCCCCTCCTGTTTATCTGAAGAGTATTGTATTTGAAAAACAAATAGGACTAACAAATCAGTGCTGTTGCTGGAATGCAGCAATTTGACTTCAACGTACACTTTAAAAGGCAGCTTGCATTCTCCAGTAAAATGCATTTTCTACACACTACCTCACACGTGCCACACAAAGGAAAACCTATGTAACAATATATCCTACACCAGTAGCAAAAGGAAGCAAAAAGAGGTTTATGAGAAGGGAGAATGCCTCTTATTAAACCAGGTAATATATGCAAAAGGAACAAACTTTCAGACACAGAAGTGACCTGGCTTGTACATCAGAAAGCTTGTCTAATAAACCACAATATAGCATACAAAAAGACTTATTTTCTTTCATTTGTTTCTGGCTGGTTTAATCAAAGGAAAGGCTTGGGAATGTACCAAACAGTTAAATGACACGTGATGTCATTTTAAAAGGAATTAGTTGAATAAATATAAAGTTTTCCATACCATTTGTTGCTCGGACTCCTCACTCAAAAATAAATATAGAAATTTCAAAAGTGAATATACAAGTTGGTAGGAAAATATGAGACTGAATAATGAAGTGAAGAGCAGATAACACAAATAGTTTTTATTAGGCTCTGCTCTTGCACTATTAAATGAGAGATTGATCCTGTTTTAAGGTAATTAATATCTTTCATGGCCAACACTAAAAGCTAGTTTCTGTTTCAGCATGTTTGGGGCCAGGACAGGCTGTGATATCCCACACCAAAAATACAATTTGTTAACTGAACCATTTCTGTCAGCAACAGGAAAAACAACCCAAAACAAACTGAAAAAAAAACCAAATCCAAGAAAATGACATATTTCAAATGTGTACATTTCTAAGGCTTTTCTGATGTTTTGTGCTACAAGAGGTGCTGCTGGCTGCTTCCCATCAGCAAGGAGTATTCTTTTATTTTTCTTTAACAAGTGGAGTCTCAGATAGTTGACTGAGCAACTTAATGACTGGTATTTTCAGGGCAAAAGAGAGCAGACAGATCAGAATCCTGATCTGTAGTGAAATTAGTCTCATTCCAGTCACAATAGAAAAAAAAACTAGAAAGGTTAGCATCCCTAAGATTAAATTAGCCTTTGTAATTCCTGTTCAGCTGTGAGTCAGTCAGCAAGATTTGATTCATTTATATATTCAAGGGCACTCTGATAGCCTGTGCAAAAAATACCTCTTCGGAAGCTGAACACTGATTTGTAATTTTATTATTTTTAAAGTTACTCAGTATCAATCTGTCCTGTGAAGGACTTTGAGCTGCATTTTTCTTCTTGCATATCTCTGCGAGGAAAGGCTTTCAAACATTCCTTAATATAAAGGTTATTTATTGTCGTTGTTAAGACCCTTTGTGTTTGCTGCTAGGATCATCTCGGCACATCTCATCTGACCGATTTCCTGATGCTACAAGGCCACGAGGTAGCCATGGCGCCCTCGTTTTCCCTCCTCAGCGCTCAGGGCAACACCTCAGCAAGTAAACAGTACGTAAGGCTATAGTTACACTGATGGCTGAATCCTTCTCTCTTCCAGAACATCCCAGACTCCGGTCACAAGTATTACCTGCAGTTCACTACCGAAGACTACAAAAGCGGGGTGAGTTTACGGTCCACCATGTTTCTTCCGCGAATGTGCATTAAATGAACTTAAACATCTTCAGAGCAGGGTAGATTTAATTGCTTTCGTGAATGGATCTTTCACAGTGGAAAGCCTTACCTTTATGCTCCTACCCGCCTGTCCTGCATGGGGCATGGTTTGCTCTTAGCATCCCCCGAGTATCTCATCTCATCAGTCCTCTGCCTCCGCCGGGGTCCAAGTGGTCAGAGCACCGCAGTTACCTGCTTTGCTCCGGGCCTGAAGCGACTGTCTCGTTTAAGTCACATCAGGCAGCCAAGCGCCTGAGCGAAACTTTGCAATGGTCCAGACTCAGTGTGACAGTATGGTCCTCATTATCCAGTTGTAGCTCCTGCTGTGTCCACACCCCAAAATGAGAATAAAGGGTTGACAGTTATGTGTTCTTTTTAATTATAACCCCTCCTCTCCATTCATTTTGTCAGACAGTTGTCATCAGCAATTTTACTGTAAGCATCTGCTTTTCCATTACACACATGCATTTTATGAAATTCAGATTATTTTCAGAATTTAATATGAAGCATTAGATTATTTTTGTTTTAAGGCTGAAGTATCATACAGTGAAATTCCCTGTTATCAGTTAATATTATTTATCGAGAACTCTCAAACATATTTCCAAGAGAACTTAGTGCATTTCTGCTACACTTTAATTAAAAACTTCTGTTAAATCACTTTAGCCTTGTGGTTTTAACCTATTTACTTTTCTGGAAAAAAATTTATATCCATTTAAAGACTTTCTTGACCCCTGTACAACTTCATACAGAGCGTCTCATAAAGACATGTACGTACTCCACGTGTATACTTCACATGTTAATACCCAAAACGTTTTTTAAGAATGTGTTGCTAGTAAATAAAATGTTAATTAAAGGTAACAGTTTTAAATTCTACCTGTACAGGAAAATGCCGGGAGCTGCCTTGCTACAGTGTTGTATCCGAAGACAATGTCTCCACCTGTTGTCAATATCAAGTGCATGCCTACCAAAGACCAGAAGCAAATCCAAGAAGAGGACAACAAACTTTACCAAAAAATTAGGCACCAAACCAAACCAATAACTGGAAACAATATTCCAGGTATATTCCTCTACATAATCAGTCGTCTTTCATTTTATCTCAAAGGGTCTGGGCACTTTTAAGAACACAAGCAAATGTACCCGCATTTGAAAAAGTAGATGCGTGTATTTACAGTAGCACCCTAAAACCATAGAGCTAACTATCGAACCAATTCCACCTTGCTGGCGATTCTTGGGGAGAAAAAAACCTGCTGTGTTTAGCAACAAGAGTAGTCACCACAATGGTGTGAAGGTGTTCGGGATTCAAAAGCAAGCCTACGCAATTTTATATTCAAGTAAATGCAAAACGTCCTCAAGTAATAACAACTGCCTTAACCCACACACCTGCCCCAGCTGCAGGTGGGAATTCACAAGGGATGACTAACAGAATTTTTCCATCCTGGAAAGAGAGCACCTCGGTCCCTCTTTTCCTTCCAGCTACGTAAGGACCTCCATTATCACGGATATTGGGTTTCTCACCTCCTTGTGGGGACCCTGTGAGCAGTGTCTCTTGGCAATTTCAGTTCCGTCACGCTTTCATACTTTTACTGTGACGGCAGGTTTAGCATCCTCTTCCTCCCTGTTCAAGATTATAACGCACCTGAGAGAAGAGTCACTTCCCAGGCAGTGTGCTACGCCAGGCAAAAGTGTTCTGTGGTTATCATTTTTCTGCTGGACAGGCAGAATGAATCGTTTTTATACTGCTCTCTTTCTGCCTTGCAGACAGCTACGGAAATATTGAACCTGCCCTGGAGCCGGTGTGGGCTTTGGCTGTTGCTGGCAGCAGTTACATAATGTGGGAAAAGTCAACGGAGAGCCTGGGTTACTTCATGGCACAAGTCAAGTCTGTGAAGCAGTGGGTAAGCGAAGTGGAAATTACACGTCTGCGTTACAGAAGCTAACAGTGTCTACCAAGCAGCAGAAAATAAACCAACCATCAACAGCTCACGCTCTCTGTAATGGGTGTGATTCTCCCAAAACCCCAGTGGCTTCTCCATACAAGCATGCCCACCTCCGGACAAATATTTTGTCCAGGCTTTGGTGGAAAAATTTTACTCATTTGGACAAAATTTGGTTTTCTTTGTTTGCATGAGTGGATCTGTTGGCTTCTACAGGTTTAATCAGATTTGAACATCTGGTCCTGCAGTTCGTCAGCCCCATACTAAGTCGCTCCTAGTACTCTTTGCCCTCCTAGCCGAGCTGGACGGTAGCATCAGTCTCGTACCTGAGCCGCTCTCTGGGGAACTTATCTTACACCTGCAGCAAACAGAACAGGAGTTCCCAAAGCTTTGTTTCCCTCAGTCATCTGTGATCAATAGACAGTGTTCGGTTTTTACTCCCTATTTATTTAGAATGAGATTTCTCTGAAGGAGAGATTAATAGTCAGGTAAGATTCTCGAATTTATTTGAGGGTTAAACTTAATTAATTAGCATCTGAGTCAGCCTAGTTTCATGTCAGAGAACAGTCAGACTGCAGAGCCACGCTGCAGTTAGTGCCTTCAAAGCTTTTATGCAGGAAACGCTCCCAATTCCCCGTCTCTCCACATACAAAACCTGTCTCACTCCAGCCAACGACCACAGCCATCTCGAGCCCTGTTCATCTCGCTCCCTCAGCCAGCTAAATGCAGTCAAGTGAATCAGAGTCGACTCTAAACTTCAACAATGTAACTCATGTTCTTGATCATTTTTTTCTTTTTTGATACGTGCCCAGATAAGGAAAGATGATTTTCTTGAGTTTGACTACACTGTCCTGCTCCATGAAATTCCAACGCAGGTAAGAAAGCGTATGTGTACAACACCTTTCATCAACAGAGGAACAGTATAAAGATCATAAAAGCTGTGTATTTTTAAATCTGTTCTCCAGGAAATTATTTCATGTCACATGCGCCTCACTTGGCTTCCTGGTCACCCTCTGAAAGTGAAATACTTCTGTGCTTCGGAGAATCAGGGGCTCGAAGATGGATCTGGAATGGAATCTGGATCAGCTTCTGCGATTTTACATGAGAGGGGAGCGAATTTTTAAGAGAGATTGTCAGCTTTATGTGTATGTATTAAATGAGAAAATCCTTGTGTTAATAGACCTGGAGTTGTGATAATTTTTCTATACAAGTCGAAGAGTGAATCTGAATGCTTTCACTGGTCTGTTTTGTTCCCAAATTAATTCCTATAAATTCTTAAACTGAAAGACTCACGTTCTAGAGTTCTACCTAAAAACTTCTGCTACTACATATATACACAGATAAATGTTCACAAGTTGATTTTATGTCACTAACTTACTGTTACTTAGAGTAACACAGTTTCTGAACAAAGTTAATATATTTGGATAAAAATCTTAAGAAAAGCATTAATCTGTCACTAAGAAATATTTGTCTACTAATTTTTTTTTTCATTTTTTGGGATAGATACATGATTTTTAACTTACATCTCCAATAAAACAAATACCATTACGCAGGGTCAAGGCTGGGTTTTCTGTCACGATGCTGCTGTTGGACCCCAGCTTCCCATCTTCTCCCAGTGTCTGGCCTTTCACAGGATGCGGACGAGCGGAGGCAGCGAAGCGTCTCCCCGCAAGGCTACTGAAGCCAGTAACCAGCATCCGCGCGGCCCTAGTCCCGCTGACGCACCGCTGTTCCCTGCGCTGTGAGCTGACATAAAAAGAAAGTTTCTTCTCTCGTGTTTGTGAAGGCAACTCAGAAAATATTGATATAAGGAAAGCATGTTTTGTTGTCTCCCCGCATCTGTCACCAGTCCAGAACGCTGCAAGGCGGTGTTTGTCAGAGGGAAATTGAGGATGTTGTCTTAGTCTATTTGCAGTATGACACAGTTCTTGCTGTTTTACCTTGAACGAAGCCAGACAGAACTGCAAAGACAGGAAGGCTCCGTACGGATGAATTTCCACATTGGGGTTTGGAGGGGAACAGCCCGCTGCCAGAATACCCCGTCAAACTGCTCTTCTGTTAATGACTGCCATGTCTGGTACCCATCCTAAATACCACAAAGTCCTGCTGCAAGAGCACGGTTGTCCCTTCACACCGCATTCTCCGTTTGGTGTTACAGCAGACCCACCGTCCTGCCTTTGTTCTCCGAGATTGTGCCAAACTGTCTCGAGTTCGGCTTTTTTTTTTTTTTTTCCCCATTAGCAAGATTTCTGCCAGCTTAAATTAGCTCCGTATCCGTAAGTACACCTTACTTAGGACAACAGGCAACGGTCTCTGCCCTCTGGGATGGCTGTGTTCTTTGTAACTTCTGGTATATTGCGCTGTCATTGATCTGTAATCAGTAACGATGATGAAGGGATTCAACACGGAAGCTTTAACTGGGGGATATTTAGGCTGGGTGATCTGTTAACCCTCCAAATTCAAGCATTTTTAAGTGTATTAGTCCGATATACTTTTACTGACTGAAGCTTTTTATGTCAGCACGTAATAGGCATTACAATAAATTCAGCGAAGCAGCATTTCACATACTCTTGGTGTTTTCTTTTGTGCTGGTAAAACATTTCTCATCATCAAAAGCATGAAATCAGCGCTTATAATGGCAAAGAAATTGGTGATGAAAATATTTTTTTAGAATTGAAACAATAAAATAGCATGGATTTTGCACTTTGGGGCTCTATTTTAGCAATGCATTTAACCCCAAGTTTAGTTTCCTTACCTTGTTTTTGCCACTGCTCTCCAGACCTAGAACAGAGGATCAGGCACTCTCAACTTGCCAGATCGGCGTGACTTTGACTGCTAATAAGCAACACGAACTTACATCAGTTAAGGAACTGCACAAGAACTTCTGGACAAGTAGCAAACCTGTTGGAATTCAAAGGCAAAATTTCCGCCAGCTTCAAGATTTCAGTCAGTGGATCGGAACCTAAAATCATAGTTTTTACTCAAGCAAAATTCTTGGTTACATCAACGTAGACATTATCCGAGTCGAGGCTCAGACGGGTTCACAGTGAATTCTTCACGCTAAGAAAACCACGTGCAGAGCCTATCTGTAAGAGGTTGTAGAGGCGAGAGAAGAGGAAAGTTGAACTCTTCCTAGCAGCAAAGATGGAAGACAGCCAAAGTCAGACATACTACGAGCACTATCTAAATTTTGATTAAAGAAAAAAACCCCGTCACGCACAAAGAAACAAAATCCAGGGCGCCCCAAAATTAGGCTCTTGCGAGTGCTTCTGTCCTTCTTCCACTGCCCCCCACCATCCGGTAGCCTTCCCCTACCCGCAGGTCCTCTCCCTCGCATCTGAGGTCAGCAGACCCCGCTGTCCCTACGCCGTGCTCCCATCGGCGGCCTTGGGTTTGGGGAGAACCAGCAGACATCTGGCGGAGCCCGTTAGCCAGGAATTCACATCATCACCGGCCTCTAATAAGCATAATACAGAAAGCCATAAATATAAATAAAATAACCACCTCATTTATTTCTTGCATTCATACTGCCTTTCTAAGATGTCTTTGAATTTTGGTAAATATGCTACGTCTGCTTGTTTAAGAAAACCTCCAAACGTCAGAGAACCTGCAGGGCTTTTCTTGAAATGAGTTCCAGCCGAGTATTTTCACAAAAATAAAGCTCTGAATGTAAGGGAACCAAGAAGGATTTGGCCCAAAGCAACATCATGCTCATATACAACGTTATGCCTGTGTTTAGTTAGCATTTACACGCCCCTGACAAATCTCCGAGGCTGTACGTTTTTTAAGGTTAAAATAAATAATTTTTGCTGTCTTTCTGTGAAGGCTGAGGAAAAAAGCCCAGCCATCGCAGTTCTGTCTGCGTCTGGTAAACATCAACCGCAGTCCTGCGCCAGGAATGTAGCTGGTTTTGAACTGGAACCTCATTCTCTGTTTACTGGAAGTCTGCAAAAATGCTGTTAAGCTGAGTAGGTCAGGAAGAGAGAGCACGCAAAGAAAAGTCAGCGTGGATCTTCTGGTAGCAATTAAAAAAAAATATTGATGATAATATCTTCTCTTTCTCACCGAACTACAACATCCTGGTTTTATCTCTTCTATGAGTGAGCAAGGTCTATGCACCTGATTCCCAAGCTGAGCACCATCAGCAACACGCCCTTTTGATGGTAAGATTCTGGGAAAAGGAATCTTTTGCTTGGTTTCCTAACAAAGAGCCAAGAAAGCAAGCCCATAAAATACATCCGCATTGTTCATAGTTTTGGAAAGGGTTAACTTCCACGTATATTATTATCAACTCTTTCCAAACGCCTCGTACCATCGGTGATGAGCAGATGTGGTGATAGGCAAGCTGCGCTGACCGATGACTTTGCCCAGCTCGTCAGGACTCTGGGGGCTCCCGGCGCTGCTTCTGAAGGACGAGGAGGGAAAGCTGACAGTCGCTCTCTGGACCGTATGCTGGCAGCGCCGGAGCTAACGGAGCTGCGCTTGGGCGCGTATGTGAAAACTGCTCCGTACTGGATGACGATTCACCCTCGGGCCTGCCCAGCAGTTTATATTTAGTTTAGTCTCCTAAACTAAGATTTTTAAACTTTCAAAACCAAAGAAACAGTAACTAGCCTAGTTACAAAATAATGATGTATCAAGTAAAAAGAATAAAATTATTTTAATACAAATGGATTAAGACAAATTATTATCAGTGTTATAACATTTATATATTTCGTTAATGAGTAGCATTTACATGCGAACAATTCTGTTGTGATCTCCTGGCGGCTTCTGAGAATGCCACGAACGAAGGATATTATGACGAAATTACAATCCCAAGTCCCACTGCAGCCTGCGCTTATCCCGCCAGCCTTGATTGCTTCTATCGCTTGAGCAACTCAGTTCTCGGAGAAGACTGTGAAAAACCGTTCCATGTACTCAAGAGGAAAAAAGTCAGCTCTTGGCTTTGCCCTTTTTTGCAGGAAGTCGCCCTGTTGCTTCGAGGTATTTGTTAATTATTTCTTCTTGAGTGCTGGGCGAACATGGTTGGTATTTACAGTACTCCATTGTATATTCACCCTTTCCCTGTAGAGTTGGACAAGAATAGTCAAGGTGAGGATGCTAAATGTGTCATTCTATTTAGCAGTAGGCCACACCCTAATCCGTGAAATAACATGCCATAATCATTTACAATTAAGTATACCAGCCCCGTGTACTGAGGCACGCAGACAGGAGATGCAGAGACATACAAACAGTCTCTGAACGTTGTCTCTTTGATACGAGATCGCCTGTAGTTCCCATCTCGTCAGGCTGACATTCTGCTTCAAAACTGAAAACGATCCCAGTACTAATAACCACCCATCCCAGGGCTCACAGAATACCGGCGCTCGCCTGCCACGAGGCGTGGAATAGCACATTTTATGTAACACACAAACTCACCTGACTCAAACGCAGTCTATGAGCGTGTAACTACAGGCATATATATTATTGAAAAAGGACATCTTAATAACGTGAGCCCTGCTGTCAAAAATCGCTTCTACTTGCAGGCATTTGTAACTGAAGGAGCATGCCTCACCTTTTCCAGCCTGTGAATTTAATACCTGTACTAATACCTATCATTTTGTATTACTTAGGACTCTGAATCCTTCCCTCCTCAAAGTATGAAAGAATCTTTTGGCCAGAAATGACACAGCTAATTATAGCTCTGTTAATTAAAAAGCAGTTAAAGCAACAGTAAAAACTCTAAGGTTATTTTCCTGTTCTGCATTTGTTTTGGTTTTTATTGCTTTTACTGCTACACATGCTATGTATGTGGTGATGCAAATGAGCACACTGGATTTACAGAAATAAACATGTTCTAGCAAAAAGCACCGAGAGTACCTACCTCTGTGCAAGACCTCAGCTCAGAGGCATATCCAAACATATCATTCAGTGGCACCTGAAATCCAAGCATACTATTCTTGTAAAAACAAGGTATTTTTCCATCAACTTTGGGTTATCATCCAATTAACCTCAATTACAATATAAAGAGTCAGTAAAATCTGGTGCTCTTTGTAAACAGTACTGATCTAATTATCTACTTTTGTAAGGTATCTCTTATTTTAAACTCAGTTATATTCACCATGTGTTTTCAGCAGGAAACCCCAAAAATCTCAGAGTTTGAATGCACCAGATACCGGAGTATCCCGAATTCGGCAATCTGCGTCCCCAGGCAAGAGACCCTAACGTCTGAGATTTCTCCAGACTGCAGCTGTAAACACAATTTACGAAGCAGAAGCGACACGGCGCGCGGTTTGTCATTAGCTCCGGCTTTGCTGAGCTGATTTACCCTACCACCACTGTTAGCTGCACACTTCTATACGACCTAACATGAGAACAAATATGGTTTTAGAAGGCACGTAAAAGAAGGAACACTGAAGACAAGTCATTTGTGTTTATCTGCAGTTATTACAGTTAATGCAGGTAACAGCTGAGGGAAAACAGCTGACAAAAAGATCTTCCCCCTGAATTCTGTGCACCCGTATGGCTGCACAGGTGGGTTTCATGCTGAGGTAGCACAGCCAGCCCATCTCGAGAAACCCGAGGAGTTCTGTCCCCTTCTCTGCCACCGTGTGACTTCAGGTTCGTAAGGTGGCTTCTCTGGAGCAAGACAGATTTATAATAGCTTCACTAATACTGCACAATACACTGCCACGAGTTGAAAATTAATGTTTTGCTTATCCACTGAAAAACTAACCTTATGTTTATCCACTGAAAAACCTGGCTCCAAGTTTACGCCTATTAGTCAATAAGTAAAACAGTAACGGAGTCGAAAGGCAAGGCAGGAAAAGAAAAGGTGAGGAACCAGTGAAGAACACAAACCTCAGCATAGAGAGTAAAGTAACCCTCTGTGCCGTCCTGTCCTGTGATCACTCCGTGACGGCGATTAATGCCAGCTATCACCGCTCCTTGGAATTCAGTGGGTGCCATCACCTCCACTGCCATGATGGGTTCGAGTATACGCACGGCAGCGTTTTCCATAGCTGCAGAAAACAACTTCACTAAATAATCAAACATCAAAGAACAAGCCTGGTATAATTCAAGATACGCCTGTGCATAGCACAGAAGTGTTTTATGGTTAATGCTAAGTGTTTCTTACATCAGTGGGGGAAAACAATAATGTGGAAATCCAGCTCCCCTGCCTTTTATTCTAAGACCGTAACGCTGGGAGGCACACAGTTTGATAGAATGTTCTTTTCATAGCTGTGTAAGGATGAAGCTGTTGGTGTTTCTTTACTCTATTCTAGGAAAACAGAATTTCCTTCATACAACTAAAGGAATTATTGTGCCTCCCTCAAAATGTCTATAAACTCTTGCATATATTCTGCTCTACACAACCGGCCTAACTCTGAATGTATGTATGGATACGCCAGGCAACAAACGAACCTATAGAAAGGAGGTCGTTAAATTTAGCTCCAACAATAAAGAAGCCAGCAGGACTATGCGTTCAAACGACTAGCTTTATACCTTGCTTCAGGGCTCCTTCTCCCGCTCTGATGAAAGAGATTTCATTAGAGTCCACCATGTGATGTGCACCATCTTCTAGGACGAAACGGACTCCAGATATCCTGTGCCCTGACACTGGACCTTTTTCACATGCTTCTCGGAACCCCTGTCAAATAACGTCTCAGAGTTAGCAGTTTGTAGACCAAAAGGAAGCTTAAAAAAGACTAGCATTAACATCAGCCTATAAAAGACATTAAACCAAAAAAACCAAAACAACAATAACAAAAAAACCCAAAACCTTTCACAATTTTTAACAGCAATCCCATATCTCCCCAAGGGACCTTCTTGCTTGGTAAGATACTGGCAGAAAATAACAGTGGGGAAAGCTTTTCATTCCCAAGCGTTTGAAAACTTTGTACTGTCATTCCTGGCACCTCGGTTTGATACTGGTATTTTTCAAGAAGAGAAATCATGTAACAAGCTAAGGACAAGAAAAAGAAATGTATGCAGGATTTTGCTTTCTTAAGGGACTGTATGATCAAAAACTGAAAGAATGCTCTATGTGGAAAGAACTACTCTAACCACTTGCCTGAAGAACAAGATTCTTTTAAGACGGCGTGCTTTTTGCAGGATTTGGCAAAAATCTTTTAAGTGTTGCATCATGGAATAACGAAGGAATGATTTTTAGGTTCATCCATTATTATAGGAATTCAAAGATCATGGTAGGTACTACTTAAAGCACGTGATAAATTATACAGTTACAGAGAGACAGACCCAGAGGAATCCCACAGAAGAGATTAAAAAGAAAGAATATTTGGTAATTCATGCAGGAAACCTAGCTTAATTACAGTTTCCTACATAACTGGCCTCAGAGAAGTCACAAAAAATATTACATATTTTGGGGTTAGAGATGAGAATCGCGTGGCCACAATCAAAAGCAGAAGAGGGCCATTAAAAAGCAGACTCAATAGGAGGAGGCTTGTTTGACTGTACGAAAGGAAAGCCTACCTTTTGCACCGCGGCACTGCTCTGGAAACAGAGCAAGCACACACTACCAAAGAAAACAAACAGCAGCTTCTAAATTAAGTGGAAAACCTAGGAATGTAAGATATTAAGCAAATCCACACAAATTTGATTCTGCTTCCACTGAAGTAATGGGAAAAGCCTGGCCCGGGGCAAGACAGTCGCAGTAAATGTGGACAGCACAGCAGGAAAACAAGAAATCAGTAGTTCTTATATCATACACACACACAAAACGCTTTGTACCTTTTCAACAGCGGGTATGAATTGTTTTGGAATATTTGTGCCAACGGTTCTGTCGTCAAACTCTAATTTTGTGTAGTCCTCCGGATCCAGGGGCTCAAGAACGCCTATCACTTTGCCATACTGGCCTGCTCCGCCCGTCTGTTTCTTGTGCGTATATTCAAACCTAAGAACAAACAAATCCCCCCAGAATACCACGTTACTCATTACACAAACCATAGTCCAACCACAGTCTTCTAAGGAAAAAGTTCCCATTCTGCATTTTGCATTATTCCATTTGGCTACGTGTAACCAAAACAGCTAAATGCCATTACAGGGGCTGAAACAACCGCTGAGGATATTTAATGCCCGAAGTGGGAGCACTGCGGTTCTTCATCTTGCAAGCAGGAAGCCGGGAGGCTGTGAGGAGTTTTAACCTCTCAAAAAACAACTGCAAAACCAAGATTCTTCCGTGTGCGGTAAGCAACGCTAATAAAGCCTGCTTACCTTTAGGCTTGTGCTTTTTGTTGACTGAATAACCAGTTTTTTTTGTTGTTTCTGCACAGACCTACAGTTTCCACCCACAAAGTACTTTGATGTTGAGTCCCCATCCCTGGAGGTATTTAAAAGACGGGTGGATGAGGCGCTCAGGGACGCGGTTTAGCAGTGGCCTTGGCAGCGCGAGGTTAAGGGTTGGTTGGAGTTGACGATCTTAAAGGTCTTTTCCGACCCGAGCTATGATTCCACGTTAAGTGCGGACACTGAACACGGGGATAATTAAGGGGAAACCTGCGAACTGGCCGGGGCTCAGGCTGGGGGGTACGCGGTGCCCCGGCGGTGGGGCAGCCCCCGCCCGGCCCCGCGGCGCCCTCGGCCCGGCAGCTCCGGGCGCGGCGGGACGGGGCGGCCCCGGCCCCGGCCCCGCTCCTCCCGGGCCGCCGCGGGGGCGGGAACCGGCGGGGCCGCCCCGCCCCGCTTTCTGCGGGAGGAGGAAGCGGCTTCCCCGCCGCCATGGAGCTGCCGCCGAGCCACCACCTCGCCGCCCGGGCGGCGGGCCTGGCCGCCGGCTACGCCTGCTACCGGCGGGGGAGCCCCGGGCGCGGCCTGGCGCTGCGGGCCGTCCGCCGCGCCGGCAGGCAGGTGAGGGCCGGCGGCGGGAGCGGGGCCGGGTACCGGCTGCCGGAGCGCTGGCAGCCGCGCTTACCCCCGGGAGGGACGAACCGGCGGGGTGCGGGGAGGGCCAGGCCGCCGCGAACGGGCAGCGGCTCGTCCTGCAGAGAGCTCTGCTCCCGTTCAGAAAGGCCTTTGCTGTCGTGCGCTGCTCACGGCCGGACAACCGGCTCCGCTCACCCGCCCGCCGCGCTGCTGCGGCCAGGTGTGACGGCAGCACCTGCGAGGGAGGCAGGAAGGCGCCCCGTTTCTGACCGTCGCCCTTGGGTGGTTTGGGACCACCACCGCCCTTGGGTGGTTTGGGAACACCACCGCCCGCGCTCAGCGTGGGAACGCTGCGTCTGCCTGCCCCGCTGGCCGCCGCCGCCGCGGGAACCGTGCCCTGCGCCGTGCCCCGCGCCGTGCCCGCAGTATTTAATCACGGCTTCGGTGCCTGCTGAGCCTCCCAAGCAAACTCCCTGAGGAGGAGGATGCTCTTCTCGTGACTACCAGGACGGACCTCACCACTGACTTGGACAGGACAGGACAGACCTCACCACTGACCTGTTCTGGACTTGCCGGTAAACCTGCTAGAACAAAACCAACCTGCTTGCTTAAGTCATTATTGTAGATATCCAAAAAATACATGACGTGATACAATTCATAATGAAGTGCAAAACGGACTTAATATAAGGAACCCAATTAAGCCTCCTACCTCAGGATTTAACCAAGCAGCACATTATTAGACAGAATCGTACAGGGAGCCCAAATACGGCAATTCAGTAGTATACAAGACGAGGAATGGACAAGGAGGTACTAATCAGATGCTACACCAGGTGCAATATAAAATAAGCAATCTTAATACGGCAGGAAGAAATAAAAGACTATCCTAGCTCTGTATGGGCCCTGCAGAGAACGGCACTGCTGCAGCACTGCACAGTAACAAGAATCTTTTCCACAATGCAAAGTAATTCAACATTTTACAAAATAAATGTTCTTAATGTTTTCCTTCTTTAGGACATCGATGATGTTGGGCATAAGTACCATCTGGAATTGGTGTTAGAAGACGTCCTTGACAAAGTGAGTTCAGATGTATTTAATTAATACGTTCTGTGGGCAGAAGTTGCCACTACTGATGTGTAATAAAAAGCCAGCGCTTTAATGCTGCTGATCCTAGCTGAGGCCAGTGGACACACCACTTATTAACACTTGGGTATGGATTCAGATTTTTCTATACCACAAATCGGGGCTGGGGGGGAAGGCTTAACTTTACCAAAAGGGAACCCCCATTTTCTACACCAGGAAAGCCCTGAATATCTGGTGCCTACCACTATGATACAAGAAAACGCTTGAGAGATGACTAGGACATTTCAGTGTCATTCAAATTCAAATTGAAGTTATTTGAACCCATTACTCCAACTGAATAGCACAAGTGACATCCTGCACCACAAACACTGCCCTTTCTATCACTGCAGAAAGAAAACTGCCCTTATAGTATAGTCACAGGTATACTATGAATTTAACCTTGTCTTAAATAATCACAAATCTCTATGGGCCAGACTCAGAGAAAACGGCAACTACATAAAGAAAAAAATACATTTTAGAAGTGCAAATTACCAATATTATCCCTGTGTTTAATCAAATATTAACACACATAATTAACTCTCTAACAGGACAGTACTGTTAACTGCACTGCTGAGGTTCTTTATCATCTGCCCAACAAGAACCTTCCTCCAGATGTGCAATTCACAATTGAAGGAGAACTTAAGAACACAGATGAAGCAGATAGCGTATTCTACAATCGAATCAAGAGCCTGGAAAAAGAGCTTGTGGCAGAAAACATACCAGGTACTAAGAAGGGGTCTGGGCGAGAAGGAAGTTTTGAGCCAATGTCCTCCGTGGTCAGAAGCAAACCTGAGCTCAACTGGTGGTGGTCCATGATCCGTATGGGAGCCCCTTCCAACCGAGCCAGGAAGGAGGGGATCAGGCCATTAGCCCTACTCTGAATATATGCTGCATGACTTTCTGTTATTCGGGGTGGTGTGTCAGTCACAACACTACTGAATTTATTCGTCACTTCTGAAATCCAGAACTGATACATGATTTGCATGCGATTTTCTTGAAAACCACTTGCTCTTGTTTCCTCTTCCTTTACCAGCGTCCTGCTGACTGTTTGTGGCTGTCCTTGGCACAGTACATCAGACACCCTGACTGTAGTACTAGGGTCTGCTCTTGCTTTAGAGCAACCCCTGCCTCGAAGACCTTATAGAATATATATTAAGAGAAAGAAGTGGGAGGAAGACAGACAAAGTGGTGATGCAGCTGCTATTCCAAGATTATGTAGAAGGTCTCTGACACAGCAAGGAACGCAAGCGAGTGACTTTAGCACCAAACTCTGCTACGAGGTGATAAGGTTCTGTTAATGGCTGCCACTCCGTGAATCTTGCTTAACATATATTATTCATTTTGCTTGCCAGACAGCCATGGCAACGTGGCCCCAGAAATGGAGCCCATCCGCCTGCTAGCGTGGGTCGCCTCTGGCTACGTGATATGGCAGAACTCAACTGAAAACACCAAGTTCCAACTTGCCCAAATTAAACGTGTGAAGCAAGTGGTAAGTTATAATCAATGCCCTGCAATAAAAAATAGTATTTAGGAGCTAAGCAGTTGTGCATATACTGGACTACAGCTGAAGATAAGTTCTTAAGCAAGAAACCTCAATTGTGTCTGAACTTCTTGGTCCGGTTTGTTTTCAAGCCAGTGTTTGCTTTTTTTTTCCCCACCTGCCCCTTTCCTCTAGCAAATCATGAAGGCTTTCACTGACGGCTTGAGTGTTTATTTTAGATCATTACTCCTCTTCATAAATTTTCCTTACAGAAACTGTGTATTCTTGGCAAGAGCAGTATTCTACGCTTACTTAGTTACGACAATTGACTCTTCCACTTGGAGGTCATCACATCGATTACAGTTTTATATTACTTTCCTGCCTTTCATCTGTAGTGTAAGCCCAGCTGACAGTATTCTTGCATCTGCATAACACGCACTGGAATATTGTCCTTTATCTCTTGATCTACACCACGATCTAGCAATCAGTCACAGTAATACTGCTTGACATCTCTGCAATAGCCGTGTCTAGACAAATAGCAACGGACTGCACCTCAAATTCAATAAAACACAACCTACATTGCTTTTGTTTGCAGTACTGCAGTCTCTATCCGTTTGCTAGTCTACCTCAAAATGCTAATCAAGAAAGAAAATGTTGATTTAATTCCACTCTCAATATTAGCTTTTTCACTTGGTTCTTCCCAAACTGACTTTTACTAATTTTTTTTTGGGGGGGGAGAGAGAAAACGTAAAATTAATTTTTAGTTGAGACATTCATATTGCAGAAGTGCTCTCTAAATTTTTTTTAAATGACCCAGTTAACAGTAACACTTACTTCAGGGATAGCTTTCTACCTGATCCGAAAAATTCCGTCAAATTGGAGCCATGCTCTTCAACTTTTATTAGCGTGATGAGCATCAATTAAGTTTATGATAAAAAAATTGAATTCAGGAAAATGTGTCACAAGGCAAAAAGGGAACAGAATACTTCAGGACAAAATATTTTCTATTATCACTTATTTCTGAGCTGTTACAAGTGTTGTGTTTATCTTCAGCAGATCTGTATCTTCCCTAAGCTAAGAAATAAATATGACTGGCAAATCTCACTATACCTATTCAATTAATTGCGTCATTAGCTGCCACTATCAACAGGCCTTGCAGACTTCTTACCTGGAACAGGCTTAACTGATAAAGCAACTTGCTTTCAGAAAATTTATTATCAAAGTTTTTGGTTTTGTTTTTAAATTAATAGAATTCTATAGATTCTCCCAGTTCTTCGCTGTTCTATTTGCAGAAAATATACCATGAGTTAAGAATAACTACTAAAGAGATGGTCAACTCTAAATTCAAGGAAACGCAGTACGTAAGCTAGAATAAAGCAGCAGGACTTTGTATTTAGAAAACCCAATGTATCACGAGTCTTCAGAACAGACTTTCAGAGCCTGAATGTTTGGCCGCTCAGAACAGCCAGTGAATTCCCGTGAAGTTCTGGGTATGAAGGCAAGGCAGAAACTCATTCTGGGAGCACGATTTGTTAACATTTTGCTCCCTCTGATGGCTACCTGAAAGCAGTTCACAGATGCTGCAGGGATATCCACAAGCAAGATTTTAAAACCCTCTTTAACAAACCAGATGAATTTAAGGATAAGGCAGACAGAAGGCTATTAAACTAAACCAGCTCTCATCTCTAGTAATTTTGTCCCTTTTCTTTTCCCTGAAGAACAGATATATGAAGAATATGCTCCAAAGGCTAGCGGATATTCTGTCGCTCACACAATCACTGATAGCTTGTTATCCACTATAAGGCCTCTGGAGCGCATTCCAAGTCTTATCCTATTGACAATTTTATTTAGGATTATTTGGCTTAAATTGACACCTTGTAGAATCAGGTGTTCCCTTCCCAAACGAGTTCCTGAAATTGAGATATATCTAGCTTCTTTAAGGGAGGAATTAGCATGGGTTTAGGTTTCACATTCAGTCTCTCAAATCAGAGAATTTTTGTGATAACCAAAGAGAACTGATTCACTTCTTTTAAGGTGGGGGGAAGCCCCAAATTCAGCCTTTTTCATCTTGTCTCTCCAGAAAAGAAGTGATGAATATCTTGAATTTGACTACAGGATTCTACTTCACGAAATGGTGTCCCAGGTAAAGTCTTATTTCAAAAAAGCCTTTTTTTAAGACTGCCAACTGTGTAACCTCCAACTCAGACATGCAGATGGTGGGGCGTTTGCAGATCTGATGCCGGCAGGTCAGTTAACAAATAGGATGAGGTTAGGGCAACGCTCACTATCTGTTGCAGTGTTATGGGCTTCTGCCCCTATGCAGGCAGGACACAACAGGTCTCCAATTTGTGTCAGCAGACAGTGGTTTTCAGCTATTTCTGGGCCCTTCTTGGGAATGGCAGAGGTTCAATATACTGGTCATTCACAGCTCTCTCCTCTTGGGAGATACTGTTGCCAAACTGGCCAGGGATAAAGGGAAGAAGCAGCTGCCAGCATCCTGGACTGCTTAACCGCATTCCAGCTGGAGCTGCAGAGTTCTTCTATGCTAGAGGACTAATTGCAGGACAAAGCATAGGTTCTTCATTGTACTCTGTTTGGCGAAGGGCACGTGTCACAAGATATCAATAACACTAACAGTAAGAGGGGTAATCCAACATAGGCATGCTTGAGCTGCAAAACTTGCCTAGATGAAAGAAAAATGTAGTTGCAGCAGCATGGAGCACAACACAGGCTGAAAAAAGCTTGCAGAACTTCAGATATTTGGATAGCTCAGCAGGACTGCGTGTTCTCGTGCTTACCCTGCACTGTTACTGGTGCGTGATCAGCCTACTTATAATCAGCCCAGGTATGGCTGTATTACAGCACTCGATTCCTGTTCAGTATCGTTCAAAGAAAACGCCTTCTCACTTTCTACAGTTTTATCTTCCACCCACAGGAGATCATTCCCTGGCAAATGACAGTTCTCTGGCACCCACACCATGGTGTTCAAGTAACACAGGACAGCCGTCAGCCAAAGCATGCCTCGGAATAACGGACCACCTGACACCGCAATGGAAGAAGCTCAAACGCTACAATAAGCATTTGAGGGGAGGGCAGATAAGTTGATGAGGGTGGATATGCAATCAAGGTACGAAGAAAAAAGTCCTGCCTCAGTTAAACTTTTCCTGTACACTGCACTTTTATCTGATAATCCAGAAGGCACTCTGTCTGCTACGTAATCAAATTCTGCATCAAAATAAATTTTAAAAACCACTGTTGCCAGAATGAATACTTACGACACAGGCGCAGCTATGTTCTCCCTAAAGGCGACTTTCGGCTTTCCCATGGTGCAAGGGCAACTATATTCCCTTTCCATTCGCTGCAGAAAAAAAAACAGAATGAAATAGAGTTGTTCCACTGGAACAATAGATTGGAAATTATTTTGTTTACAGATCTTTCTGAAATGAAAAACTTAATTAGGGTTAACCATTTTTTTGGTTTGGGGTTGGATTGATTTTTGGGGCCTTGGTGTTTGGTTTTTTTTTTTTTTTTTTTAAATGTTACAAATTATTCACTGTCATTCTGCAGTCAACCTTGTTTAGGGCCTATAGCTTTAGACACAGGAAAAGGGACCAGCATTAATTATTTTACTCAACTTTAAGTTTTTCAAGACAAAAGCCATCTTTTCTTCATTCTGTCAACATTTCAGATACATCTACTGTGTTAGGCTAAAATAAAGTACAGACATCAGCTTGAAAGAAACAAATAAATCACTGTAAGTAACTATTCCGTCCTGCCTGCATCATCTCTTATTATGGAATGATACATTTAAAAACAAAGAAACAGAGTATTTCTCTCTCCTGTAGGAAATGGCTAATGGTAAAATTCATTATAAGCAAAGGCTGCTAAAGAAAAGCATAGTGCTTAATACAACACTTTCAATGGATACGTACCAAAAAGTGAAAATATTCCAGGCAGAAGTTTCATTTAAATAGATTACAAGCCTTCAAAATAGAACCACTGGAAAGAAACAATCTTCAAAAGTTGACTAAGAAGTCAAGCTCTTCCCTAAGCAGCTAGCATTGTTCACATTAACGCCATGGTGCCTTCTGCTAGGAAGATCTCAAAATAGTTGTCACACAATAACCCTGATTTACACTAAAGCAAGTGGAGTTGTACACCTCCAAACATCTTGTAAACTTGACGTGCACCTAGGCACCCAATTACAAAATCGGGCGTAAAGGCTGGCATCAGTTAGCCCGTCTGCAGATAGACTTTGGTCTCAGCCAGAAAGGAAGGAGAATTCTTGGTTGGCAAAACAGTCAAAAGCAGAGTCCATGGTATCTGCTTTCCAAATTACCTGGGCATAGATTTCCAAGTGCAGTTCCCCCATTCCAGAAACAATGGTCTCTTTGCTCTCATCGTCAAAATGGATTCTAAAAGTGGGATCTTCCCTTGTAAAGCGGTTCAGGCCTTTTGAAAATTTATCAAAGTCATTCTAAAAAACAATTACACACACAAGAAAACATTAACTCAACATCCAGAAGTCACACAACAAAAAGGCCTCAAATTTTCCTATCAGCTGCTTAGCACTTCTTATTTTCTGAAACACAGCCATACATTTTTAACTGTATTTATCCCTCCAGTTAATTCAAGGCCATGTTCACCCAGGTGAAAGACGTGCATCTTCTGTATGGCTAAGTGATGCCATCTAACACAGTCACATGCTGAGTTATCTGAATGGTATCTTCTCAAGTACTTTGCATGGAACATTTTAAAACACTGCTCGTTCTAGTCTGTGGTTCCATATTTAACTGCTAACCTGCATGAAATTATAGAAGCAGCAGAGGAAAGGTAACTCAGTCAGAAACAGGTTGATTCAAAGGGCTCCTACCTTGTTGGAAGGCTTCATAGCTACGGAAATAACAGGATCAGGGATGTGAATTGATTCCTGCAATGGCCATAAAGGAAGAGATCATACAGTCGAGTTCCACTACACCTGGGGATGTTATTTCTCCAGAAAAGTTTGGTCACAAGAACTCTGGGTTACAAACAGGGATGACTGTTTTACTTATCTAGCTTGTATCTAATACCATAGTGTAAAAAAATCATGTAACGCTCCCGAGGATTACTACAAGGCTATAACGTAATGCATGCCGTACCGCCAACCACATTATTTCCAACACCGTTTCCCAGATGCAAGTTGATCTCTGGATTTCATATGAGTTAGAAGACCCTGCTTCCTATCAGATTTTGTAAATGTATATATAAATAAAACAGATGTATTTCAATACATATACAAATGCATCGCTTTATATTGTGGGGTAACAGCATCCGCTTCTAACAGCCCAGAACAGTTTGCTAACACTGAAGTAATACATTTGATGTCAAGCGTGGTAAACAGGTGCGTCTGTCTGTTGCACATACCATACTTCTACATATTCAGGCTCCTTGAGGTATAACAAATAATCACAAAAAATATTTACAGTTGCATATACATCAAAAAATATTTAAACTGAACAAATGATTACAAACTTTTACAACAAAATCCTGGTAAATTCCAACGCATGAAGCATACAGATGAAAAGGTGTACTCACCATGGAAATGTCAGTACTGGTTTTATCAGTGAACGTATCCCCACTAGCACAATCAATTCCAAACAACGCACATATGTCTCCTGCATAAACTTCATTTACATCCTTAAGAAAGAAAAGTTTACTATTTAGATAACACTGAAAGATATGCTACAAACTACACCTGGTTTTAAGAAGATATATAAATACTGTGTTTAAAAGCTTGAAGTTAAGCTCCTTTGAAAATTCCAGCTTTGATAAAATGCTCTGTAAATCTTCTCTCTCTTTACTCAAAGCATGAAAAAGGAGACCTCAGCTTGGATGCTAACTTACTCTAGTTTAAGGATGTGCAGCAAGCAACGTACTACGTTTCAGGCAGTCCTGACCCTGCTGTGGAGTTCAGGAATCTTAAACAGGAAAGGGTAGTATTTGCAGCAGTTTGAGAATCAATTTTTAGTTTAAGAATTGTATTCAATTATCACATGGAAGAAAACTTTTTTGTATATTTTGCCAATCTTATTTCCCCTCTCCCAGAAGAATGGAATATGGGGATAATACCACAGCTGGCTTTCTTTAGCTCTCACCTCAAAGCCATTTTATAATGCTTCCTGGGCAAAGATTCTTTCACTTCAGTGGAAATAATACACTAGAAATCATTCCAGTTTCTTGTAGAGCTCTGTTAAGTGCTACAGGCAAGTAGGATTAACAACAAAAGCAGAAATTTGACATACTACATCATTCAGAGACAGCTGAAAAGCAAGAAGCTTGTTTGGTACGAGCGGTTCAAAAGGTAATCCGTGTGGATTGTACCTCTCACACTCACCTCCATGTTGTCGGAATGCATACGGACAAGTCTTTGCACACGCACTCTCTTCCCAGTCCTGGTGTTATAGATATAATCAGATTTCTTCAGCATCCCCTGATACACTCGAATATAGGTTAATTGCCCGAACCGTCCAGCCTGGAACCAAAATTCATTAAAAATCAAAATTAACCTTCTGGGAGTCAAGACCACTACTACTCAAAGCATGATCTGCACTGACTGACTAGATGTTTCTGTTTTTAATTTAAACACTAGACATGTAAATGAAACTTTTTTTAACGTAGTCTCAGCTTTCACTTGGCTCTGGAATGGAACTTGGCATCTTCTGGCAATTTTCTTTACTTCTCCAATTTTACCAGTCCTAAACCTTCCCAACAGGGGCACATGTTAACTAGCAATTTGGCCAGCCACTTTCCATATGAAAATCTGAACTGCTACTCTCTAGGTAGCAAACAACTTGTTTGGTTAAAACAGTGTACTTTTTCCTCTCCAACTCTCTCATGTTCCATTATTTTCAACTTCAAACAACTTCAAACTTTCTCAGAAAGTATTTGATATAAGCAGATAAACTCCCCAGGTTTTAACTAAGAAAATCATGAAGAATTTGAGGCACACAGCCCATTTTAAAACTTCCAAATTTGGCAATGTTTGATACATTTGTGGATTTTATGGTTGCAACTAGTTTTTTTAGAAGACGTTAAATTTAAATTGAATTTAAACAAACTGATTTTAAAATTTGTTCCACATAAGTTTTGGTAGTACTATCTGTTTAGACTCGCTCTGTTTTCTACTCAAATCACAACTAATGAACCTGGATACCTTCTTTCCTCCTTCAGGGTTAACACAATGTGAGTACAATTTTTGAAGTCCCTCTGCAGAGGTCCGATACTGGGAAACTTGCAAGCAATTGAATAAAGTCAGCTAGCTAATGTTCTGGGCATCCGTTCTCTAGAAACTTTCAGTTTAGCTTTACCATATACACAGTGAGCAAGTAAAAAAGCCATCGTGTGCATAAAGATACACTGAAAACGCAAAGCTTTAAATGTGTGCTTTTCCCAAAAAACAAAAGGCATTTCCCAGGTCAACGACAAGCCACCCATAGCTCAGTGCAAGCAGGACTTGCGTACACCAACAACTCTTGCAGGAAAGGCCCGGCTTCTCTACTGGTTTTGCTGCATTAGAAAAGAAACCATTAACAGCTTACCTCCAGTTTAAAAGCAAGGCCTATAAAAGGTTGGGAATCGTCTCGAGCAGAGTTCAATAGGAACTTGCTTTTGTCCTCAGAGTCCCTTAAAAACAGGGATGGAGAAGGAGTTTATGTTATGAAGCAAACATGGCAGCCTCCTCTAAACATGAGCTCAACCTTAGAAAGTCCCAAGGGCCTTCAGTTTCACAGGTTTATAATAGAGACAAAGATGCTCACATATGTAGCTCCCATATGCTCAGGAAGTAATCTCAGAGAAAACTGCCGCAGATCCCAAAAAGGAGGCCGAAACTATGACAAGTATCACTAGTCCTTCCTATCATCCAACTATTTTGCCATGAAAGCAATTAATCATACACTCTGAGACAACTCATGAGCAAGTCCAGTTCTAGAGTGAAGAAAGAGACATTGCAGCAACTCTTCTGACAATGCTCATGAGCCTCGTGAGAAGTTTTAGTCTATGCTAGTAGGCAGATCTTAGAGGCAGCGAGAGGCACAGCAGCAGTGAGGACTCGAAGAGTCAGGTAACTGCTGGGAGAAAAAGTCATAAACTATATTTATTAGCAAAATTTCTACTTAGCTATCATTATATTGTCTGAACAACTCAAACACATTAAGAAGAGCTGACGGCCACTCCTAAGCCATGACTGGAATGTTAAGGGCTATTTACTGGCTCTAATGTAGGGTTTCATGCTTCTTAATTGTTAAGGCACATCTACTTCAACAAACACGCCCAAAGAATAAAACATTGTTCACACATTTCAGATGTGCTCTCTCCTCTACTGTAGGCATGGCTTTAAGGGTTGCCATTAATTGCTAAAGAAATATCTCATCAGATAATAGTTTTTGAAATGTAACATTTAATGTGTGTTAGAAATACCAGTATAAACAGTGACCCTCAAATGAGAGATAAGCTTTCTTCGTTTTGGAATTTGGTGCGAAATTATGATGGCATTATTTCATACGAATGCTAAATGATTGTGCATTTTGCTAGTAATGTTTCCTGCTACATATTACGCTGCTTTGAACCCTGATTCCAAGACCATTTCACATGCTCATGAATATACTTACCCCTGGTTAAGAATAGCATAGTTCTCAACCTCTGAAGGATTGGGGAGGTATTCCAGGACCGCATCCAGCAACGGCTGTACTCCTTTGTTCTTTAAAGCACTTCCCAGAAGTACTGGGGTAAAGGACTTCTTCAGTGTTGCTCTTCTGATTGCAAGCTGAAAAATATCAGTGCGTTACTCTCCTCCTGCAACAACTTCAGGAGACTGACGCAGTACCAACCGAGCAGCGGTCGAGATTCTCTCTCTCTTTGCTGGTCATCTCTGCTCCTGGAGTAAAGCAGCCGCTCCCACACAGTCTCCCGTACAATCCCCTACACAAGGGCTTCCCATAAAACTTCCTCACTGGAATTCTAGAGAAGTGTGAGGTATTTTTTCCCCTCATCTTAAATTCAACTTAAAAATGAAAATGCCTAAGGTAAATATAATGATAACCCCAACATACTCAGAAAAAGTTTCTTGATTCTCTGCTGGTAAAGTCAGGATTCTTCATTTCTGTTTCAGATGTCTCATTCCCCCTATTTAGTTATGTTGGGAAACCACACACATTTAAATCTGTGAAAGTAAGATGAGATGCTTCAATATCTTTAAACTATAGGAAACTCTTCTGAAAGAAGAAGTTAGGGAAGGGATATTTGGGTAAGTGCCATGCTCAGTGAATCATCATTTTTGGATGAATAAAGTTTTAAAGGCACAACAGAAGAACCTGTTCACATTCATGTACAGACCTGCTGAAGTTGCACCAACTGTCCTGGGAATCTTTCCAGGACGTCCTAGCAAACTGAGCAAGATAAACTAACTGCATGGTAATCTCACGCTTCTTCGGTGTCTTTCACCCAAGCATCACACGACGTTGCAAAGCATAACTGAGCACCAACAGCTTCCATAGCCGTCTTTCATAAAGGCGGACAGAAGCTATTTGCCCCCCTCCCGATCCTCCAATTAATTACTGAAGGCAAGATTGCCACCTCGGTCTCACCTCTCCCTGCCACTAGAGGATGCCGTCTCTCTAGGCTTACTGAGGCCCTCGCTCCAACCGAAAGCAGCTCTGGTCTTCTTTGGTAAGCTAGAAGAAATGAATTCTCCTTGATAGCCAAGACAGTTAACCGCAGAGAGTTAATCTGGGAGTTTAGAGTACAGACGGTTAAACTATCTTCATGATTAACAGACAGAACAGCGGGTTCTTAAATTTGTTATTGTAATGACTTCACAAAAATAATACAAGGAAAAAATCCTACATCAGCAATACTGCTCATCTACCCCATGTTTGTTCTCATATACCAGGGCGCTGGAAATACGGCTGTGCTGATGCCCGGTGTTTTTATTCAGTCACATGTTTTCGAATGAAGCAACATGACTGCAATTTATCCTCATTAACAATTATCTTGGGGAAAAAAATAAAATTATTTTCACGTAAAGATTATTGTCGCTGAGTGCCCCACTGACTATCTGCTGCACATGGGTTCCTAGAGTATAGCATTAGGGATAGCAGTAAATTAGGTGATGTTTAAGCAGCTGATCTTCAGCAAACATCATATGCTACAACTGTGGCATCCAGGAACGATACTTAGCATCATTCCCACAAAAAGATATTTTCAGTGGAAACTTGGCTGCTGGCCACCGAAAGAAAATCCATCTTCAGGGACATATTAGTACAAATTAACCTGCATCTGCAATACTATAGCCATTAGAGCTGTAATTAATTGGCTTTCAGAAGTGGGAAGCAGAGGCGTGCTGAATAGACAAATTTATCTTGGTAACAGATTTCCCTCCCAGCAGGAGCTATCAAAAATAGCTTCCTGCTAAAAATCTCTCACCTCTTACAGCAATACAGTGTATTCACATCAGTACCATTCCCTCTGCCAGGTGAGGGACAGATCCTTATAGGTCTCTAAAATTGCTGTTCCATTTCTGTCTTTATCAAAGCGAGAAGGGCTGCTTTGTAATGGGAACAGCTCAGGCTTCATAAAATAATATTATAATTACTGGAATAACTAAATGCCTAGTTATCAATAAGAGATACATTTGCTTGGTACTTTCAAAAAAAAAAACCCTTGTGCTTTTGTCTCAAGCCAAGTTGGGATATACAGATTCCTAGAGATATTAATCACCAGTAAATCACCCATACAGACAAAACTATTAAAAAAAAAAAAAAAAACCCACCTCCAAACCCAAGGTCTGTAGCAAAGTTAAAAGCAATCAGAATTTAGAGGTCAGGAAGATTCAAATAAATAAACCTTAAGAGGACTTGCAACATGCATCAGCTTTGAGGGACTGCCAGTCCTCTATATCCCAACAGGTAAAGTGGGCAACTTCCAGGAGAGCCAGCAGTGCCAGCGCTAACAGGGGAAGGACTACTGCACAGAGGCAACCAGGCACTGCTACCGGGCCAAATACTTCGAAGAGGACTTAAATATCAAAGCTATGTTTAAAGTGGCAACCTCAGTGATCACATCTGACTCAAAATCAGGTGGCCTAGCAGGCTCCACTCAGAGAAACAGCTTATAACATTTATGTCTCAATTTGGCTTGTCTTCTCCAGCTACCAACTGAAGCACTCAGCTGCAGGCAAAGAAAAGCAAAAGGAGGTAGCAAGTACCACGTCAGGCAGGCTCCAATCCCAGGGAGACTCTGTGCAACACCACTGCTCAAAGACAAGCTGTTCTAGCTCCAACAGCAGCTCCCTTCGAAAAAGCCACCTGCCTGCAAGGCTTCTCTCACTGCAACAGGCTTTTCAGACCTCGCTTTTTTATTTAAACACATTAAGCAACAGGTTTCCTGTAGCAGTTTCAATGTTTAACTAATTAATAGCTATTAACAGCAGATACTAGAAGATTACTGCTCAAGTTAACTTCCAACACTGGCAAGAGGTGGTGGCAAACAAGATGCATTGCACAAATCCTTGCACCGAGCGTGCATTAAGGGCAAAACCCAACCATGCTGAGATGAGGCCTGCAAACCATACAGCCCTCAGCGTGGTTCCCTTACACTACCGTCTGCCAAGACACAAAGCCCAGCAGACTGCTGTGTGTCGACAGCTACACGTCGTCGTCTTGAGTTACACGCCTACCCCATGGGGCTGTGCGGAAAGCGCAAACCAGCTTAGCACTTCTTCTCTAAGGGCAAGCGTCCTCAGATTACCCTTACGCTCACGGCACAGCAGAAGCAGGTCCACGTGCGGCACAGGCTCTCTCATGCTCACGCCAGGGTAGCCAAGCTTTTGCACCTGTCCTAACTAATGCTAACACCATGGTAACTCAAGAGGCATCATTAGGCAACTACAAACCTTAAAGAAGGGACTGACATCCCACGTAACAACCTGCTATGGCACACATAGATTGCCAAGTCTGACATAAAACAGTCTAAAAGAAGGAATACACATCAGGCTGCTGTCCAGCCTCCCTGGAACCACACAAGCGGATCTCGTCCCAGAGTGAACATAACGACTGCACAACGGCAGCTGGTCTTCCCAGGCCTCCCTACCACCTTTTCTTATGTGGACATGAGCTTGAAGAAACAGTGATACCAAACTGTGACGAGACCAAATAATTTTCAGTCTACGGCCATCTGATTACTTCTGTGAGCATCCTTTTATGTTGGCATGTTTGCCCTTTGATATCTGAAGTATTTCATAAAATAAATCATGTATCAATTTTTTCCGCTCTTTCAAGAAATGCAATTCTCTTTTTTTTTTTTTTTTTGAAAACTGTATTTTGACCTGGATTCTTTTCCTCTGGAGTCTCCAAGTAAAGTCATTCCAGCTCCTTTCTAGTGTACTGCTCTTTTCACTTCAGATGTAGTCAGTGCAAATACAAAACAAGGCAGGATTTCCTAGGCACAGACAACGTACAGCATCTCAACAACTGACTTGCTGTGAGACATGAAGCAAGTCATAGCCATCAAGCTGTAACACGGCAAGGCAACAGAATGACAAAAATGACTAGATGTACCTTTGAGCCATTTGCTGGTCCCTAAAGGGCACACGCGAGCTCACACTTTCCAATGCAAATCAAAAAACAAACCCGGAACGCGCCCTCAACAGGGGGTGAAGTGGGAGTCCACCTGTGGGAGGTGACACTCATACCAGAGAACTCAGGCAAACAGAATTTCTTCAAGACTTCAAGAAATTTTTATTGGGGGATGAGGGGAAGGAGGGGGGAATAGGGACACAAAAGAGCGAGATAACAGCGCTACAGGAAGAAGAACCATAATAAAGTTACCTTTAACTCAGCAGCTGTAGGAATCTTTTCTTCCAAAAACAGCTCCCCAAGTTGATCATCCGAGTTAGCAACACATTCGATCAACTCCCGACGTCTCTCTGCAGCCTCAGCTCTAAACTCAGCTGGAATTTCATCATACCGAAGAGTCTGGCTATGCACACATAAATAACATAACCACTCTAAAGGAATACCGCATGAATCAACCTTTCAATCACTAATCATTGTGATGACCAGCCTGACCAAGAAAAATTCACTGTTGACATGGATATTGGGGAAAAAACAAAAAAAAAAAAATCACAGAAGAATATCAACGTGTTATCTTTGATGCTATAGCAGAAGAGTGTTTCTTCCCACTGTGGTAGGAGTTTGCAAGGATGCAGGATAAGCTGTTCAACAACCTCACCCATGTCTTATCTTCATCCCAGTAGCTTGCCCCAAACGTACACTATCAGTTCCCGTTATGAAGCAAGTCTCCTGTTTCTCAGGGTGGCAAGTGTGGCCACCGCCCCTTCACACTACTGCAGTTAGCAAACAATTCATGCTGCAGCTACCCATCACTAAACCCGACCCTGCAGAATCACTCTGCTCTAACTTGGAGAGCCGAAGGGAGACACCTCAGCCCTAGCGCAAGCCACATCCCTAACTTCCCAAAGAGCAGGCTTTTTCATCTCTGAAGAGAAATTATAGGTAGCTCCTCATACAAAGACTAGCTCCGGCTAAGAAATACGCAAGTTTCAAAACTTACCCAAGCGCACCATCAAAATATATAGCTTTTTCTTCAATAAGATCTATAACTCCTTTAAAGTTTCCCTCCAGCCCAATTGGAATCTGAACAAAAGCTGCGTTGTGTTTTAACTTGGATCTGAAAAAGTGAGCAAATATAAATTAGTTCAAGAAAAAAGCCGTTTCTATATATGTGCTCCAGATGGCATTTGAACAACATCCCACTCCTACAAAATCACTATCTTTTGTTCTTTGGACAGTGCCAAAAATTCTACCAATACTGATGCAAAATGCCTAGTTGCATTTTAACCTGAGTGGCTGCCAGCCCTCTGTATCCCAACAGATACAGTGAGCAACTTTCATGGGAAAGAAGGCAGCACAAACTGGTTTCAGACCAATTACTTGAGTATGGGAGTTGCTTCTCCCTTAATGCATATTAATGCATGTATCTCACAGATCAAATTAGGCACAGAAATACGGCAGGTAAGGAGCAAGCAGGACTTCTGGTATCCAAACTAGAAACTGTCCAGCCCTATGCCATCTCCCTGCTGTAAGCTACAGCACGTTTGTTATCAGGATCTAGGAAAAAGTAAAAGGTTGCTTTCAAAGTGGTTCCAAATATAGCTCCATCAACAAAATAAGTATCAAAACCCCAACTCTCGGTCACTGCAAGCCTGGGCTGACATGAACATTTGTTTTTCTTGAGAACATGGAGACTTGTTATAGGCCTGATTAAGACTGAACTTCAAGTCATATCCTCCAAACTGCAACTACAGACCCCACAAGAGAACCCTTTTCAATATCCTTAGTATTAACCTGCTACGTGAATAGTTCAGAATTATTTCACAAATAATTTTAAATGCTAAATACCTCAATTGTTGTACTGCTCTGGTTGGACTCGAGCCCAGTCTGTCCAGTTTATTGATGAATGTTAAAAACGGCACACTGTAACGTTTCATTTGCCTGTTCACAGTTATTGTCTGGCACTGAACTCCTCCAACAGCACAGAGAACCAGAATAGCTCCATCGAGAACTCTCAAAGATCTCTCCACTTCAATTGTGAAGTCCACATGTCCTGAATAACAAAAACGCCCCGTTATTCACAGATGATAAAAGGTCATGAGAAATTGTTTTCTCATACATGCAGAAAAGAACAACAGCCAACAGAATCGGTCTCCAGCTATACATAAAAAGTTACATTAGCTCAACTTGAATGACTAATGAACGTAAAGATGGCGCCGTGCTCTTCGTATACATGAAGGAACAGCAATCTTAACGCGTTCAGAACTGTCGTTACCTGGTGTGTCTATGATGTTGATGTTGGTGTCTTTCCACATGGTGTATGTTGCTGCAGACTGAATTGTGATGCCACGCTGTCGCTCTAGCTCCATTGAATCCATGACAGCTCCAACTCCATCCTTACCTCTCACCTTAGAAAAAAAAAAAGAAATTAAAAGAAAAAATTTAGACCAAGGGAGTTTACTAAGAATTTTGCACGTGCAGGAGTGACGCTTTATATACTGAGCATCATCTTTCACGCAGTGAAGAAAAGCAGACGTGGCAGAATCGCTTATAACTCTTGAACTACAAACAAGTTTGATTTTTTTTGCAGCTTCATCTGCAACTTCAATGTATTCTGCTCTCTTGAGGATCATTCCTGAAAAAAGTTATCAGAAATCTGCAGGAAGCTATGCTTCACTGTGAATTTAACAAGATAACATGCCTGAAGCTAGAAATTACATCCCTAATGTTCTCTGTTTCTCCCAGTCACCTTTGACTACATCAGAAGAAACATATATCTTCCATTGTATATTTACCACAGAGATGGTAAGGGAGAAGTAAGCCTTGAAATAAGATTTGATGTGTTCTGAAAGAGGGAGAGTGGCTCTGCTCTGGAGCCCTCTGAAAACTGACCTCGTGCATTTGCGCTATCCTGCCCGTATAGAAGAGGATTCGCTCCGTTAACGTCGTCTTCCCCGAGTCGATGTGGGCCGAGATCCCGATGTTGCGGATCCTCTCATTGGGAAGGACTCCTGAAGAGCAGCGCCTGCAGGAGCTCAGGAGAAACTGAAAGGCAAGAGAAGAGCGCCGTTTTAGTTAGGAGCGGATCAAACGCCGCTCCCTGTGCCAACAAATAAACTTCCAGCCACACTGCTTTCCCATGGCAAATGGGTCACTTAAAGCGAAACGCCCTCTCCCAGCACCCACAGGGTCACCTCACAGCTCCGCGCCGTCACTCGGAGAAACCAGGCGGCCCCGCCACGCTAAGCCCGGCCTTGCCAGTCCCGCCTTTCCGAAGCCGGCCGTTACTTCCCCCGCCTGCCCCGCTTTGCCTCCCGTCCCCCTGACCGAGCCGCTGCACCCTTTCCTGCAGCTGACGCGGTGCTTTCCGACGGGTCCGTCCCCTCCCCGCCACCATCCCCTTCTCCCCGGCTCCCCCGCCGCCGCCTCGGTAACGGGGGAGGCCGACACGGCGCCGGGGCGGGCCCGAGCACCCTGCGGGAAACCGACATCTTGCGTCCGGCCTCCCCGCCGTCAGCCCGCCCCGCGGGAGCCGCCGCGCCCCGCGAAATGGCGGCGGCCGGTACCTGCCGGCGGTGCAGGCGCCTGGGCGCCAGGCCGGCGCGCAGCAGCCGCAGCATGGCTCCCTCCGGGCCCCCGCCGCCGCTTCCGGGGCGCCGCGCATGCGGAGCGGGGCCCGCGCCGCCCTCCCCGGGGTCAGCCCGGCCCCCGGCCCGGCGACCCCCGCCGGCTCTCGGGGGGCTTCCACAGCGGGAGGCGAGGCCCGCGCAGAAGGAGCCGGTGCTGGATCATGGGGTGAGGGGGACGGCGCCTGCCGGGCTAGTCCCGAGGGACGCGTGGGGACCGATCCCACCTCGCATCTTAATTAGTGACCTTGACGCAGCCAGGAGGAGTTACGCTGCTCACTGATGACAACGCTTGGAGACATTGAATCATCAGAGCAATACTATAATTGCAGAGTAAGATCAGCTGGTTTTACAAGAAAAGCGACTGGGACGAAGCCCGGTGTCGAGCGGAGGGGTGCCGTCCACAGGCGCGTCCAGCTGAAGTTTACTAATTGGAAACAACGGAAGAGCTGGGCTCCTTGGCAAAGCCAAAACGGGGTGGCAGCACTGCGTGAAAAGGGAAAACACAGTCTCATGATGTACAGCAGGATGCTGTGTGGAGCACAGGTACCAATTCATAACGTTGTATTGTAATAGCAAGAAAGCTTCAATTAAGTCAGCATTACAGATACACCGACAGCACATCCCCGGCCGCGCCAGGCGACTTCGATGTGGCCACTGCGGTGACTCCCCACTCAACACCGCAGTGAAAGAAACTCACATTGGGTGCCAAGAGCTTGCATGATAGCTGTTAGAACAGATGGCAGAGTAAGGTTCAGGTCACAGCTCAAGGAAGCCACAGTGCGTACCTCTATTCTCACATATAAAAAAAAAAAAAATAATCCCCCACCATTAGGATTACACCAGGAACAGTTCGTCTTTTGTACCAGAAAAGACGCCAAGAGCCGTTCTGAAGCAGAAGAACGGCCTGGCCATCGCCATACTCAAGTCCTGCCCCCATCTGTTTCCTTCTAGCAAAACCTTTTTGTGATAAATGCATGTTTTCCTTCTGGAAGTGCAGGGGCACACCTTCCCTCATTGCATTGCTGTTCATGTCGCATAAAAGAATGGTTCAAAGCAGCCCAAAATAAATAATGCACAAGTCATTTTGTAGTGTAGAGTAAGCCAAACAATAACCCTAAGTAAGAAATACCTTTATTAAAGAACTACAGTTTCAGATGTTTCTACATAGAACAATTTCTTTTGCATTACATTTTAGAACATTGTTTTGCATAACAAAGTAATCTGTAATGAGTATTAGCCTCTTTCCAGTATAATTTTAAAACCAATGTACTTGTTTTATTCATTACATATATGTATCATGGCTTTTTATCTCGGTAAAGCATAGACAAAAATATAAGTTGTCAGGTGAATACTATTTTCTGTTAATAGCAGCGTCTCAAATCAAAGATTTCTTCTGAAGTTACAACATGAAAAACTTTTCGGCTGTTTATTACTGGGAAATTTAAGTGCCGTACCTGGAAAATGCCTGCACGGCCTTATAGTCTCAATGACATTAATTGTGAAATCAATGCTGTCTTCCGTGTACGGAAGATCAGGCCCTAGAGTTGTACTCTTACTTTTTAAGGAGGGTAAAAGCATCCTTTAGATTCAGGGTTCTGGCAGACGTCCTCTGGCAAGCACGCCTGTGGTACCACACGGTTTCAGGCTGTCCTTCTGCCAGAGGTTGCCACCCCCTTACCACCCACTTACCTCGGCTGCTCGTAGAACGCTTCAATAGCATAAACATTGCCACTAGTATTTGCTCTAGTAATAGGAAGAGACCATTGCATTAAACAAGCAAATAAACAATTGTCTTTCTCTTGTCAGAGTTCAACAAAAGTACTTTTGATTATTTTTGCACATTAATAAACATAGAATTAAATAATCTGGGGAATCTGCAGAAAGACAGGATTTAAAGGCCATTTCCTTTTTGACCAAACCAGTATTAATCTTAACTTACTAAACCTATTTTCTTTTATCATATAAATAGTGCCTTTTTAAAGGCTACACTATAATGTTTTAGCCTTGAAATATATGCTATAGTGCTAATGCTGTAACATTACAGAAATTATTTATGCTACAACATGGGGCATCAATTCTGCGTAACAAAACGGCACACAAACTGAACACTTCTAACATAAAGACCTTTCCTGTTCTCCGTCACACAGCTGGCTTTCCTCTAGAACACCAGACTCTCTAACCAAACGACAACAACGTCAAGGGAGATCAAGTGTTAGATTTAGGATCATTCTACATCCACTAAACCAGGACACAAAAGAATACAAACACATATCTCAGCTGAGGGGGGAAATGGGTTCCTGTAAGCAGGGCTCTTTTAGCTTTTTAGAACAGAAGAATCGGTGTAATCATCCGTTATCCAGTTAAACTACTGCCTACTCAACTGATTTCTCTCACATCTTTTTTCTGATTAATAACTAATAGTTACAGCTGAGTTTCTTAGGTCACAGTGGTATTGTTACAGAATAATTAAAAGGTACTACAGAGAATCTTCAAGAATGAAAAATAATGGGCCACCTCCAGAGGAAACATACCAAGGATCAGAAATACAAAACTGACAGTCTAGGCCCAGAAAATAAGAGATGCAAGCACAGCTTATGAACACAAGAACACTGATAAACTAAAATTTACTTGAAGTATTTGTCATTTCAGTATCCCTCTCACTTTTCTTCATGTTAAATCAAGGTGAATCTGGGGATTCTGTAACAATTTACAATATAGATAGATAGATATAGTAGCTATAGTGTATTCAAATTGCTATATCACCTAGAAAATTAATAATTATTTCAGCCACACAAAATAAAAAGAGAATTTACTTTCTGTGAAAGTTATAGAGTGTGGAAAAAAGTAGTTTCGTTACCAGGCTTAATAAAAAGTCTGAGATTGGTGCAGTTGTAGCAGAAAAAACTTGCACATCAAAGTTGTTTTGTTTTTTTTTTTTAAAACAGAATTAGTGATAATCCATTAAAGTGCTTTTAAGCAGAAAGTTGTTTTTTTACGTTACTGAAACTAGGTAGTTTAACCAAGGATCTGAAGTTTTAAAGAACATTCAGTTGTCAAAAGATGGGAGTAGCAAGGCACGCTAATACTCACTAAAACAAAAAACAGAGATTGGTCATATATACGTGTATACTTATATGAACATAAGCAATGCAGCACCATTATCTTCTCTGAAGAAACTCCATTCAAATGGAGAATGGAAGCAATTTATTTTTTGCTGCTTTTGATGGGGACGTGCGTTCCTTGCACATTGAGATTCTCCACAGAAACTCGGGGCTCCCTGGAACCCGCAACTGCAAGTGGCTTCTCTCTGAAACAAACAACAATAAAAATCACGACCACCATATGATATGGGGTGGGGGAATATACATCTTGTTAATTACTTATGTGGAGGTATAGTTATTTTAGTTGTAAAACAGATTTGACTGTCCCCCCAAAACGACTTCCATTGTTACCAGCATAGAGTTGGACTGTTTCCCCGTCTTGCACGCTCGACGAGAAGAAACAGCTCAGTTTGAAAACTGAAATTGAAGGTAAAGTAGCCTCTGCAACAAACCTCTAGAACTGAAGAGGTGCCAGAGGGAAAGTGCTCTGTGCAGTTTACAGAAGAGGAATGTTTCCCTTCTGTAGCATTTGCTACCAAACGTGCAACCAAACGTGATAAAGGTGTCACAACTTCCAGTGAAACTATGGCAATAGCAGGGGAAAAAAAAGACAACCCTGAAGCATAGCAGTCTGCGCAGGGGAGCTCCTGCGTTTACAGATAAAAGTCCTCACTCCTACACAGACTTCCTGATTTTAGGATTAGAAGAGGTCTCGTTTGAAATCTAACCCTGAAGAGAAGGCGGGGTGTCTCCAACTATATGGAAGGTGTCTTTCCTTTTAGCCAAGAGAACAGATCAACCTAGCCCTCAATAAGGATTACACCTTAATGCAACTAACCCAGTTTAATGACGGTGGGGGCAGCTACGACATTTGGACATCGTTGAGCTAAGGGCACTGGCATATTTCCCTAGAAAAAACACTCACCACTTTAGCCTGTCAATTAAGTAAGTCATTTTCAAAGTCAAAACCACTGAATTTCTTCAAAATTTAGTTAACAAAATACTGCCTTACACTGTTTATTGTGGCATCATGAGAAAAGGAGGAATAAAACATGCTATTTCTCCTCAGATTGCCAGTAAGCATTGTTTGGTCGTGAACAGATTGCTTCAGAATAGAATTTTCATTCTGCTGCTAATATTTCCTTATTCTGCTAGGAAACTATTTCTACCTTCTTAATCCATCTTCCTTGGGTATGTGATGAATACTTCGGTACTTTGGAGCTTCTAAATTGCACCTGGTTCTAGATGGCTTGAACTTCATAATCTCTTTCTGCCACTCTTCATCAAAGGTCTGGGCCTCAGCTGAAAAACAGTTACAGTTTACTCTTATTTTTAATAAATGCAAGCAAGATAGGAAAAGATGTAATGAAAATTAAGTTTTTTGAACAGTGTTTTTTAAACTTGTGGTCTATGGCTCCCCGCATGGCCTGCAAACTATTTCTAGGGGATCTGTAAAAGACAACTAAAAGCTTACTGCCAGTAGGCTTATGTTTGGAAGATAAAAATAAAAAAACCTGACAGTCACTCTGTTGTAAAAGTATATGCACATTTTAAGCACACATCTCTTACATATGTATTTTCTATTAGCCACAAACAAACACACAGCAAATAGTAAAATTCTGTGAAAAGTTTGTTTGAAAACATAAAATATTATTAAAAGTACTTTCAAATATGAGCAGATACTGTACAAGCAAGCAGTACCAACTGCATTATAACACAACATTTTCAAGTCTAACTGGTTACTTTAACTTCGGTTGTCCAAATTTATATCAACTAAGGAAACGCGATTTCCAGACTTCACACTTTCTGAAAAACAGTCCCTTTTAAGATGTCTCAAGCTGGAACTTCAAAATTGTTATGTGAAACAACAGTGTAAAGGACATTAGAGAACTGCATAAAAAGACAAACCCTCATCCAGGTTGATGAATTCTTGGTTCATTTCTTCATCACCAGTCTTCCTGTTCTTTGATTTTTTAATGACATGGGCACGATCATGAATATGATGACCAATAGCCATTTTTTCCAGTCCACTTTCAGAATCCTTAAGTGCTTTTCTTGTCTCCTTAACCTGTACAAAAAAGGGAAATAAGTGTCCTTCCAACCAAAAAAAAGAAGTTAGAATATTTTTTTTTTTAAAAAATCAAATTTTCTTCCCCTAAGCTTTTATATCTTACTTTTGAAAAAGTTAGGTTTTACAGGCTTTTCCAATTGTCTTATTTACTGCGTTGGCTGAAAATACACTAACAAAGCACAAATCAAGTCTATTTTCTTTCTGCCAACAGACAGGAAGATTAAACAAGAACACCTAAAGCTTCTTAAGTAATGTACATACTGGGTATTAATTGTTGGGGGAAAAAAAAGCCTAGTCTAAATATACTACATGCAGACAAGTCTTCAACATTCTCCTTGACACCAGAACGAATAACAGCCGATGCCAATATTCTCAGCATGAAGGGACAACTAATTACTAGGTTGTCATGTTGACTGGCTTGAAACCCAGGCAACCACTTATCACTGTGTTCATAGGTATATTATTAGAACCTTTTTGATAACTGAGTGTCTGCTTGAGCTTGAACATATCCCACAGCCAATCACGCTCAACGGCCTTTACTGCTCGCATATAGTCTTTCATGAACCTTGCTTCAGGGTTCAAATTCAAATTTCTTAGCAGAATTAGACGCAACAGCTGCAAGGAAGTGAATGAAAGGGCATCTTCATCTGAAGCGTTACGTAAGCATTTAAAAGTGCTTGAGTAAAGGGGATGATTCGAAGCCACGTTTTGCATAAATAGACTGCCTCTTGCTATCTCATATTTTAGACAGAATTTTAAATGTACAAGAGGAGGATTAATTATAGCAAAGAGAAAGACGTTGGAGACCGCCTTGAAGAATCAGCTGTTCTGGCACTCAATTTTTCCAGTCTTTGACAGGCATACAATTTATTTAGATGTATACTTAGAAGCATACAAATTACAAGGAAGAAAACAGCACTTCAGCTTAAGAAGCCTTTAATATAGAGCAGTATTTAAACAGACGTATATTTTTCTAAATTATAAGAGTAACTGTCTCCAGTAAAAAGAACCTGACGGAAACTGTGGTTTGGTGTAGATGAACTTAAATTCCAATAATTGCATACCACCTTTTTGCTGCATCTCAGGACTACTTACGCCTCCTGGAGCCGTGCGTGTCTGAGCTGAAGCTTGGAAAACTTTTGGTGGTTCATCCCCTATTTTGGAGTATGTCATCACAGAGGAGGAGCTGAATGTGTGTGCATCTGGATGGATGGACAGGTCATCCTACAAGCAACGTAGATTTCTTTTATTAATAAAAGTTAAAACTTGTGGATAATAGGTACTTCTTACATTCTGAGACGAATCTTATTATGAAAAAGACTACCCCTCTGAAAAATTAACCCTCAGTCCTGGCACCATAGATACGGCCAGTTGGGAAGAGACCTTGGCATTTGATAAGCCCTCACTCTTGTCCTAGCCTTGGTCTGGCCACAGGTCTCCCCATGCCAGGAAACAGGACAACACATAAAAAGCATGGGCAGCAATAAGCAACTGCTCGAACGTTTGCCCTGGCATAGTTTAGTTTAGTAATGAAGATATAACCTGTAACATCAGTCTTGCCACGTACAGTATATAATAAGGCGTGTCAAGAGTTCAGGTGAAATATGACTTGAGCAACAATGGTTACAAGCCATTTTACAAGGCCAGTACAACACAGTCAATAATAGGCATCAGGGTTATCTTCACAGACTGTGAAGAAAGAAGCAGCACTGAAAATAAAATCAGAGGAAAGTCTATATGCAGGGTGGCATTTAGGTGTTTGCGGTTTTGTTGTTTTTAAGTGTACAGCAACACTTTAAACTGCTCCTTCGCTTAAGGTGTCAGCTCTGGCAACAGCCAGAGACCAGATAACTTACAGCAGTTCTAACCCCTAGAGAATTAAGCGTACATTTAAAGTACTATTGTTAGCAAATAATCAGCGACAGCATAGGGAGTTATAACCACGATACAGTCTGGAGAAAAAAAAAATTCTTACTATCTTCTTGCGACTAGTAACCTTTTTCTTGGCAGGACTTTCTGAGTAATATTTTAAACAGCTTGTCATTCTCCAGTACAATTAATTTTAGAACAAATTTTTAAAAACTTACAAATTTTCTTTGCATTTCCAGCATACTGTTTCTCATGTTTGACATCATCCTGTCCATTGCAAAAAAAGGTTCCCCAAAATCTGCATCCTGCTAGAAGAAAAGACATTAAAATTAAAATAAAGTCTTTTGCCTCTTCAAGTTCTGAAGCTTTTTTTTTTTTTTTAACATGCATTTTTTAATGCAAATCAGACCATCAAAAAGGTTTTCACAGACTGCAATTCAGAGACATAGACAAGCCAAAATACATCTTTTCAAACGAAAAATTGAAAGCTAGCATGGGGAGCTTGATTGTTAAGTTGGAGATACTGGAAAGACAGAAGTGAAAGATTTGACACTCAAATGTCAAAACAAGCTCATATTGTGGCCAATTTACAAGAACTATTTTCATGTACCTTCTAACCTAACTAGCTTCTGCTGTAAAAAGTACTATATGACCCTCCATGCCTTATACTATTGAAGATCAAATTATCTCTATTATGCAAATCCCTTAGTGCATAGGGAATCACACTGAAAATGCATCCCAGCAGACATAGCTGTTCCTTTGCAGAAGTAGCGTACATCACTCAAAAGGGCAGCGTGGAAAAATTAGAGAACCATAACTTGGTATTTTAATGGCAGCTTAATTAATTGATGCTATAGGTGTATTCAACAAAACATTCATTCGTTATTTTTACGTGAAAGCCGAAGATCCAGTGTTGCACAAAGGATAGATACTAAGACAGGTTTACGTGCACAGAATTTGATTAATAGGCTCTGTGCTGATGGCATATACTGACCACACTGATGAAAGCTACCCTTGGAAGAAAACAAAACGCAAAGAGAGAGGCAGCGAGACAGAAAGTAGGGGAAGGGTGAACCCTCCTAAGGGACCATCTGGGAAGACAGCAATGCTGTCCCAAATGAGCATCCTCCTCTGGGCTCCTCTCCAGTGCAGCAGGTGGGGATGATAAAGATGATTTTTGCCGTGCCTTTCCCCTCCTGCTATGAACTTTTGCTCAGGACCCGTTCAAACTCCCTGCTGAGCTGCCTGGTTTCTAACATGAGCAGCTCAGGTTGGAGCACGCTAGTTAAGAGCAGACACCGCACTATGGGTTGGCTGGTGAGCTTCTAGATGCATGCATGCCTAGCTGCTTCCCAGGACAGCCGCTGTGCCACCACCACGCTCTGGTCCACAGGAGCGAGGCTGTGAGAAGAGCAGGGAAAACGGCTCCCAGGGGCTCTGCAAAACCCAGCAGCTTTGGCAAGAGGCAGGCTGCCGGGCTGCACGTAGCAGCCCTTCGCACTACTAAGGCGCTACGCGACACCAGGATGCTAATTACAATAGCAAACACCCCACGGTAGTCCAACTACTGGAAATATATAGAATAAAATTTGAATAAATTTATTTAAATAGCTATATATTTAAAAGTTTAAAAATAAAATCTGCAGTTTAAGCACAAAACTAAGTAAAATTCAGGTATAGAAAATCTTCAATTTGCTTCTTGAATAGTAAGAAACCTGAATCCTTAAGGGCTATCAAAACTTCGGCGCAATAATTATAGACAATTTAGGGCATCAAATCATTGCAAGTGTCAGTAACTCCAGAAAACTGCCTTCTACAGTTAGAAATCTGGACGTGGACCAATGACATTACATAGTAATCAGCTGTACCTATGGAATTACAAGCCATAGATTGGGGTGGAGGGAGTAAAACCATAGCCTGTGCAGTTAATAGCAAAAGAACATTGATTAGCTAATACACTTTTTGCATAGAGAAAGTTGCCAATTTGTGCTTCTGCAAAAGATAATTAAACAAGTAACACTTTTAGATCTGAAAATTCAAAGACCCATGCCCATTTTTCCCCGCTCTACGAGTGAGACCCGCTCTCTAAGCTACTGGTTTTCAATCCGAGGAGTCTTTAAAGCCTTCCAAAGGAAGCAAAAACCTCCGTGAGGGTCATAACAATAAACCTGCTTTTCCGTGGGTACTTTTTACAGACCTTTTACAAGATATTCCAGACCCCCAACAAACTACAGCTGAAGAATGTTCCAAGCCCAGCTGCAGTGGAAGCTCTGTCGCCAGAAGCTGGCCCGTCGTAGCTGTGACCAGTGCTGCAGGTCTCGTCGGTACCACACCCACAAACACACTCCAAGCCGCTAGCGTCTGTCTACAGCAGCACTTAAAGTTTGGCGTCTCTTTCCAGGGATTATTTCATTCCTATCCATCAGAGATCAAGCACCAACTGATACATCGCCGAGTAGAAAAGCCCCTGCTAAGTAGTAACTTTTCCAATCGTGCTATCAGCACATTTAATCTACCCCTGCATTTTCATTTAATAAGGAAAAATTAATAATAAATCTTTCTTGAGTTATATTGTTCCATGTATCTAAACACCAACAAAAGCAGTTTGCAAGCACACTGAAACTAGCCTTTGCCCATGCTTTAGTTATGCAGACAGGATGCACATACTAGCAAGAGCCACAAGGATTATTGCTCCTGGGATACTAACCACTCTACCAAAGCCTGCAAAGGGTGTGAGGGAGCAGGTTGTTGCCTGGAAGAAAAAGGACCAATGTCTTTTAGTTATTGTAGCCGTTACCAGACGCAGCGGAAGTGTCTAGTGCGCTTTCATATACAGCAGATGATATTAAACATTTCTGATCAAATAAAAACAGTCACTCAAGAGGACCTTGGTAATTTATAGTGCGCTACAACAATATAATATGAAGTAGTCTCTGGGTATATAGAAGTAATATATTTTTACTAATGATATTGGAAAGCGATAGCTGTCACCACATTTAATAAGTCATAGTCATATGTATAGTCTAGAAGCACTTAAAGCTAGAAGTTGAGAAACATTTGTATAACATAGCAACCTTTGTACTAAAATTATTTAAAACATGGCACAGTGCTTCAGACATCACCCACTTCTCTGAAAACACTTCATTCTAGTCATGCAATAGAACCCCATCACTGAAAGTTGATTAAAATCAACAAATCAACAGTCCCCTTAATGTGAATTCATGTAATTAAATTTCAGAAGGTTGGCATATAATTTTAGAGCTTAAAAAATTAAGTGATGCAGCTGACCTGTTCACAAGCACTCTTTATGTATTACAAGAGATTAATGTAAATATAAAGATATTTCTTTGTCCGTGCACTCCTTGCGATAAACAAAATTAAGTCACACTTGTCAGCAGTTTCAAAGGTCATTGCAAAGAAGTTCTAGGTAAATCTATCATCATATACAGAACCACCCAAAGACAAATCCCCATGAGCAAATTATATTCTTCTGCAGTTGTATAAATAGATGTAGCTATAAACACCGGCAAATACAGTTCCTGTTTGACCAACTGATATTGAATATCCCTATATGACAGGGCAATGAGATGCTGGAAAACAAATTGATGTTTCCAGGAAACTAAGATTGGAGAGTTATATAAAAGCCTACCTAAAGAAAGACTGGTTAGACAGAAGTCCCAAACACTTTATAATAACTTCAAGTACAAAAGGAAGGCATTATCCGATTCTTGAATACCTTTATGAACTCTTTCAGGTTGCAGTTCTGTGTAATATGTAGTGACAGAAAAGAATATAATATATATTTATATATAAATATCAAGTGCAAAAGGATATCCTCAGAAATAATAAGAGGTGTTAGTCAAAAAGTTTATGAACTCTGTGGTTTTATAATACACACTAAAAGCTGTTAAATAGTTGCCTAATATATAGGACAGTCAGATACCCAAACAAAACCAAATGACAGTGTCTCTTAAGATGTTTTACCCCATTCCTCCTGTTCATGTCCTTTCCTCTTTCTTCCCTCCCCCCAGGAGGCTAAAAAACAACACTGCAAACCTGCTTGAGAAAGGAAAAGCATTTTCAAATTTCAATGCTATATTGATGCACATTGAGTTGTTGCAACAAATTCTGGCCCTTGTAAAGCAGTTTCAGGCATTCTATAGTTTACTTAAACATAGAATTACAAAATCAGTAATCAGTACGGGTAATTTTAACAAAGTGTATCTTACATGGTAGTAAAGATATCCATCTTTTCCTACATAAAAATCTAATTATTTTAAGTGTTAGAATCACTTCTGGAGGGAAACCAGTAAAAGCAGTTTGAGACTACTACAAGGCTCAAATAATCAGTACCAAGTCTTCTGTGACATCCAACTCTTAGGTGAAACATGAGGAACATTGGAAGATACTGGAAAGATTTTAGTAGGTGTGGAATTCTTTTGTGCTTATCAAAATAATACAGCACTCTTGCACCTTTAACTCCTTTCTGTAAGCACAGATAAAGGTTTTCTATGCCTCGCATTTATCCCTCACTGCCAAGAACAAGGGACACAAACCCTCAAGATATTAGGGTAAGGTTTGACATATCATTTTTCTGAAGGAAAAAGAAGTCTGATCTGTTTTTAGGCATCTGCTGAACCAAGGCCTAAGAATCTGTTTCAGCAGAGGAGAGATCATGCCCTAATTAGATCCAGCAACATCTATATTTGAAACTAACTGGCAACGTATGAGCACGGAGGAAAGAATCTGACAGTTACCCTTTTGACTTGTAGGTGACAGTCCGTGTTTCAGCTATGTTTATTAAGCTCTTAACTATCTAGGTTTGAACAACCACCACCAAATCTGGCCGAGTTCCACAAGCCCTTGTAATCTGTTTTGTCTTCCAACTGTTTTTTTTTAAATCAAATGTGATTCATTAAAGTAAGAGATCATTCAGCTGCAAAAATATGTAGCCTGGTGGAGGGAAAGGAACCAACTTCAAACGTATATCCTTTCTAAATAAAGCAATTAGATAAGGTTTAGCTACAGAAGCAGAATATATAATTGTCCTGCATGCCCAGAGACTTGAAAAGGTACTTTATGTAAAACATAGATCATTGCCGACTTCTCAGTTTCAGGTGGTAATTTACAGAACTACTAGGTTTCATATCAATTTCCCTGATCTTTAATTCTTACAGTCTTATATCTAGAGGAAACATTAAGAACCAGACCAAACACAGAATGTGAAGCCTTTATTCACAGTTGCAAAGTTGAAGCAGGGTTTAAAATATCTGTGTAGCTACTATTTAGGTGGCTGAAACACAGGTTTGGCTTAAATTGAACTTCAACATAAGTAAATAGACACAAGATACTAAAGTGCAGAGTGAAGGCATAAACAAAGAAGGCTCTGTCTTTGGACATTTTTAATGCCTTTCTGCAATAGAAACATTTAATACATAACATTTATTAAACGAAACAATTGATATATATGTTTAGCTTGTTTCATTAAATATTGTTAATATTAATTAAATTGTTAATTAAGTTATTAATCAAATGTAAATTAATTATAAATTAAATTTAAATTAAATGTTAATTAAATATTCAATGTTCAATAACATACAAATTTGTTATTAGTCCTAACAGAAACAAGTTTGTCAGTGTTAAGTAATAAATGCTTAAACAATAGGCCATTAAAGAACAAAGCGAGATATTATTCACATTTTATTCAGCGATGAAACAATCTGACCAAGGTTGCAATAGCTGAGCCAGGCCTCTGTTTCCACTGTACCAAACTTAACAGAAATGGAAATGTGAAGCCGACTATATTACCAGTAAATGTAAATTCCATGTAGCAATCCTTGGAGATTAAGAAAATACTTACTCTGCGATTTCCTCTCAGAGCAACCTGAGAGTCCTGGCGTGCTCTTCGATCTACTGTTCTCTCCCCACCATCTGTTATACTGAGAAATGGATCTCGTCCAAAAGGATCAGAAAAGCTTCTCATCATCTGCCGCATGTATTCATGGTGGGCAGCAAAAGGATCGCTGAAAAAGAGATGTTTTGCATAGAAAGTCATCAGGTTTTATTCCAAGCTACGTAAAATGGCTATGAAATTTTTAAAACTCAATTTTTTTAAATCATTTCGTATGGTTCTTTATTCAAATTCTTTATGTTAATAGGACCCAACTGGGCAATCTCCTGTTCCTTGCAAACTCTCACTTCTTTCACTCTTCCTCCCGTCTCGCAGGTTGGTTGGATGTTTTAGTTCTTTTGTCTTCTCAGCTGCCTTCATTGCTCTCCTGTGCTCTTGGGTGTCTGTATTGCTTTTACTCTTTCCTCATCTTTTCCAAAAATATTCCGTCCTTTGCAGCCATCTTTCACTCCAGCCTATGTTTACTATCTGCCAGGAACTATAAAACTGACCTATATTTTATTTATCACTACTTCTACCTCCAACCCCTGATATTAAAAGAATTACTTTTTTATTTTTCCTCTCCTTTTTTCACTTTCATCTTCCAAAGCTTAGCACAGTACTGCTCACTGAACTCACTGTGGCCCACTAGATTCCCCCCACCCTTACTCCTCAAATTCATTTTGCTGGCCAATCCCATTCTACTTTTCATCCTCCTTGACCCGCATGCGCAAAAATGTATACCATCCTCTAAATTAAAGCCAGCTCCATCTCCTTCACTTTAGTCACCCACTATTGCATCTTTGCCTTCCCTTTCCATCCCCTCCACAAATCATGTTCTCACATCCTTTTTTCCTGCTTAGTAAGAAAGATTCTTAGTGGCTCTGTGCTTTCCTGATAGTTTTCCCCCTTTTATCTCCTCTTTCTAAACGCTCAACCTCTGTTTCCAAAAACCTGTAGAACCCCACCAGTAATTCCAAAGCTTGGCTTGCAGGTAAAACATTGCTAAAGTTGCTCTCCATTATTACTTAATTCTTTGCGTTCTCTGATTTGGCCAAGAACTAAAGATCTCAAACTGAGGCCAAAAAAGCAGCAAAATATATTGTGCTTCTGACAAATTCATATGATCAGTAGTGTTGCCTGTGGTCCAAGGCTACAAATTACTTCATACAAAAAACATGCTTCGTTTCCTCTCTTCATCTCCAGTCTAATTGTCCCCTTTGCTATTCCGCTGAAAGCCACTTCATTAACGTTAACAGTCACTTCTCAGGTATGCTTACTTAGACTTAATAGCACCTCATCTTCCTTCCTATCAATTTCCTGGCACTCCCCAGACACCTCACACCCTCATTCTCTCCAGGACACCGCAACCTTTCCCGTCCCATCTCATGCCTCCATGAAGAAAAGCTTCAGGGTGTTCCTCTGGCTTCTTCAATACCCAATCATCTCTCGAAAGTCTCCTCAACAGCTTTTCTATTCTCCCCACCCCTTATCTCCAGCCCCATGAAAACTAGTTTCCATACCACGTGGCCACTTTGATCTCTTTGCTTTGTACTGTCTCTTCTTGCGCTGAAGTTGCATTTATTTTTTTCCTTTTTAAGTGAAAAAGAAATAAGGTTACAAACATAACACTGGATTAATTTTCCAGCAAGATTTTTTAATGCAACAATATCCCTTTAAGCTACGCATATACTTAACTCACTCCAGTGCAAACAGACCTTTACAGTTCAGAAGTAGTTTTACCATTAAGCAGACCCTAACCTACCCCTCACATGACTGCTAGCTTTAACTTCAGCCCTCATGGGATAAGCGGCTCGCACACAGCAAGCGTCCCCTCACTTTTCACAGGATGAAGAACAGATGGAAAAAGTCACTGCGCAAGCCAAGATGAGGGAAGCACACAAGCACTACCACAGCATACGCGTACTTCCATCACAGCTATTTTGACACCACAAGCTTCAGATAGGTTTGCTTATCAAAACACAAATAAATATGAACTGTATTCCACCAGTAACTTATGCGTAACAAAATTTCTTCCCAGTCCCTTCCAGTTCAAACGTAGGACACACATAATTTATCTACAACGCATCATAAGCAAAACAAGATTCCTTAGAGTTAATGTAGATAAGAAAAACTGGCTGAATTTAGTGTGCTTAACATGCTTTCATACATCTCACCTGACATAAAATAACACTTCATACCTTGTGAAATTGTCCTGTTTGCCTTATTTCAATTTCTCTGGCAACTTCTCTTGGCTGTTCACCCTCCACTACATCTATTTGATACACTCATACCTGCATCTAAAACTGTGGGGTTTTGTTGGTTTTTTTTTTTTTTTTTAAAAATGAAAGGTCTATGAAACAATTTAGAAATACAGCTTCTTACTATCAGAGACAAGGAAGAGGATATATACTGTGGAGTGACAGATTTAGGAACAAAAGTGAAGTCTCCCGATTCCCTAAGGACATTTTAGGGAGCCAGTCATAAAAAGATCTAGTGTTGTCAAGCCTCAAAAGAAATACTACAATTTCAGGATGCTCTGGAGTAAGGCAAAACCAATGGAAAGTCAGCCGAAAATCTGTCTGGAAGACAAGGCTTCCAAGGAATTAAACCTACCACCTTGATGGCTCTGATGACTGAAACTCAAACCATAACTACAAAAGGAGTATGTCACCCTCACTATATATTTTATATATATATATAAATATATATAAACACAAGTCAAAGTCTCTCCAGTAGAGGATGCAAGATCTTAAGTTCTTTGTTCAAATCACAGATTTCATAGGATGGCAACAGGTGGAGAGCACCCTAGTTTAATTACCATTGATCACATCTGACTTAAAATCTGACCATTTTTATTGGGGGGGTGGAGAAAGATACTTTTGATGAGATGCACGTGATTTCTGCACACTTTGTACTATTATACCATAAAAGCGATGGGGAAAGAGAAAGAGGGTTCTATAAGGGTTTTGCACACAGAATTTGTGCCTTTCACGTGTTAAGCACCGTAAGTTATTTTCAAAATTAAGTTCTGAATGGAAACAAACGATTTGTACATTTGTTGTCCGTATACGTGAGTGAAGATTTTCACTAAGATGCATCTCACTTGGTAAGTTCTTCTATGATTCAGACTTAAGCTCCAAAGTTTAAGGCGCTCTGTTCCGGCTGAAACCCTTTAGGGTGTTACAGTAGAAGTACAATGTTACTCCTTACTTCAGTGTATGTTTCTGGCCAGTTGCAAAGTCAGTGTCCTAGAACAATAAATTCAGTTTATTAACTTTGGAAACTGTACTTCATATTAGATGCACTTTTTTTTTTTTTTTTAAATTAGGAATTGTGTAAGCCTGAAGTTGTGAAATCCCACTGGAGATAACACCTGGAACAATAAAACAAAAGCTGTGTATTGGTAAATTAAAAACAGAGGCCAACCGCGCTTGGCAGAGGAGACCCAACTTCTGCACCTGTGCAGGCTATCGGGGCTGAAACTCAGCTGGGCCAGGGCAGGCTCTGCTGACAGCCTGGTGCTTCCCCAGGACAGCTGCTCCCAGATGGAGACGTTTCTTTCAACCCAGGCACTATTTCCAGTTCAGCAGTCCAAATCTCTCCTTGTGAGGCAAGAGAAGCCTATTATTACACTATTTTGGAAGCTAATCTTATCTGAAGTAATAAGCTCATTTCCTTAACTATATGCAAAACAGATTTACAGGGACAGTGCCAAGAAAAATGATTCTCAAGATCAATCGCTCTCTCATCTCTTTCACACACGCTCCCTTCCTCTATCTTCTGCAATCTTTTTTTCTCCAGTTTTAAACTGCATCAGTGGCTACGACAAAAATGCATAAATAAAATGAATAAATAAGAGGAGAGCAATTGATATTTCAAAAGCACGCTACAAATGACTACAAACAAGACTTAATTTCCATTATTATTTTAATTTCATGCAGAGGGTTTGCATAGTGAGGTTCTCTGCACAGCGTATCCTACACATAACTGATGAGTTGTTATAATAGCACACATATTCCTAGAAACCAAGCATGCTAATCCCTCTTGCACAGCTTTAGAAACTGTCCCACTGCTAGGAACGTGCTTTTGCAGCTCAGCAGTAGATTCTCCTTTAAGAGGTACACACTCAACCTCAGCTAGAACATCCCGTAACTAAGAGATACAGTCAACAAACCCACATCACAAGGCCCGATGTGTTACCTTTCCTTGTCCACCCACTGGCGTTACTCCTTATCTGTGCTTGTAATTAAGCTCCGCATAGTAAGTACCACGTCTTTAGAAAAACTAAAATAATTCAGGCTCCTCTGAGTTCTCCGATCCTGTTCTTACCCACTACAGATTACAGTTTCTGACAGAAGACATAAATTGGGGCCAGACGAGATACTGCAGCAGTTTCGGCTATCCCAGCACTCTAGGGGAGCATTTGCACGACACGCTACTTCGATTTAGGTTCCAGTGGCCAAGGAAGATTCCCATGGGAAATAAACTCATTTCAGAGTTTAATACATAGAGATGCTCCACCCCAAGCGCTACCATTGTGCTCAGGGTACGGAGATCAGAACAACGCAGTGGCTGAGCTAAAGCATCAGCACCCGCCGAGGAACCCAGCAGAAGGTGGTTTGCCTGTACCGATCTCACAGGCACGTTTGCAAAGTTTTAAGGCAAGAACACCCGGTGTTACCGTTAGCGTATGCATCGACAACGGGAGCTCAGAAACGGTCTATGGGGGGGGGGGGGGGGGGGGGAAAAGTCCGGAAAAGCTGGAACATCCAGCACCTCTCCACTTTTTAAGAAACTGAAGAAAAAAACAAAATCAAGAAGCTCAACCCGATGGAGGTGAGGGTTTCTCCTCAGCCGCTGTCACTATGGAATTACGATTAAGCGCTTCACTGCGTTACTGAAGAGGGGAGTAAGCGACAAGACCCTGCTATTTAACATCACCGCCAACGACTTAACCCCTACGTCGCCTTAACGGGCACCCCGCGCCTTCCTTCGTGTCGGGTAACCGGAGGCGCACGGCTGGGCACCAAGGGGCCGTTAACCCGCACGGACGCGCGTCCTCCAGGCGACAAGAACCAAGCGCTTCTTCAGGCGGCGGCCCCGCGCCCCCTCACACCCACCCCGCCAGACCCCTCGTAGCCCCCACGCCCCCCTCCCCAGCGCTGGGGCCCCGCGGGCCCCCGCCCGCCAGCCCGACGCGGGGCCCCGGAGGCCGGGGCCGGGCCCCTCACCGGAAGAAGGGGTCCTCCTCGAAGCAGCGCCCCAGGCCCCCGAACATGGCTGCGGCTGCGGCTCCGGGCCGGTGTGAGCGCCGCCAGCCCCGCCGGCCCCTGGCGGCGGCGCCCCCTCCCCCACGTGACGCCTCCCAGCGCCGCCATTGGCCGCCGGGGCCGTGACGAGCTGAGCGGGGCGGGGCTCGGCGGGGGCCGCCGTTGCCGTGGCAACTGGCGCCGCCGTGCGGCCCCGCTCCAGAAGGTTCGGGCCCGGGCCGGGGCCCGGCCCGGCGGGGAGCGGGAGCAGCCGCGGGCGCGGAGCCCCACGCTGCTCCTCGGGCCGCCTCTCCCGAAGCCTCGCTTTTGCCCGGTGAGACCACAGGGTCCGGCCCGGCCCGGCTTGGCGGGGTGCGGGCCCCGGCGGGGAGCAGGCCCGGCCTTCACCCCAGCTCCCGTCAGGCGTCTGCGGGTCGGTGCCGTCGGCGCGGCTCAGGCCGCTGCCCCCCCGTCTTTGGCAATTAAAAAAATAATTGTATTTTTTCCAGTAGGTGGCAGTAAAACAAAGCGACCGCGTTGTGCGAGGCAGGCTGTGTTCCCAGCGGCTGGGGAAAAAGCGGGAGCCCGGGCGGGAGCCCCTGGCGCGGCAGCGGCGCCCCGGGCAGCGCGGCGAGGGCCGGCGCTAAAGGCAGCCCTAAGCAGCTGGTCCAGCAAAACCGAGCAATGAGGAAAAACCGAGGCCGGGACGGAGTAAGGATATCTGACCGCAGTTGCAGCTCTGGCTGCGGGCGGCCGTCGCAGCCCTTTGTGGGTCAGGGTTACCTTGCGCTCCACACCGGCTAAGCGCTCTACAAGGCATATCCGATATCTGAGGGTCTACGATAGTTGCCTTCTGGTCAGCAGTTTATTGTGTATTGCTGAACCATACCGGCTTTGGGAGTGAGACTGGTTAGGATTAGTGGTTAAGCAGAAAGGGAAAAAGAGCGCTTTGTCTTCTCGGCAGGAGGAAGCAGTCCTGCGGCCGGCTGTAAAGGAGAAACCCCTCAGCAAAGCCTGTCGCTGGGCACAGTCGGCAAGGTTTCAGTAAAAGAATGGGGCAAATACACAGGGAGCGTTAGCTGGGTTTCCTGAAGAGCAGAGTGGTTGTGAACATGTAGAGGAGTGTATAAGAACCATGGTTACATATAAACTTACTTCTGAAGGAGGACAGTTTGAAAGAACTAGAGGTATAGGAATCTCCCCTTCATTCTTCATAAAATGGGAGAATTGTGGAGAAAAATGTTTATGTGTTTGGAAAAATTCTCCTGGTCTGGATGGCAAAGTTTCTTCGAGCTGTGAGCCTGGGGATTGTTTCCTCTCTTGCATCTCCTGTTGAGAGGCTGGTGAAGGCTCTCCCCTCCTCTCCTCACATCTCTTTCAATATCCCAGTTTTTAGGGGAAAGATAGAAAATGTGCCCCGGATCACCAGGTGGGATTAGAGAGCATCGGAGTATTTGTATGGCAGTCATGAGAGTAGATCCCTCGTTCCACTAAGATCCATCATGCTGCAGAAGGAGCTCTGCTGGTATTTGGCCCAAAATGGAAAACCGACGTAAAAGATGAATGAACTGAGCCTGCAATATTTTTGAAAAATATCTGTAATCGGGTGAGCATTGATTTTGCTGTCTACTGATGTAGACTTCTCTTTAGATCCTAGCAAGTGGTGATATAGCAGCCTTAAGATGCACTCCAAGTTTGAGCAGTTGTTACGGTGAAAACGTTTATACCGACTGACTGGTGGGCAGGGAAGCATGACAGAAAAAGGGTTACCCATTGATTATCCAGGTGAAGTCTGTGAACTGTTTGTACATTTCTGATGAAAGATTAGCAAATAAAACAAATCAGGCGGTAGTCATGGAAGTGAACTCTGCCGCTTTGGGGCTTTTTATAACGAAATCTTGTGCCAGTTATGATGTTATCAAAGACCTCTTTTATTGCTCAGAGACAGAATTCAAGCTTTGTTTCAAACCGCACACAAAAATATTATAAGCATTGTAGTAATATCATCCTTTGCACTCCAGTTAGTCTTTCAATCCACAGATTTTAAAGCTCTCTAAAACTTCTCTGAAGCTAGAGTGTATTCATACTAGAAAAGTAATATGCAGTAGCTTTACCATAGTAATTAAGTCATATACAGCGCTCATTTATTAATTACTTGTCATTCTATTGTGATTAATAGGCAGATGCCCTGGGTCAATTTGGTTTTTGCTGTTATAGCAGTTCATTCATGTCCATGACATGGTATAGCTAGAATGTTCACTTACCACTTGCTACAAACCAGCAAGGTGAGTTTTCTTTAACATAATTAGTGCATTGAATACAAAATCCTGCAAAGTACTATCCTTCTGCAGCTTTATCTTCTCAAAATGTTTGTTTTGGTGTGGTGAACTTGTTTGCAGTCTTCTACCAAAACCTAACTAGGTATTTTTTTACAGTATTTATTTACAGCTTCTGAACACAGAGACAAAACAGACTGCAAGTTCAGTTTGTGCAGTGGCGCCTTTGTATAAATACAGCCTTGTGAAAAGAAACCCATTCCCTCTTCTGTACAACAATGGAACAGAAGTGTGGACCCTTCCAACAGCTGTCCAGAGTACATCAGATCAGCTACAGTTTGCTTCTTAATTTTATGCGGACTCCGACTGCAAAAGATGAAATTTCTTGCCAAGTCAGAGCAGATCCAGAGCTGGGCTACTGTGCAGATAACTAAGCAATATGAGTTCTAGTCATTGTTAATTTTTCGGTTGCTAGTGGTAAGATGGGCCCCGTTAGAAGTGAGCTCATTACGAGAGGCTCACTAACACGATAAAGTCAGTACTCTATTTGCACAGAGTGATATCTCTAATTGCTCAGGCCTTCTTATGGTTTGTGTCTGCTTGAGTTAGATTTCTTTTGTGTAGATAAAAAGACTTCTGTAAGAAATCACCTCGGTGCTACAGCACTGTCAGTCTGGAGGGCATCTCCAATGAGATTAATGATGTCTGCCTTAATATAAGAAAACTTTGCATAAATGAGATTATGGTTTCTGCTGAAACCTGCCAACTCTTATTCATTTGCAGTAAATATTATCTTTAATTAAAAGTTTCAAGGTATCTTGTTCCTGAACTAATGAGATCTACAGTGATTTCCCTTAGGAATTAATTTACCTTCTTAATTCTTATTCATTTTGGTGATATGACTATTTAAATCTGATTCAGACTTCAGAGCTTTGTTGAACATACTCATCTAGAACAAAAGGTCATTTTGCCATATTGACGTTTTGTTGGTATTTATAATTCTCTGTTCTCTCTCGATTCCAAAGATATGTGCTTAGGTTCCTGCCCCAAACATTTTCAACTAACACTTCGGTTCATCTTAACTCTTTGTGCTGAGTGGCTCTTTCCACGGCTGTTTTACTTTGGCTTATGTTTTCTGTTCCGTCCAGAGTACAAATTAATTACAGTGACGCTGAAAAAAGATCCTAATTGCGATCACCGTGTTTAGAATAGCACGGCTATGTGAAAAAGACTAAAATATGTGGAAAACACTCGGTGCAATTGCTGAGAAATACAGAAATATTTCTGCCTTTATATCTGGGTAGTCATCAGCTACAGTTTCTCTACAAGGATTATTTTTAACCAGTAGGGATGCTTAACACTTGGAGGTGAAAATTGCATTCCTGCATACATGTTTAAATAGGCAAAGCGCCAGCCAGCAACTGGTTTGTGAGAACGAGAGCCAGAACCCATCTTAAGATTGTACACCAAAGGACTATATTGCTAGTGTGATTTTAAAATATGTAATTATTATAGCTAAATTACAAAGTCCCTTTGTTTTAAAAATAAATACATATCAAAATTAAAAAGTAATATTAAAAAGAAATATCCAGTTTGCATACTCAAAGAAGACACCAAGGAAAAAAAAAGAGTAAATGCTCCTTAGTTCATTAGCAGGAGACTTTTCTATTGAAATCTAACCTGAATCATGAGACATCCTCTCAGTCTCTTCATTGGTGCTCCGCAGCGCTGGGTCTGACACTGATGAAACGTCAGCTGGTTTAAAAGGGGGGTGATTACCCTAATGAAGTAAACGGAGCAAGGCAGCAGTAAAACTCTCTCTTGGTGTTAACCAGAGGCATTTGTTCTTGTCTCTGATGAAATATAGAGTACCTCTTCAGAAGTATATTGTCAGCGTTAAGTAGATAAGTTGAACCATATTTTATGTGAGAGGCAAACTGGAAAGGTTAATTCCTGCTTTTTATAAGAAGAGATTTTTGTCTTGTTACTGTTATTCCAAATTTTTCCATTTTCCCATCCAAGAATTGGTGAGGGAAAACATTTCTGTGTTCACTCTGAGACTCTCTTTGGGCTCCGTATATAATTAGGAGATATCCTTAAAAGCTCTTGTTCTGTCTTTGAAGTTGATCTTTAAAAAATTGTCTGACTATTATACATAAACTGGAGTAGAAACTCATGGCTGCAGGAGATTCCTAACCCCATACTTGCACCACCGCCGGGTAGGAAACATGTTTTGTGGCATCAGCAGAGCGCGCGCTGGGACCAGCTATATATAGAATAGTCACCGACTTCTACAAGTTGTTGATAACCTTCCATTTATAACTTGCTTGCAGACCAACTTCCTCCCATCGCACACAAATGAGAGGATTATCAATAATGTATGAACTAATAAATAATGCTTGTGTGCTGTTGTCAGGGCAACAAATATCATTTAGACTGCAAGAGAGATCCTCGTGGTGTGTCAAGTGGATTTGAAGTCTTCCATATCTGGAAGGCTTCAGCAAGTAAAAGAGTAAGATTTTGCTGTGTTTCTTTGAGGCAGGTGAAAGAACTGGTGAATTATATTCTGTTAGATTCACAGAAACGTGAGAGATTGGCTCCCTTTTAAAAATCAATATTTTATATCATTTACTTATTTAATAGCTGTTTACAAAATACCAAGATCAGCAATGTAGGAATTGCCAGATTGGATTACCTGGTAAGTCTGCATGGTGTCCGGTGTCGTCTTTACGAGGTACCCGGGCTAGATGTTTCATCAGAAACTGCTAGGAAGTGCACAAGAGCTCTGTGCCCTTGGCCTGGCGCATCACTGTAATACAGACTCATTCCCAAGACCTGCAGGATAAGCTTTTGTTTCTTTCTAAAAGTATTCGGATGTTACTTTTCAAATCATCTATACAAGCAATAATCCGTTTGAGAGTTTCTAAGTTGTTGGCTTTAATTACATCTTGTAGCAATGAATTCCTGAGTTTAATTTTCCATCAAGTGAAACAGCGTTTCTTTTAACCAGCCCTAATTTCGCGACCTTTCCGTCTATCTTCTGTTCTTGTTTTGTTTAGCAGAGTGAAAATTGAGGCATATAAATATACATACTCTCATTCTTAAAAAAAAACCAACATAACAAAAAAACAGTCAAGACCTGGCCCCAGCGGGAGCGTTTATCATTGATGCCAGGATATGATCCAAAAATAATATTTGTTTAAATGGGCTCCGCTGCCGTCGTGTACAGTACCTATTGATTTATAAAAACTTTGGCAGCACACGTTAAAGTATTAGGGAGCAGAGGGAGTTTTGTTCCTGAGTTACTTCAGTAATTTGCAGCTATCTCATCTTCCCGCTCCCAATGGCCAAACGACCAAAAAATACATGTTGAAGATGCTGAACAGTCTTCCGTGAGATGACATATTTATTTCTTAAATCCTGGCGACTTCTCTTCTCTCTGGCACTGGGAGGGAGAGAAAGAAAAATCGTACTCTAGTCTCAGCACCATGGTATCCACGAGTGGTTTTCTGATGGTTGGGGCAAAGCCACTTGGCACTCGCCTTGGTGCCTCCTCCAGCAGCGCGCCAGGCTAAGGGCACGCGCGGGCGGTGGCCAACTCCTCTACAACCCTGGGCACCAAGAGAAGAGACCCTCTTCTGCTGGGCTGCGCGGTGCGGCCGTTTCTCTTACAATCAGAGATAATAACGAACTGCTGGCACAGGGAGGCAATGCAGCACGTGTGTTCCTGGGGCAAAATCTTTACCGGGTTAATGGTGAAGATCGCCAAAATCGAGCTCAGAATTCGTCCGTGGCCTCAAGCTGTAAAATCAGACAAAGAAAAATGCAAAATGTATAGCAACACACGCCCAGGGCTATAAATCAGCTAGGCAGCAAGAGCTGCTTGATTTACCCAGTGCCTGCAAGAGCCAATTTCCACAGGAAAGTAAAAACCAAGCTTTCCTGCTTCAAGTGGTTTGCACCAGGTGAAGCCAGATTTCTCCACTGTTTAAAATTTGTGACCACAGCTGGGACAGTACTGTGTTTGTTCAAGTACTTGAACTAATTCGAAAGGTCTTGCCTGCCTTAGGCTGTCTCTAAAACTAAAAATTAATCTTGCTAGTTGAGCAGCCATTATTAAAGCTGTATTTAAATTGGCCCTGTAGAAAACAAGTATATTAAATGCACAAGTTATCACAAATCATGTTTATACAGCTCAGAAATGATCACAGTATATGACTAGTTTCACAGGTAAGGCAAGAATTGTCAGTTTTAGTTGTCAAGAAGAGTTTTCACTGTTCACCTAAAGAAAAAAAATCCCAGCTCTTATTACATAATTACTTTTTAATTACATTTGTTGCGGCCCCTAACTTCCAAAAGCGTAGGAAAATGTTTAACTCTGTTTACCTAACTATTGAGAACCAGCACAGTATATTAAAAATAGGTCTTTTTCCTGAGCTATTTTGGAAGAACCTGGTCAGAGAGCACCGGGGGGCTGTGATCAGCCCTGCGCTGTGTGCTTCCACGCGCTGCCCAGCAATGTCAGAAGCAAGGTTGAAGGTAATTTGAGAGGACTCAGACAATCAGTGCTCAATCCCCCGTCAGTTTTGTAAGGATCAGCAGTTACTATTTAAATTTAAAATGTATTGGCATAAATGAGGTAGACTTACCTCTTACCGTTAAGTTCTTTTACAGGTAGGCTTAAAGATGCAGTGCAATTTCCAGGGGCTTAAGCGTATTTTTAGTGGAAGTGGCCTTTTGACAGTGTTGTTACAAAGCTGATTACATTCCATCTGTAACGTTGGCCCAGTGCAGAGTCTTTTGCAAAGGCAGTTTGTTATAAATTGTTCGTAAATGTCAGATAAAAGCATCGTTCTACTGTAAGCAACTCGAGGTAGACATGTAATAACATTTACATTAATATTTTATTTAAATATATATTCAATTCACATAGTCGCCTGGCTCTGTAACTTGCATGAACGCTGAAATAAGATGGCAATAATTTATAAAAAAATACTCTCAAGTTCACTGAAAAGGTTTCCAAAAATGCAATTTGACATTTTTACAAATGTTAGCTGTATTTAGTTCCCATTACTAATAATTAATGAGATTTGTTTGTGTCTTCCTTTCAGAACTGTAACATGGAAATCCTGCCTCCGGCAGACGTGGAGACCTGCAGCGTCCAGAGGCAGGTGCCCGTCCCTCCCGTCGATCCCGGCAGGCCAGCCCCAGAAACCGGCCGTGCTGGTGAGCGAGGGGCGGCACGGCGTTCAGCAGCTGGTTTTGCTGACGAGAGAGGGGAAGAATCCACTTTTTCTTCCTATAAACTCTGCCAGGGACTGCACCACATAGACAGTAAATATTTGGAGCTTACCTTTTTGAGCAGTATTTTTGATTTGAAAAGATGTAGCTTGTAAAGCAACAGAAAACTCTGAGACAAACTGCTCTGTCTTGTTACACTAACTCCAGCTCTGTTTAGGAAGTAAAAAGGCAAATTCAGACTCCATGCATCTCATTTCTATGGCCTTTCTAGACGGCCACTGATGTTCAGTGTGACAACTGCTCTGGGACGGCAGAGACATCTAGTGGGAATGAGATTATTACCGTGGCAGCTCAGCAGAGACGACACCTTTTAAACTACAGCCTTTTCAAAATAGTGCGTTCAAAAATGATGCCCAAGGGCCGAAAGGCTTCTCATATCATCACTATCCCTGCAACCATGCAGCCCCAGTCTGTGTTCTATTTCTGAAGAAGCAAAATGATAGCCAAGGAGCGATTTTCATTTTCACCTGGGTTTCAATCGTGGCATAACCATTTACCAGCTCAGGAGGCGCACACCTTGATGGGGGGGAGCCCAGCTGGAAGCGAAGCACAGCTCAGCGCTGGTGTTAGCACTGGGCTCCCTCCTCCCCTCTCTGGGCTGAGCTTCAGCTCCTGCTTCCTTCCAGAAAGAGTAGACGTATCGTGTCACGTCTCACCCCCGAGTGGCAATTCCAGAGTGACTCAGTGTCTAAGTCTTGCTCCCCAGCGTCACATAATCCGGCCCAGCCACTGCAACTCTCTTTTCCTAGGTCTTAGCAAAGGAGGGGGACAAGGAGAGGAGGGAACAGTCAGGAAAAAAGAAATTAGGCAATGCTGCACCAAGTCAAAATGACAAACGATGAATATTTTAAATTCTGGAGTAATAATACTTCTAGCATTGCTTTTTATTACTGCTGCAAGCTGAAGTTGTCACAGCCCTGTGTCATATGTGGATTAAGTCATAGGTTCAAGCTGATCTCTCCTGAAACAGGTTTCTAGAGTTCAAGGATCTCCACTAAAAATAACTTCCTTCTTGTAACTTGACAAATGGAAAACTGTAGTCATCAAGAAGGTTGGTTTTGTGTTACTGATGGAAAAATGGCCTTCGGGATCATCCAGTCCTGCTCATATCAGAGCGACTGAAGCAGAAGTAGCAAAATTGGATCTCCTGGCTGGCAGGGTTTTCTTAGATACCATTATTTTAGTAGCAAAATCTTTCTAAAATGTTGTAACAGTAATTTAAAAACTAAACGCAGCTCCTTTTCAAGCAATTATCATAATAAAAAATAGTTGTGGACATGCTGGATGACTCAAGAAACCAGAAAGAGCAACTGAACATTTTACTAAAAGTTATCAAATCAAAATCAGCCTGGTTTGATTTTAATTGACGGTGGCTGTTCAGCAGGCTAAGTGAAATGAGTTTGCTAATGTAATTTCTAGGAGTAGAGGTCTTTGCTGACTACCAGAAGTCTGAACGGCTCGAGTTACAGCATTATCTTTTCACTCTTACACACCATTCGTCAGACTTAAGGTAGTTTGGCATTAGGAGGAACTTTGTGTTAGAGCTGATTGTATCGGAGACACCCTGTCACGAGTCCTGAATGACAAAACCACGTCACTGCTGTCTCTACAGGCTGCAAAACACAGCTAAAAGTCCTATGTTTTAGTTGGATAACTAACAAACAGCTGTTTCTTTCCCTTTCTTAATCAGGAATCCATTCCCTTTCACCAGGAGCACGGAGCAAACTGGAAAATACAACAAAAAAATAAACTTTCCACAGGGAACAGTCCCAAATGCTAAATGTGAGAACATCAGAAGACCTTAGGAGCAAAGAAACTAACAAAGCAGGATTATTGTCGGAAGGTGTCACTCTTTTTTGGATCAGCAGAAGCGTGGGTTGAGAGTCAGCAGTGCATTTTTCCAGGTTAGTGGCGATTAATTTGTACACATTGATATGGGTTTCATGTCCCCGTTACAACATAGTTAATTAACTTTGTATCTGGCTGATTAGGTGACACATGCTGTCTTTTCCTCAAGCAAAAAGGCCCCACGCATGGAATGGTAATCCATTTATCATGTGTCCAAGTCTTGTAAAATAATTTTAAGTGGTAAGTTCGTCAAAATGCTCCTGAATGCAGAGCTGGTTACAGAGTGAAGTTTATTTCTGATGTTGCTGCCTTCTTGCATATCTCATTTCTGATACTCAAGTATCTGCCTACCTTTGACAGGAAAAGGAGTAATTCATCACAGGATGCTATTCAAGTAAAAGCAAAATAGTTTACACAACTTGAATCAAGAGTGCTGCAGTCCAAACATTTACACTTACAACCCTATGACTGGCCTTACACAACCTTTATTTCACTTGCCAGGAGCAAACGCAGTGGAACAGCGTCTATTTTTGCTGAAGGTTTAAGCTGTGGAATCAGCGACGGCAGGTTCTCGGCAAGGCAGAGCACTGATCCAGCGCCCCTTCGACAGGGCTCAGCTTCGGAAAGCAGCGAGCCTCCCTGCAAGTGAATCTTGCAAAAGGCCACTGTTTTGGATATTCAGCTTAGCCATACCCAATGAGGGATCCACCGTAAGATTAAAACTCACTTGCAAGACAGAACATCTGGCATTGGTAAGGTCGCCAGTCCGCTCCACGTGAGCTCTCACTGCCAGGACACACACTTGAGCATCGATGACTTGCTTTAGGCATCTTTGGAAATCTGTATTGCATGAACTTCCAGGTTTGTAACAACAAGCAGAGTACATTTTCTAATTTGTAACAGATGGTATCTAGGCAAAAACTCCATCCTGACAATTCCTTCATCTCCCAACACCGGTAACTCCATAAACTTCAAGTTTACTGTCCTGGTTTCAGCACAATGAATGTTCAAAGCAGGAACTGAGACAGGGTGACAGAACATAGGGCTTAAAACAGAAAAAACCCTCCTCTTAAATGAACTGCCTCCGCACAGGCAGACACTGGGGCAATAAACAAGCTATGTATTTCATGAAGGCTACAGAGTTCTTATTTTTTGGTTATTCGGAGCACTAATCTGCAAGTGAAACTATAAAAATCAACTTTATAATGATATGGTCTGTGTTTCAAATTATGTTTGGCATATTTCAGTACATATTTCTAGTCAATTCAGATTATCTAAATGCTATTTCCATTTTCTTTCCAGATCTTGCTCACAATTCTCCAGCATGGACTTGCTGGACAAATTTAGTTATTGACTGATAAGCAATAGTAGGTACACCCTGTTATTACCACTAAGTCTTATTTGCTTATAACAGACCAGTTTGTAGAATTTTTTAATATCCTATAGGGTTGTGAATTACATAAAAGGAAACATTTTGCATCTAATAAAAATACCAAAATTATCCAACATAACGTGTGAAAAAGAGGAATTTACACCTGTACCTTGCATGGAGATCAAATAGTTTTTATTTACTATGAAAGAAACACAGAAGGAGATTAGAAGACAGAACAATAACAAATATTTACCATTTGAAAATGCTGAAATGAAACAAGGGAAACAATTTTTTTTCCACTTTTTGTTGCAGACAAGAGTAGTCTTGAAACACAGACAGCCATTTTAATGCAGGACCAAGTAAAACTAGCACTGTTCATAAAGAAAAAGTAAAAATATATTAGAATGCACATTTAATACATTTTCCTTTTGCATCAGTGATCTAAAAAAATAAGACAACCAAAGTACATTTCCAGAATCATCCTCCATTTTTTTTTTCAGCACAGATCTAAGGACAAGGACAAATAACACTAAATGAATTTCTTCATTCACACGGGAAAGCTGATGCAGGTAATTTCCAATGAGGTCTGTCCAGAGGTGGGGGGCTTATTTTAGTCTTCTACTTATATAATAGTTTTCTCACAGCTTTGCTAGATACCTCAGAAGAAATACTTTTGTATTTTATTTGGTTGATCTCTGGCATTTAGTTGGATGATGGACAGATTTCTTTTTTGTAAGTGTACTCAGGAAAATTTGGTATGTTCAAACAGGACTAATCTTTCATTATTTTAAAGTCAAACCTGGACAAACGGAAGCTTCACAGACTGAAAACAGTCACTCTACACAGAAATCGGTATGCCATTAGTCCTGTTTGACAAAGGTCTGTACCACTACACACAATAATATTTATATTATTTCCCATTAAGAGTTCATAGAAAGCTGTCTTTTCCAGATTACCAAACATTTTAATGTGCTTAAAATTGCTCACCAAATAATATTTCTTGAAACCTGCTGAAAACTTTACAAATTTGTTTAAAAGGATAACATAACCTTCTCCTTACATCTGCTCCCAGATGCTAACAGTAGTTCACGGAAATGTAAAACATTGCTTTCCACTCAAGCCCACCAGAAGTGAGGAACCAGGCTAAGGCTGGAGCAGGCGGATGAATGCATCAGTTCAGAAGAGCCCCTCAGGAAGGAGACTGTCCACAGATGGTTGGGATTCAAAAGCTGCTGCCGCAACGCAGAACGGAAGGAAGAAGAGATAACAGGGATATCGTTTGCCCTGAGTCCTCCTCCAGCTGCAGAAGAGGTAACGGCCCAGGGTGGTATCGCTTGTACTCCTACTGTCTGAGTGCTGGCAAATCTGAACTTTGACAGTCTTATTTTTTCATCTATCTTTGAACTGCTACATGGTTATATACATTTTTTTGATTGGGAGGTATAAAATTACGCCTCCTTGGGCTGTCAGGTTTTTTGCACCCCAGAGGAATTCAGTATGAAAAAAGAAAATTACACTGCTCTGATAGCCTTCCCCTCTACAGTGGGTAGCTCAGCGACACAAGTCACTCAGCAACGAGTTCAGGAGAAAAACGGAGGATAGAACATTCTTGTTTATTCAGATGAAATATTTATTCTCTGTACAACTCATACTGAGTATTAAAATCCCCTCAAAAGAGAAAAACAAAACAATTTAATGGTAGGATTTCTTAGCATTTGTGGAGAACTGGTATGTGATGGTCACAGCAGTTCGCTCAGGCCACCGGACTGCCCATCAGCCTTTCTTGCCGAAGAGCAATCAGCCTCTGAAACCACTTCTCTTCTGCTTCTGCCTTCTCGATAAACAGCTGAGAGACACAGGGGAGAGGAAGAAAAGTAGGCACGACTCATTAACTGGCTCTTTGTTTGTTATAATCTGTTGAAATATGTATTGACTATTTCAGTGCCCAAAGAAAAAGCCCAGCTGCCTAGGGGTGTTAGAATACAAAGGTGATATAACCACATTAGTGAAGGTGGAGACTTCAGTAATTGGAAAGCCAAGACATTCTGACTTCGGTCTCCTCCTGAAACAGCAAGTTTGTCATATTGTACAGGTCTTGATTAAGTTATCTAGTTATTATTATTACATTATATATTATAACTATTATAACTATTACATTATATTATATATAATATTATATATGTCATAAGACATATATATGTCATATATGTCATATACATGTATATATATTCAGATATATCATATCATATATACCATGTCATAATTATCATAAGACATATATAATACAATATAACTATGATTACTATTATAGCTATTATAACTATTATAACTATTATAATATAATACAACTATTATCTAGTTATCTAGGTTATCTATGACTTGCATTAGGTTATCTACTGCAAGTCACTTTTAACTTGCTAATTCTTAAAAAAAACTCTACTCTAAGTAATCCTCTTTCCAATTATAAGTGCTCACAAAGGAATTTGCATAAGTTTAGCCACAATGATTTAAAATTATCTTAAGTTTGTCATGTATTTAAAGCTTTACGATTTGGCGAGGTGGGCAAGTTCTGAGTCTTCCACCAGGTTTCCCACTACACAAACCAAACCCAATTTTTCCTGAATTTTTATTGAACAGGATTTTTTATATGAACAGGATCTTAAATTCCCCTGCATTAAACTAGTATGCTACTTTGTTATAAAATTTGTTTGTAACTCTAAAGCTACGCCACTGGTGAACAACTTGTTTTGTAATTTTTCTGTGTTGGGTGATGCAAGGAATGTGATCCTTTCTGAGCCAACGAGCGGCCCATTAGTTAATGGTGTTCAGACCACAGCTTATTTGATGAGCAGCGCAGCAAAATAGTTGTTAGGTTAGGCCAACCTGCTGTCATTCAGTGGGCTGGTCTTGTTCTAAAGATAAAGTAGATATCGACACACTTACATTTGGATGTGCTAAAGAGTTATCATCTTGATATTTGATGGCAGTAGGGATATTGGCAGGTGGTGGTTCTTTTTCAGGAGCAGATGCATCAACAGTTCCCGCTCCGATAGTTACAGGTTCGTACTGTAGTTCAGCAGGCTCTATTGACTAAAAAGAAAGAAACACGTCTGAGTATTTTATCCTCAAACTCCCAAACGTGGCAGCATCTTAACCGAGGATTCAGCTTTCTTCCCACTGCAACACGTGCCCGTGAGAGGATCCTCACGCAAATACTTCTCAGCGTGCTTAGCAGGAACACGCTGGACGTGGACTAATGTCCAGACTAAACACATGAAGTGAAAAACAAGGGATTGCCAAAGGCAATGAGAGCTTGCAGAACCGCAGCATTGGGGTTTTGGATCACTTTCTGAAGAAGCCACGTGAACTTCTCGGAGACTTCTGAAAAGGCAAGAAAATGCACGTTCTGGGGGAAACAAACAGTGATAATTCAAAACACCTCACTGTTAGATGGAAAAACCAAACCAGCCTTTGCTTGCCTGTTTCCAAAGACAAAAACATCCAAGTTCCCTAGAAGACTTGGCAGCCAAAATGTAAGTAAAATTCAGAAACCTGGATGTCTGACGTTAGGTTTTTGGAAAGCTGTCTGAAAACAATGCCGTTTTGTTTCAGGGAGTAAATATGGTCCTAAAGTCTAGCTTCAGTTAAGCAGAGTTAAAAATACTGATCTCTACCTTTAATAACAAGGTAAGTGTCTGATTGCTTTTGGATTTTAATTCTTCTGCTTTTCCTACAAAAAATCTTCATGGTTTTATATGATTTTAAAAGAATTTTTTAAAAACAGAATTGCTCAGCACAGGTAGAATATACTGTCAAAACAGTTGATTTCATTGAAATTCTTACACATTTAAATGTATTCTTCCTTGAACTCCACGCCAAGAACACAGGAGAGTCGTTGGTGGGAGTTAGGATTGTCAACACTGATGCTCTTTCATGGATGGAAACTGTACTAACAGCGCAGCTTCCACCTGACTTTGAAAGGATTAGGCACCAAGAAAGGACATTGAAAACTTACCTTTTTGACTTCTTTACTTGATCTGAATGCCTGCGGAACAAAGGCGTCACTTTCAATAGCTTCAATTTCTTTTACTCGTTTCACTTGCTCTACTAGGGTGGCTTGGTCTACAAAGAGAAGGTGTAATGTCAGTATACATTAGTGTAAGCCTAAGATAAATGCCATGTCTAAGCAATGACTTGAATGTATTTTACAACAGTACATCCCAGAAAAAAACCAACTTGTATTGCAGCCCAAAATACTCTGTTACAAAGAAAAACTCTCTCCTTTAGTAAAAACAACAACAGTGAGTTGGCCATTATTGTTCAACGTATGATATCATTCAAGATGCTAACTTAAGAATTTGCCAGAGATGTCCTTGTAGGATAACTGCTAGATTTACGGCATGAGGATTTCCTGGAGAAGTCAAAGACTCTGGGAGAGTGCAGACAGCTCAGTGGAGTACCATCTGTATGTAGCACTAAAACTACTTCTGCCTGTATGGAGGTGAATTTGGCTTCAGCTGCGGGTGTCCAGAGAGATGTCCCATCATCTGTCTGTTCTTCGTGACAAGCTATGTAATAAGTCTGGCATTAAGAGTTACATTGTTAGGTGAATTTGACAAAAAAAAAAATCTTAGAATCTGGTAATAAAATGTTCCTAACATACACACTAAATATTGTGTGCTCATATGATTCTTAGGTGACAAAACTGCAGCCGTTTAATCCAATGAGCAAAATTGCTTCTTTATTGTACTGTGAGGTCTTAACAGCGCACATGTATTTCACAAGATATTTTTGAATCCCAGGTTGAGATTTTACTTCGACAAAGTGAATGCAGCTCCCAGTGACGTTATGGTGAAGAAGAGCAGCTCCTGCCAACCTTGGTACGAGCTACACTAACACGTAACCGGGGTGCTGTCAGGTAGGCTTTGCTAGTTCTTTCACTGCTCAACCAATCTTCTGGATAGATCAGACTGGTAGGAAACTTAAGAGCAACAAAGCAGGACATGGTCTGTGAAACTCAGACTTAACAGGCGGCAGCAACGTCATGCACAGGCTGATCCGGTACAAACTCTCTTCTAATTCAAATTTGGTTTTAAAAGGTTTTGTACTGGTAGGCTTGATGTCAGAGCGGGTCTATCTGCACCAGAGTTCAGAGGCCAGCTGTCTGCTAATGCCATCGATATAAACTCTTTTTCTAGATGGCTGGAAAGAAAGTGCAACTGGGTCTGCCCATGCCCCTGCAGGTCAGTTCTGCATGGCTGAGTGACCTGGTACCGAGGAGCTGAGCTCCTGAGCCATGGAACCATGGTCTCAGTAAAAAGGAGATTGCCAAAAAGATGAGGAAAAAGCAACTTAGGATAACCATGAAATTTGATTGAAAACGTCATGAATAGACAAGAATACTTTAAACGCTATATACACCACAAATTTAAATAGAAAAGCAGTTTTAATTATATATTTGTGGTATATACATATGTATGTATAAAAGGTTAAATTTCTTGTTCTAAAGAAAGCAGAGTATATTGAAAATCAGGAAAAGTGCTTGCAGACCAAAAGAGCTTGCAGAATTATTCAGAAATTCAGATGCACCAAACTCTTTCTCGGTATACAAAATTCTAAATCCAAATTCACGTAGAGATACACATACACTGCAAAATACTTTCTCTTTTGCACAAGAAAAAAATAAATGTAACTGACATCCTTCTGCAATGACTAACCACTGAAAACTCATTTGAGTCTATTAATGACAAGTAAATGGAGCTTCAGATGAGCAAATAAACTAATAGCAGCTCAGAGATATTTCTGGAATGGAGATGCCCACGCTAAATTAACAACTTCATTTCTTATCAGCGGGTTGTACTGCAAGACTGTTTTGTTTTCAGTCCTGGGTAGCATGGCTTGTTCATTACAGTGCATCTGACACAAAAGCGTTTGCTTTACTCTCTGCTTCATTTTCTGTTTCTTCAGATTCACAGCTCAGTTAATCTTCCTTACCTGCTTCTCTGTCTAACCGCAGCGACAAGCAAATCTGCAATTCATTCTGCTAACTGCATGCTTTTGTTTACGATTTTAACCAATTTGTGTCCATCTCATTTACTTACGAAAACCATTTGCTTTATACATAGTACTTGGGGGCCAGCAGTGGTCGAGGCACTGTATCGCAGAGCAGCGGACAGTTTTTACTGCGAGCAGCATTTATAAAACAGGTAAGGCAGACAAAAGACAAGAAGAGATGTAACTTTCAAGCAGCAAACAAGAACCTGCCCTCTTGCTTACAAATTATTTGGGAATATTGTTTAGTCTCTATGGATACGATGAACAGAAAAATCAGGAACATGCTACCTATTTCTGCATATGTTGAATGTGCAGAAAGTCAAATACACCGACTGCTGAGTCTGGATAACCGCTTACAGCGCTCCGACTGCTCCAGGCAGTGAGCCCCTACCTGACATGGCAGTAACTTCACTGCAGCCCAGCACGAGGTTCGCGCCACGGCAGGAGAGGCGCGGGCAGCAGCACGCTGCAGCCCCGCGGGGGAGAGCGGCTGCCCGGATCGCAGGGGCGCGGGGTCCTCGGCTGCAGAGAGGGCGATCACCGGGAGGGACGCGGGCAGAGGCGCGCTGGCTGCTGGCACGGCCAGCCGCGTGCCCCGCAGGGGGTTTGTGGGAGCCCCAGTAAAGCTTCGGTTTTGGCAAGGCTTAGGACAGCAGCTGCACTACAGCAAAGTGCATGAGCCATCTTTAAGCCCGATTCTTTTGAATTTAGAAGGAAAAAAATCACTTGCTTACAATTAAGCTTGTGTTTAAAAGTTCTGTTGCCTTGCCGCTAACATCGTCTTTTTTAAAAAAGGTTCCCAAGGATCCCATAGGAAGTATAAAAACAAATACACTAATGCCCTGCTAGGGAGGGGGGAATCACAATTCATCAAGCCCTTGGGTACAACTGGCCTGCAGGTAAATCCAGGAGTGGTAAGCGTACCTGGTAGGCACGGTGTTAAAGCCAGGTATCAGGGAAAGGCAGGTGAACGTAGGTTTAAAATCAGTTGCTCAACTCTTCGCAAAACCTACGGTCAGTTCCCAGCCTGTTACAGTATCTTACATGAATCTTATACGAACCGATGGGAATGACAAATTATTAAGGGGGCAAAAATCACTAAATGTTTAGAATTACATCAGTGACATTAACTTGGGGAAAATGGACTGGAGGAAGCGTAGCCCATTAGCGCATGATTTTTTTGACAAACACATTATTGGTAGATAAAATGACTTCCATATGTTGTTTGTCAGATGTCAGTAGAAAGGATATGTAATTCATAGTAAAATCAAAAATAATGGAGTCAGAAAGCTAAGAGGCTACAGACAAAAAAAAAATCAATACTAACTCACTGCACAGCAAATCTTTTTACCGTGTTATAGTGAAAAAAATAAACTAAATCTTTTATTAGGGCTTGTTGAGGCCCTTTTTTATAAAAAGGCGACTCTAGCAGCGGTCGCAATTACCATTCGTGTCCCCAGCTCTCTCCCGCTGCCACCCAGCGCTGGCGGCGCGGCAGCGAGGCCGGGGTCCCCCCGCGGGAGCGGCCCGGCCCCACAAACCCCCAGCACCGCCCGGGTTTAACGGCATCGCTGTTTATGCCCTGTACCGTAAAACTGATTCGACTCGGGGAACGTTAAAGTTAGCCTAATTTTACAGCAATCTAAGGATTTTTGGCCCAGTTACCCCAGGCACGGAGGATTTAACTGGGAACGCTGTCCTTCAGAGATGACTCATTACTTTACACTTCCCATCTATATTTACATCTATTCACATATATATCTCAATATATATATATACACACACACAACTTTTATAGCTGCTATTTTCATATTGAATTAGTCTGTATTAGCAATAATTTGAAATGTCACTTCAGAAAGGAAATGTGCATTAATCCTTTAGATGCCATCAGAAAATTTCACACACACAATAACTAGAAACACCAGAGAATCGGATAAAAGAAAAAGTAACTTGCCTGCAAGCTCTGCGTAAAATATTCCCATTTCTTTGCTTATTTCTAAAGACAAAACTGGTGACGAAGCCTGCTAAGAATTTAACAAGCACTGAAACAGAGGCATTAAATGACTAACAGTATCTTGTGAATGACCCATTAAATAAAAACATATTTTAAATATTTCTTGTACAACCTTTAGGTGTAAATTTGCAATGCTTACTGGATTCATTGCTAATCTATAGTCCTGACCACGAAAATGAACCCATGCCCTTACCTAAAGAGTCTTCTTTCAAGCAGGTCTAACTTAAGAATCAAAGCAATGACATAATAAACCTAAAATATTCCTCAGAATATATCTTTCTCCATATTTTACTAATTATATTTAAAGGGATATAGCTGGTTAATTTAACTGACCCATTTAAAATAGAATACATTTTAAGTAATATGCTTTGAAATACTTACAGAAAAAAGTTGCTATTTTTTCTGCTCTTTTGTTTATGAGTTGAGGGTTAAAAGAAGAAAACACAAACAGCTACCAGACTAAACAAACCAACTGCAGAGGAAAATATTTTCCCGTCATCCCATATTATTTAGGGTCAGCTTAGGTGATACTGTATAATTTTTATACAAATGTATATATACAACTGCCTGGATACAGTAACAACTGCATTATAGAACTGTATGTTTTTTTAACAGAGCTGTGGTTTTTCACATGCCCAGTGCTTTCTAATTGCTTCCTATTTTTATTTAGGCTGCACAAACTGACACATTCAAAGAAAAACGAAGTTTTCATCTCGACAATTTGCAGCGGAAGAGACAAAAAACTACCCGGCTTTGAGACCTACGGTCTTCTACAGTGAACATTTCTGTTCAACAAAATGAAAGCAGTAGGAGGCGGAGGGAAAATCCAGCAGGATGGGTGGGATTCACTTCGGTTTTGTCCCCTCTAGACTTTACAAAGCTTGGAGCTGTTTTTTAGGGGTTTTTTCTCCCCCTCAAATCTCTTCGCTGTGCAGGAGAGCAGCGGGCGGCGGGGGCTGTCCCGACACAGAGGCAGAGACCTGAGCCTGCCGGTGCGGGCAGAGCGTGACCTCGAGCCCCAACGCCTTTCCCAGCGTCCGAGGGTGCCCGCGGCCACCGGCGGAGCTGCGCGGGGGACCTCGCCGGTGCCTTCAACAGCCGTCGCAACGGCGAGACCTCCGGCACCCGCCAGCACCATTTTACAGAGAACGGGTGCGAATCAGCCAAGAAACGAACTCCTCCCGCGAGCTTCTGCGTTAACACAGAACCCGAGCCCCTTCGCCCCTGCCGGGCCTGGGTCAGGTGAAGGCCCGGGGCGCTGGGACCCGCGGGGCGAAGGCCACCTCAGCCCCGCTTTCCCACGCGGGGAGGCGAGCAGCCGGGCCTCCGCAGGGCCAGCCGTTAGAGGGAGGCACCGCCACGCACAACGCCCGCCACGTCCCCGCCTTTGTCCGCGGCGTGGGGAAAATCGCGGGTGATGAGCCCCGAAGATGCTGCGCGCCGAGCGTCCCTGCCGGGGCGACCGCCGACGTGCAGCCGAAGCGGAATTTGGGATTAGTTTCAAAACTACCTCTTCCCTCTAACAACTGTAAGTCACGATAAAAACTGCTTGATTGCTGCTAACGTTTCCAGATCCCCTTAGCTGTGTCAAAGCTCTGTTTCAACACTTGGCCACACTATTTCCTAGCTGTTGAGATTGCCAGAGAAAGAACTTTTTCCAGCCAAAGTCACAGAAACAATAAAACATATTCCAAAATGAGCAACTGTGGCCAGAGAAAGTTTTTATTGTTAATTTGTATTCCTCAAACTTACAATTGTAAGTACTCTGGCCCTACGATTATAATGTATTAAAATAGCATGTTTTAAGTACTCTAGTACTTACTAGAGAGAGGACTAGAGTACTTCCAATTTGCTATTTTAATACATTATAATTATAACCTAGCTTTCACAGTACTTTAAAACAAGTCTGGACACAAATAGCTGCTTCTTTAAAAAGAATGGAAGTATTGGGTATAAAATCAAACAGAAGACACGATGGGAAACTTTAGCACTTGAGTTCTGAATTTAAAAACATTTAATTTAAGCAGCTTAAGGACACTTGGAATTCTGCTCTAGGCACGCATTTAACCCTGCATGCAGGTTACCCTCGCCGTTGCGCTTTTCACCCACGCGCTAGTTCCTACATTCACTCACATTTTGAGGCCTTTTGGGGTACGTTTGAAAACATCCTGGGAAAAAAATCAAAATCAGCTAGTAAAGTGGTAGGAAACAGCCCTAATACGCTTAAAATTGCCAGGTGTTTTCCTTCCCCTAATAGAGGGAGCGCGAGAAGCTGTGGCCGGGGACGAGAGGGCGCAGCTCGGGGCCGGCGAGCTGGCTGGCCGTCTGCCGGCCGCCCCCCGCCACCCCAGCAGCCCGCCGGGAGAGCCGGCGCAGGGCACACCGCATTTGTCACTGTGGCTAATATCAGAGATACGCCGCTCTTTTTTCTCAGCACACAAAAGCAAGATATGTAATTCAATGCTCAATTTACCCTTGTCTCGTAGGAGATTTTTTCCCCGCTAATTGATAGAAATTAAGCCATTAATCAAGCCACTAGCCATCATTCAAACCAGGGAAGATGAATACAAACTTTCATCATAACCACCTTCCCCATTTTAGTGTTCATTAGCATTAATTTTTAATGCAATTATGCTATTCTTTTACGCTGAGCTCATAAATTACTGCTCTTTTGTTGCTCGCTGGCCTTGTAAAATCCAAGGTAATGCTTTGTGCTCTGATCTTGAAGGCAATTACTGGGTTCTTCTATCTTTTATATATCTCTATCCCAAATAACCTCTATATTGTATGTACAAACTAACAAGTGTATATATTACATATACGCATAATATATAACAATTTGTCTATGTTAAACCTATACAAATATCTATTATACACATTCAGATAAATAAAAGTATTTCTGCATCTAGCTGCACCCCTCTATATACAGGGATCCAACTCTATAGAAACGACAGAACCAACGGCCTTCCACCATAAAACGTTGTTGCACACTGGATGTACAGGAAAAAATTGCTGTATTAGAGACTAGGGTGGAAATAGGATTAGCAGCTGAGCTCGGGCTGTGGATGAGGCACGCTGTAGGACAGCAGGGCTGAAACTTTGCAGGTGCTCAGGCTTTTGCACGGTCCTTTCTTTGTTTACACTTGAGAAAGTGATGCTGAAAGAGAAGACGGGCAATTGCACCTGCCCAGTGATTTTTTTGTTTTTCTTTTGCACGTTATAGTGCGTGGTATCATCCGCAGAGTCTTTCAAAGATACGGTATTTAATGCGTGTATTTTAACAGTTCCACAGTATCACACGCTGACACACGGTGCCACTGCGATGCTTGGTGGCAACAGCAGGAACTTCCAGGCTTTTATTCCAGTCCATATATTGATTCTCAGTAACACATCAGGGGAAATGCACAGGAGCTACAACCACCTCTGCTTGCCCTCAAACGCTGACTACAATTTAAGTGGCTAAAGGAAAAATGAAATGTAGATTATCAAATTGTTGTTTGTTTGTTTTTAATTATTTTTCCGCTTCTTTCCTGGGCCAGGCCTTTAGCTGGTACATGAAATAATGCCATTCACACCAGCTAAACATCTGTCTAGCACCAATAAAATATGATACGTGTATTTAAAATCCCATTTCATCCAGGCCTTAGCCAGCATAAACAAGACAATTCGCAGTTAAGTCTCGTGCTTATCCCATAGATTCACCCTGGTCTCTCAGATAAATACCCATTTGACATGCGGTAAGTACACGCGCAATGTTGGCACGGCCACCGAGATCAACAAAAACCCATTTTTGAACAGAAAATAAAAGACTCCACACAAGGGATTGTGGTTTAAGCGAACGGATACAATTTCTGTTAAATTTAACCAAAGGAACAGTCTCCCCTAGCTTCACAGGCTCCTTAATTCATCCTTTTTTTTGTGAACACGGACGCGGGCTCCACACCGAGCTGCTCTAACTTGCTTCTTCACGATGCAGGCAGGCAGCAAAGCACTGAACAGTCTGCTGCTGGCACGAACGCTGCCCGAAACAGCGTCGGCAGCAAAACACATATAATCCAGTGAAACCTTCTATACGATGCTCTTCGTACATACTTTCTCACTTTGAGGTAGGTAGCGCAGAGGTACGGCCGTGAATATGGATGTGGCTGTCATATGGAAACTGCAGCCGGCCGAATAAATGAATGTATTTTGCAATTTAGACTCTCTCCCTTATCCCCAGTCTATCAATCTGCCTCCAATGGAGCTTGTAACACTACAAATCTTAAAAAATAACAACCCACAAAGCAAACCCGACCCAAACCAAAGGAAGGCAGCAAGGCAGGCTGTTTCCACAAGGGGAATCCTGCCACCCAGGCCGGTTACCTTGGCCTATGATGATACCCCAATCCCAAACGTTTTTTCTAGCCAAACACATTCCTACTTTTTCTCCCAAGTTTGGTAGAAAATAAAATTTGAGATACCAAAAATACATCAGCCAAAGCTTTTGAGAGGTCTTGCAGAGCCCACTTGCAAAAGATTATTTTAAATCTGTTTCGATGACCCTGTTAGGCCATTGCTTAAGACTTCTTTTTTATGTATATGTAGCTTATACGTTGCGCTGGTAACAACACTTTTAGTGAGGACTGCCTAGCCCATCCTGCTATAAGATCCTGCTTTGAGTTGCTTGCAAGTTTGTCAAACCTGAAACGTTTTGGGTTAAAGTCTTCTGTGCTCGAATCTACCCCACGCTTAATGTTTTGCGGAGGATTTCAGTCCAGCTGGTCCAGCCGTTCATGAAGATACAGTGAAACAGCATTGATTTGCCTATTATTGGCAAACTTGACTTCTAAAAATTCAGTTACTGCTTTTGCCCTTCTAGTCAAAATCCACCTTCATTTAGTCAAACCATAATACTTGGAAATGATCCTGTTTGCTCCTGCTTTACCAAGATTTCTTATTTTTCAGCCCCAAAAGACTGAAGACAGGCTTAATATACACAACGTTGCATGGTTTGTTAGGTCCAACACGTATCTACAAGCTTAAAAACCCCAGACTTCATTTTAAATGCTGTTGCTCCAGATGACGGTGAGGACGGACAGTTTAACAGAGCCAGGCGTACGTTCCTCTGGAGCTCTCCGCAACTCCTGAAGTAGGGATGAAACCCCACCGAGTGGGAGTGGAAAAGCCAGGGGGGAACAGGAGTCTTGCACAGACAGGAAAACGCACGGCAAAGGAGGTCGGGGCGGAGGGAGAGCTGGTAACGTTAATTGCAGTTAATGGGCCCTGAAGAACCGCGTCCGATACCAGACCTCTCCCCCGTCTCACGGGAAGGATCGCAGCATGGCCATTAACCACCCTGCCCATTTTCCGCGGGAGCTACCGGGGTCTGACGTACCGAACAGATCATGCAGGGCAACTGAAGTAAACGGGAGCTGGGTTTGGGTACACAAAATGCAAAATTAATATGCTGAAGACAATGATCTGCTTTTAAAGTTCTCCAAAGTTGAAACCCTGTTATATTTCTGTCCCTGCTCTCTTCTTAAAAACCCAGAATTAATAATACTCACTCACCTCACCGGGCTGCTGTGAGGATGAAAGCATTAATGTTCGTGCCACGTTCAGATCCTGTAGCGGTGAGCCCCCAGAACAGCCCGTGAAGAAATTCATAACGCTGCTTTTAAGACGAGGTTTGAATAGCTACAGTCAAATAAAGTACAGATCTGCATATTGAATAGTGAGAATATAAAATAATTAATAGTTCCTATTAACTAAAGACTGTCCAAAATGAAACAACGCTGACTGAGGCAGAGACCCTGCCGAAAATTTGCAATTATGCACTTAAAAGTTATAATGCTTGAGTCTGTTTTTTTCCTTAATTTCCAAGCGTTTGATTTGTTTTAATGCAGAGGTGCGGTTTTGGCGTGTGCGTGCATGAATGTCCGTATGCATTTGCACACACACACACACAAATCCACTTTCTTCCAGACACAGCTCAGAATAGGGCCAGGGAGATAACGCACGGGCTCAAACCTCTCCGCTAACAAGTACGTCGCTAAACGAGATGCCAAAATAAAAGAAGAGTAAGAAGGGATTTCACATTTGGTTAGCCTTTTTATATTCTTTAAGAACGTTTCTCTGCTCCAAACCTCTAATTTAGCTAATCCCATTCACCCACTTTGCGGACGGAGCCTTCCCGGGACACAAACAATCTTTTTTTCCTTTGTGCCCTTCCTTTGTAGACGGCAGACAACGTTACGGAGTCAGTAGAAGCCCGCGTACCAGCAGCCAGCCTAGGTATTGAAGTAGGGTCCGTTTACCCCACATGCACCATTCATTACCACTGAGCTGTATTTAAGTGTAACTGGAGAAGCATGGGGAGGGATGCTGGCTAACTGGGATGGGCTGGAGGCAAATCAAAGACTAAAAAAAAGGGGGAAAAAAACCCTCTCTTACAATTGTTATTGGAGAAAACAATTATAATAAATTCCTGCTTTGGGGAATATGTGTAGTGAAGTAATTTTCCCTACGTCCCAGTACACGGAGCCCCTGAAGGCCTCTCTCCTGATGGAAAAAGGCCTTGGTACTGATCAAGATGGAGCAAAGTGTCCCTCCAGCTTTCTGTTGCTGTTGGCACGAGTACTTTAAGCCAGATTGAGTCCAAGAAAACCTAAAACCTAAGTGGCTGACTGTACTATTCAATTTTTTGTTTTGTTTTTAATGAGCATAAATCTTCAAAGGGAGGGCCTGTGGTCGGTTATTTCGGCAAGCGGTTTCATCCGTGGCTGGTCCCTACCCAGCCCTTGTCCAGGGAAGCCCAGGCCCTGCCCACCTACCCAACTCCTGCAGTTCTGGAGCTTGGGTCAGGACTAAACATTAGACCTACGGATGAAGCTCAGCCTGCTGCGTCTTTGCACAGGGCTCATCACGGCTGTACCATCAGCCCGGCTCCCAGGACACGCCATGCCCGCTATTTACGGTTCTTTTGCCCTTTGCTGTATAGTTTTGTTTGTTTCTGTCGCATCTGTTGGCTTCTTTCATTTTTCACACGTTTCTCACATTTGAAAAATAGCGTTCAATTCATCCTCACTGTCGTAAAGTTTATTTTCCCGTATATTAAATATATTTTTGTTTAAATCAAAAAAGAAACTGATGATTTGGAGACAAATACAAAGTGGTATTTCATTGCTGGAAGGAGCCTATGCGTGATGTGGTTTTACTGTCAAAATGTAGACCTGGGAATTTTGCCATGTTAAATTATAGGAACACAGGCCCAGGACTGGGGTAATACCTTAATGCTTCAATGTGAAGGAAAGAAAACATAACTCAATTAAAATATATACTTTGGGGATTTTTCTGACACTCTATATACTTGGGAAAGCTGCCACCTACCCTGACCTTTCTGTTATAATTATGTGTGTCATCTTAAATATCATTAATTTAGTCTGTATTTCACTCGTCCTACATGTTTACTGAATGTCTGGATTTTTCCTTTGGCTTTAATAACCTATCTTTTTCCAGTGAAGAAAAATACTTAAATAAAATGAATGACAACTTTCTTGCAATTACTTTGGAGAACAGCAACATAGACTTAAAATTAATAACTAGCAAATATTGAGATGTTTGATGCTTTGAACGTACGTATTTCTTTTAAATTCAGTGTGATGACTTACGCATGAACTTAGAGGAAATGCATATGTTTCTGTGGGATTGTGCTCTAAATCAAAAAGATGAGGCTCTTCTGACTGCAAATAATTAATTCATTTTAAGTCCATAGAGCCATTTCTCATTTACATTAAGCAATGTATTCAATTACTCCTCTAAGTGTACATTTTAACATAAAATTAGACTACAGTTATGCTATCCTTACTGATAATCCTTGACTATCCCTGCTTTTTAATTCTCTATTTTATAATGTTTAATTACGAAGCATGTTCCTTATAACTCAATGGCTAAAATAGCTAAATGATCTTTAATGAGACACAACTTTTAAGAAGTATCCCTTTAACACAAGGACAATTTTTCCACTGTAATTTTTCAGGAAGCCTCGCAAACATCAGGAGAGCGCAGCACCCCACAGCAAGCACAGGACCGGAGCAGAAATCGCTTGGATCCGTCTCCATCACGCTCGATCGACACAGAAAGAGAGTGAAAGCAGCTGTTTGTACACTAATGATTTGTCCTTCGGTATAGTTCAATAAGCACATGAGAGATTATATAGTGTGCACATATTTAAGTTAAAATAATGATTAATTTATTTTTAATGGAGTAATGAGCAGGTTGAACCCTCATTCAGAGATGCCAGGCTGACGGGGCAGGGCGAGCCTCGCGCATCCGCAGACACGCAGCGTCTCCTACAGCCCTCGCCTGCAGATTATCCTTTTCTTATTTCAGGAGCCTTAAAATATGGACTTGGAGACCATAATCCTTCATTTATAGTTCACAAGGCAACTATTTTCAAAATCTCAGAGTTTGCTAATCATGCATTGATCCCCAGAATACTGTGGTACAGACAGATCAAACCCTGTATCTCGGGTAAGTTGGGGCAGCAGCAGCTACACAATAGCTACAGCTTTTGAGAAGAGAAAAAGCATACTAAGATTAAGATAAGACATTACAAGTTTTGCCCATTATAAAGATGTATTAAACGGAAAAGAAACCCTCTCCCCAAAAATCCACTCAGCATTTAAAAGGTTGTCTGCCTTTTACTTAGAAATAGCTTTGCTTTAAATTTTCACACCTTACAACCCACAAAAGCGTCTATACCATTTAATAATTTTCCAGCTGGAAAATTGATTTATTTGCTTCTAATGCCATGGGAGCACCACTCCAGTTTTTAGGTTCTCAGTTTGCATCACAGGCACAAATGATCTAGGAAATTGTCATTACTGCTAGAAGCCAAAAAGCAGAGTCTCTTCCTACAAAAGTTGTTTATATAAACCACTGTAAGTACTATAGTTATTTTGAGGTATTTCTAGATATATTTAGATTTTGTAGCCACCTCAAAATTCTTCAGCTACGTTTAATTAATTACTCGAAAAAGAGTTTTAAACTAGAAATGTAAATACTGTATGCTTTTCTTGAGAAAAAGAAAGAAAATACATGTATCCTCTTACACGTATGTAAGCCTGAAATCTCAGAGGCGCACCTTTATTGCTTTACAATTCCCTTTTTTAGTATAAAGCCAAGAAAGCACAACCATACACTTGGAGAATGGAAAGAAAATGACCGGAGCATTTCAGGAGCTCGAAGAACAGGCTCCGTTTCCTCCGCTTTGGTTCACGCTGTGAAGCCGGTGCTTCCCCCCCCGGCTAGGAGCTGCGACGTAAATTGATTTCTTTATTTGCTCCTAAAGTAACGGGAGCGCTACTCCAGTTTTTAGGTTTTCCTTTGCATCACAGGCACAAACAATACAGCTAACAGCTTTAGGAAATTTTCATTACTGCTAGAGGCCAGAAAGCAGAGTCCCCACTTAAAAAACCTGTTTATATAAACCACTGTAAACCACACCAGGACTTGCCACGGGACAGCACGTCACGAGTTTGCTGAACCTCTGCTGTCACCACCAGGGCTGTCCCCCACGCCTCTGACTTAATAACTCTACAAGAGACGCAAAAAGAAGGTTATTTTGTGCCTAGAGCCACTGTGGAAGCTCAGGTCAACTATAAACACACCAAAACATTATGAAACCGTTTCTGGCGGTGATGGTGTAATAGTTTTTGACTGAATTGATTGTTCCCTGACAATACGCGACTCAGCCTTGCAAATGCATCAACTCTGTAATGAGGAGCTATTAAGTCTATTGATTTTCTGATTTCAATTGATAGCTAACAGGCCAAAGCTACACATCAATATTTGCGTAACTAATACCCAAGAGCTAACAATTTTGACAAATGAAAACCTCAATAGACCAAACAGTGCAAATTAATGGAAATGTAAAGACCAAACCTCAGAATTTAAGGGAAATATTTAATGAATGGATAGATATGCCTTATATTTCTGGAGAATTCTGGGTTTTATATTGGGGAAATAAGTAAATATATAGAAACTCCCAGAAGGATGCTCTTTTCTTGGTCCCTAAACTGGGGAATACTGCAATACAGAACAGCAAACGCAAGATATCAGCTCCTGAAAATAGACTGTTTCAAAATGAATAATTGAAAATTGAATACTTTTGAATAATTTGCTAAATCAGACAAAATACATGCATATTGCAATTGTACAAACACATCTCCAGATTTCTGTATATAGTTATCACAACTGGAAACCAATGTCTTATGATCCCCCTTACCCTTAAGCTTTCTTCTGGTTTTGGGGTTTCTGCTTTGGGTTTTTTTGTTGTTGTTGGATTTTTTGTTTTGTTTTTTACATAATGTTGGAATCTCAAAAAGGAAGCAATAAAGATTTACTCTTATAGCTTCCTCCTAAGCAGGATACGTTTTCTTCTTTTTTTTTTTTTTCCCCCTCTTTTTCTTTTTAGTTGACAACCCGAACGCCTAAGGTAGAGGAGGAGATGATGATGACCCTGGTGAAGTGTGCGGTGTCTGCATGTCGAGCCCCCCTCTTTCAGAGCAGCTCTTCACCTACGAGCAAACTGGAAGACTTCTCACTCCCTCCCATTTTCTTTGGACAAAATAAATTCAGTCCCATCAACTGCTGTCCACAACCCCTATTTTCTACACCTCTGACCGTTCTGCTCGTGCTCCATCTTTGCTGCCTGGGGTCATTCAAGAGGCCTAGGAGAGGACTGAGAATCAGATCTTTTAACTTTCTAAGACGAGAACTCCCGTCCCTTTTGCTGCCCGCCTGGGCAGTCACTCCTGCTTCTCGTTTCATACACCGCTCTTTATTTTCCCTTTTAGAAGCAGCTTTTCAATACGTAGCTATAAATTTTTTTTTTAAATGATTGAAGTCAGATAACTAATTACGTGATTGCTTCACAATCCCATTACCTTAACTGATGCTTGTCTCAGACTTATCCTTTAGCACAAATAAATGCCAGAAAGACGACAGTAAAATACACAACATTAATGAAGTACAGAAGCCATTTTTGGTTTTCATCTGTCTTAAATTTTGAAGACTATTTCAAGACTCTTAATTTGTAGAAAAAGTCATAAATTGCCCTGTGAGAGAGACCATAAGTTTATCTGTATTTCTGCTTTTAGAATAGAAGTAGTTAAAAACTGAATATTTGACGGTCTTCTGCAATTGGCTTGTATAAGTGTGCCCCACCTCAAACACCTTTTCAAAGACAGCAATGAAACAGAACTAAGGCGCCAATTTTTCATCTAAAAACATGTCTTTGAAAGGATTTGAAATCAAATATTTTTTAACATGATGCTGATGAAATGCACTGACTTACAGCACATACCCAGGAAAGGAAAATAACTTTCTATTTGTTAGCTGAGGTTGTAGCTTTGAACCAGCACTGTCTACTTATGGAGGGAGAACCTGCTTAGCGCTTTACCTACTTGGATGTCTTTACAGATATAAAAGTAAAACTTTAATTATACCTGCTGTATTTCCTAAAATAAATAAACTCAAATACCAGCTTCAAAATTATTTTCATATTTATGCACATCTTGTTGATGTTGTATCTCTCCTTAAAGCATCCCATGTATTAATGTGCTTCATTCCTGGAGAAAATTTATCTGATTTTTTTTCCCCTTCATAAAAAGCGTAGGAAAAGAGACAAATGATGCTTTGTGTTTTAATACAGAGGCAAAGCAAGACACTTCCACAGATGACATAAGGGAAGTTATTATTTTTAATCTACTTTTCCTTCAATTTCCTTACAATTTCCCTGTAACCATCTGCAGGCTTTGTGCATTGCTTCTCTGTTCCGTGGATTTTTGGCTAATGCATGAAATAAAGCCGAATTCTAGACTATTCATATGAAAACAGAAGGATTAAAATAAAACATTCTTCTTTCCAGGTGAAGCGTGCGTGTTCATAACACTGAACAAGAGCGGCAATATTTCAAGCAGCATGCGTTCACTCCACAAAGTGCAGCTGCCTCAAAGCAAATACAGACCAGACCGACACGTAGGAGCTGGGCCTATGTTACACGACCCGTATCTGTGTTTCCATCTTCTTCTAGCATTGAACTGCAACCCTGTAAATTATATCTTTTTCTTAAGAGGCCACAGTGTTATTTGAAATCCTATCGCCCCAGGAACTGTGGGTTTAAAGAACAGCTTGCTAAACTTCAGCATTTACCCAAATTACGCCTTGTTTTTAAGCTGCCTGCGCCCACGGTTTCATCCCCAGGAACCCAATTTCCACACACAGCGACTCTGGCTCCTATGGATCAGAAACCCTGTCCCTGCAGGTCCACATGCCCGTGCGCCAACAAGCAATTTGGGAAACATGATCCCAGCCCCTCATTCACCCTGCAATGCTGATGAACACTAAAACATACCACATCTATGATAAAAAATTCATGGTTTCTTGCCATTTTCTTTGCCATTTCTGCTATCACCGAGGATAAACTTTTTTAATTGAGAAAGAGATTTGCAGGTTGAACATCTTGCTGACGCTCAGATCACTTCATCTTAATTTAAATAAATCTAATAAAAGGAATTTTTTTTTTTTAGTTCTCCTCAAAAACTTAGTTCTGCAGAGTGCAAGTATGCATTACAAATATATCTGGAAGAGCCCATCTTCTGCATGCATGAATCACAGCAAGCATTCAGGAAGCCTTTATAGTCAAAGGCTATTTCATATCAACACAACCCTGTTTTCTGCTCATGAAATTTCCATTCTGGCTCACATTTTTTACATAAACCCAGAGAGCAAGTAGGTAAAAGACATCCAAGACATTTTGAGGACAGATTGGCCATCTCGCAAAGGAACTCACCGCAGTACATAATGTTTCCTAGTGGGAGATGCCAGGGACCTTTCCTGATCAATAGAGCCCTATATTAGCACACTTCTCATTTTTACAACACCTAAACTGGAAAACAGCATCTAATGGCTCGTGTAGCTTTCCTGACAAATGGCCACTCCATCTATTGTATTTGCTTTATTCCCTTTAGAACTTCATCTTCCAAACCGTATTTTACACAGACAACCTGCAGCCGGAAATCCAGTAAACAAAATTTGAAAAGCACAATACAAACAGCAACCTTCGAAAAGCACGCAAACTCCAAGGTGCACAAGCACGGGCTTTCTCCAGCAAACATGTAATTTTTGCAACACGTAATATTTTAAGATCAGTTTTCTCCTCCCCACTTATTCGCCCCTCCAAGAAACCCCAGTCCTTGCAAGAATTTGATGCTTGTGATAAACCAGTCAGGTTCCAATGGTGTTTCTTAGCATTAGATTAATGCACACCACCCCTAATAACCTTTGTCTAATTAAATCACAGTGGCAACATTCCTAATGGCTCCAAATTTTGCTTGATTGCGAATAATCAGGCTTGTTCAACCCATCAGCAGGTGGAGATGCCACCTGAGGTGCCCTGGGGTGGACATGGTCCTTTCCCATCCCACTGCCCCCGGGACAGAGCTCAGGGAAGTTCATGGGCACCCTCGCCCCATGGGGACCCCCGCCCCATAGGCACCCCACCAGCCCAGCCTACCTACCTCAGCAAGAATTGACTGTTATGTCTTTAATGTTCTTAAAATAATGATATGAAAAATCAATCTGTCCCATTTTTTTTCCCTAAAACCCTCATACTGTTCTTTTTACAGTTTATGCTTAAAGTATTTTAAAAAACTACAAATATTGCTTTTCAGGACTGTAAGGGCAGCTGGCCTAGGGCTGCATCCTTACCTGGGGTTAGGTTGCGAATTTAACAAATCTTTGAGTTGAACACATTTTTCAATAACTTTGCCACTGTTCCAGCCCTGCTACCAACAAGTGACTATTTATTGATAAAGGGATATTTTTACCCCAGACACTGGGTATCCTTTGCAAGTTAGCATCGCTGAACAGCTAAAAATCTCCTTCCTTCTCAGTGTCCTTACCGTGTCCCCCTGCTCTTCCCCTTCTGGCACAGGCACTTCTGCTTCTGAAAGATGCCCGTTGTATTGCCATAGCCAAATGGGATATAATTTCCCAGGTCTTTAACTTAACCGATCACTGATGATTTGAAACTTTATTAACGTCAACTTTGGATTTAAATGCTGTCACACAACATATATGATGCCCTTCATGTAAAACTCAAGTCTGATTTTACCGGCAGGACTTGGCTCTGTCCTTTTAAATGCCTGAACTGAAACCTCAGCTCTGCTAGAGACATCCATAGGCATCTTCCCTCTTTATTTATTCCCCCTGTATTTTTTCAATGCTTCAGGTTATGCATTAGCCCAGAGGAGCCTTACAGTAGCAGTACAGAGTTTTCTCTAAATCATTTCTTTCTGCACAAACTGAAGAATGTTGATATTTTCAAATGCTTTTACAGCAAGCCTCTGTGCTTCCTGATGAAATACCTTAGAGAAACATCCTGCCCCTTCACAGGGGTGTCAAAGTTGTGTGCCCAGTACAGCAACTGGAACCAGACATTAAGGAGGTAATTAACACTTCAATTCCTTTTAACTCAGTACAGAGAAAAAAAATACAAACTGTAATATCATGTGACCAGCGTTATAAAAACACACATGAATAAACTTAACCCTGGCGACGACAAGAAGAATGTGCTGTTTCACTACATTAATGGTTCCCAACTCAAAATTATTCAAGAAAACATTTTAAAAGCAAGAGCATTTTCTTTTCCTTCCCTGCCAAGTTTTGCCTGTAAAGCAATGTGCTGTTGCAACAGACCTTCCTAGCTACTCTTTTGGGAACTTTGTTGGTGCTATGAAAACATAAATACATTTTTTTAAGTCAAGTGCTCATTAAGACCAAGCTGAATCGGGGCTTCCGAATCCAAGCTGCCCTGGCCATGTGCGCAGGCTCAAACCGAGGTGGAGAGAGTCCCTGACTCCTTCAGTCCCCCGGTTCGCTGAGCATCCCGCTCACCGCGGCTGACGGCTGCTGGGAGGCACACGGAGTCCCCCAGCTCTGGCGTAGGGGAAAATCATAGAATGGGTTGGGTTGGAAGGGACCTTTACAGGTCACCTAGTCCAACCCCGCTGTGGTAAGCAGGGACAACTTCAACTAGACCGGATTGCTCAGAGCCCCGTCCAACCTGACCTTGAATGTTTCCAGGGATGGGGCAGTTACCATCTCTCTGGGCAACCTGTGCCAGTGTTTCACCACCCTCATTGTAAAAAATTTCTTCCTTGTATCTAGTCTAAATCTACCCTCTTTTAGTTTACAACCATTACCTCTTGTCCTGTCGCAACAGGCCCTGCTAAAAAGTCTGTCCCCATCTTTCTTATATGCCCCCTTTAAGTACCGAAAGCCTGCAATAGGGTCTCCCCGCAGCCTTCTCTTCTCCAGGCTGAACAACCCCAACTCTCTCAGCCTGTCTTCATAGGAGCGGTGCTCCAGCCCTCTGATCGTTTTTGTGGCCCTCCTCTGGACCCACTCCAACAGGTCCACGTCCCTCCTGTGCTGGGGACCCCGGAGCTGGACGCAGTACTCTAGGTGGGCTCTCACCAGAGCGGAGGAGAGGGGCAGAAGAGCACAGCCCTTCGGCCAGGTTGGGTGAGCCTGGAGCACCAGCAGCATCGGTGAAACCTGGACTGCGTTACGCCCGGCAGCAAATCCCCAGGGATTGACCCACAGCAGGATGGGGCGCCCGGACCGGGGGCTCTCAAGCAGGGAAAGAAGAGAGGGAGGTACGAAATACAAAGGGGTAGAAGATACAGGCAGGTACAAAGCAGTCTAAAATTCAAGAAATACATTTAAAAGTGATTATTAATTACAGAAGCTTTAATAAAAAGCCTGGAATTGATTACTTAACTAGCCATTATCTATGGGGGTGTATCGATCCCCTTTCTGATGATCAGCTCTGTTGTGGAAGAACACGGCCATGGAGAGTGGCCAGTAAAGATGCCACGTTTCATACCGCAATTTTATCCTTCACTTTTTTTTTATTATTATTTGGATGCTTCTCCTAATAGGCTGCACAATGCCACTGTAACGGCACAAAACTTCACATTTTTATATTATCCTTGATTTGTTCCTGCTTACTTTTAATTATAAAACGTCAATAAAAAGATTAAACACACATAAAAAAAGATCACAGTGTGCGCCAGATGCTGAAATATCCTCCAGAGACTGGAAGCGCAACACCAGGTGTTTGTGTCAGACTAATGAAGCAACATTCGCTCACAAGGGACCCAAAGGGTGGAGCTGCAGAGACTTACACTTTGCTTAAAATCTGCCATTATGAAGGCAAAACTGGAAAGATTTGAAATTACAATTGTGATAAAAAAAATTTCACATATCTATAATACATTTAGTATTATCTATACTAAATAATTTGGAGACTTAACAGACTGAGTTCAGGTCATTGCCGCAACAATGAACTTCAATAAAATTTACTGAACATAAACTATGACCTAAGGCAATAACTAATGAACTTAAGGGCATCCTAATATATTTCCGTATCATTGAGGAAGGCACTTTAACTTATTACAGCTACATGGCTTGACCTCATGCAATCAAATCTTTTTGTAGCAGATTCAACCTGTGTTTTTAATATCAATTACATCCAGGTACAGTCTTTTAACTTTTACTAAAGGAAGTGTTAAGTAAAACAGCCGCTTTGTCACGGATAAACTACTGGTTAGACTCGCCCTGTGAGAACTCTTGTCCAACAGGTTAAAGATGAGTATAAAAAAATAGAGCTTATAGTTTGGAATACGTGCAGAATTTATAATTAAGGGAGCTTGTAAAAATTGAGTCCTCCCGGCTTTCTTGTACATACTAACTTTTCTTTCGTGGCCCCTCATCTCTCAAAATCCGTGCAGGCTTTACATCCTCAGCCTTCAAAGTACCTGTTTTAGCCGAGGCAGCGGGATGAACTCATCCTGCTCATTAAGCAACGCGGCGTAGGAGGTAGAGGGGAGCACTCCTTGCAGCTCTGTCTTTCTGTGGAGGATTTTTGGTAGGAAATTCTGATCTCAGTTTGTTGCCACTGAGAGTTCAGTAAGCCAGTACGAGCTTAAAGGACAGCACTAATTGCATCACGCTGGTGGAATACCAAGGCAGCACACATACGCAGAAGGCACAGTAGAAGCAACTCTTCTGATGCTTTGAATATCTAATTAATCTGCCTTACTTAGTACAATAGCATTTTATTCACACTATTCAGTAAAAAAGGAGCTATCTGAATTCCTTCTTCTCCTGAATTTCTAATACTACTACTGAGAGAAGCTGAAATCGTAGGACAAGAGATTTCCAAATCAAAAATGTAGCTCCGAGACTACGCGATGTATGGGGTTGATTCAGGACAAGAATCCACACTGTTTTAATGATAACGCTTTAGCCAAACCAAATCCAGACTTCGAGGCACTGAAAATCTGGATTCAAATATTGCAACTTGAGCCCATCACATTTATATAAAACACATTTCATACCTTTTCCATCAATTAGTTAAACCTCTGCCCACTTAATTTCTCTATCATTCCTTCACGGCAACCCCATAGTGATGCTGTCCTCCGTGGTTCTGAGTTAAATGGCAGAAGATCATTGGCAAAGTGTTGAGATTCTTCCCAAACTGATTAAAATGTCTTCTTAAGTATGTGCAAGCTATCTTTCTTTTTAAAAAATTTGAATTAGATTTACATATCTATTTGATATGCAACATAAAGATAGGAGAAAATATACCTTAAAACCACCTATTGTGTGCTCATATACGCTTATTTAACTAAATTCATAAAAGGTATTGTTTTAAAAGTCCATTTAGGCTACAGCGATACATTATATCAGTCGTGCAAAGCACTATTTTCCTGCTCTGATTTAAATCCTATTAATCCACCTGTTCCAAAACCTGCCCTAAAAGGTTAGGTGCGTTCCCTGCCAGGACTGCTGTGAGAACGCTGCAGATACAAACCCCATCTTTTTCAGACTTCAAGAGTTTACCTTCCTTGCTAATGCCTAAACCTGCAACATAGGTGTCACTAAAGCAGCACGTACATCTCGGTAAAACCTGTGAATACCACATCAGAGATTTGTTTTCTTTCTCTGTTTAAAGGACGATTCTCTCCCAGCACTAAATGCTTTAATGCCTCTCTTGTTTGCATTCCCTCGTTCCTCCTGCCCACGTGGGCTTCATTTCCAAGCCTATTCAAAATGATGTTTTCCAAGCATGTGCCACATGACTTGTTCATATAAATGGAGCAAATTAAACTGTCTCCACATATATCCTATCACATTTGTGGCCCTGATTTCTCTCCTTAACACGTGGCCGAGACACCGTATTATCTGCCTGCAGAGGTTGACCTCAGGATATTAGATTCTGCCACATAGCTCTCTTGTACTAAACCGAGGGGAAACACTTAATCACCCCTGCCTTTTCAGGAAAAAATCAACTTTAAATTTGCCATGATGAAAAATCAATAAACCAGTAATTGCTTGGCTTATCATTGCGTGGAGGAACAAATTGGGAAGCGAAGCTTAGCGTCCACACAGATTTCACTGAAACACACAGAGTTTCAGGATCACTAAGCCAGAAAAGGAAAAGGTCTCAGAGTGATAATTAAATCTACTCATGCTGATTTTCTGCCAAATTTATTTCCCCAGAGTATATAAAAATGTTTCACTGCTTACTGGGTAGGCATAACTAATCAATTCAACACTGGGCCAACACACACGAGAAACAGAAAATGCAAATTCCAGGATGAAGGCATCAGGACAATACCCGCCCTAGCGCGAGCACCACCGTCACATCGATTTACCTATTGACCGATTTCAAAAGAACAAACCCTATTTAGTTGCATTCCGAAAAACTTCTTTTCCTTGTTATCTGCTGTAAACCTTTTTGTATGTGCACCTCCATGGTGGACAGCACGCTGCTGCGAGCGCCAGCCCTGCAGCAGCATCCCCAGTTCCTCCTCCCCACACAACTGCAGAACATGTGCTTCATGACAAGATGCATTTTAAATTCAAAATGTAAAAATATTATGCATGGTATACTAAGATAAACGATCCAAAAATCTCACAGCAATGCAATCCAACGCATCTGAATTTTCCTCTCACAGCACATCGTGTGCTTTATTTCAACTATCGCTATTACCCATCCCAGCTACTTTGAATTTGGCTTGCCAGGCCTGGAGTGCAAATCAAGTTTGACAGTAAAATCCCTTTAAGATTCTGATGTCATTTTTCAGGCAGTCCTGAATGGAAACAAGTAAACAAAAACAAAGTAGAAAAAGCCCTCCATTGAAAATACTCTTGTAAAAGTAGTGCATTTTTTATTAATAGACCTAATTTCATGCAGCAAATTAGCATAGCTCCAATGGAAGTGCAAATGTAATCAAACTGAAAAATTCAAATGAGACGGAGGGAGCCTTTTTCTTTCTTTCTTTGCTTTTTTGTCACAAAAAAAAAAAAAATCATTTTGGTGTGTGTCCTTCAACTGGCTATAGGGACTATGGTAATTAAAACATTTAAAACAGCACAAGCCCCCAGTCTCTAATCTGGAGCTCAGGTCAGCTGTCTGTAGATTCTAATTTGTCCTCGATTTGTATTCATGACAGGAAAACGCTGCATATTTAACAGCAAACCAGCAGGAGGGGGCATTGGTGGGCTTGGAGGTCAAATAATTTGATTTCCGAGCAGATTACATGTAACATCCAACATCTAATCTCACACCTGATTTGGCAATAAAATTACAATAAAAGTAATGTTAAGACACCGCCGCTATAGGGTGGGGGGTGGATAACCAGCTTGCATGGGCTGAGGAACAATTGCTTTATTTGCGCAGTCGGTTTTGCTTACTGCAGCAAGGAGGCTCAACTTCTCCCGAGTAAAGGTTACAACGGTGTCGCAGGCGCTTGCTGCCTGCACAGGCTGGCAGCTCAGAAATTTCCTTTTGGAGACTTATAGTTAAAAACCATAAAATGGTGACTAGTGGAGAATTCAATTTTTTTTTTTTCCAAATTCAAAATTTAGAATTTTTGGAGGAAAAAAGGATTTTTTAAAAAAATACCTTTGAAAATAGTTTACGACAATTTATTGATGAATCTACGGATATTTTAGGCAAACGCCCTTGTTCGAAGATGAACAGACAGAATAAGGTTCATCAGGCAACAACTGCCAAAACACAGGACAAATTTTATAACTGGCCATTCCTTACAGAAGTTATACAATTTTGTTATTAACATTTCAACCAGAAGGGCTTGGGGGACCAGGCAGGGAATCACTATGAACAATTATGCACATAATAAAATAGTTGTGTGAATTTAAAAAAAAAAAAAAAAAAATCAAACAGAATTGATTTTTCACCTTTTTTCCCCCACTTATGCAATAGAAGTTAATCTACTGAGAATTTCGTGATCAAAAATATATAAAATTGTTCTCTACAAAACCAAAAATAGAAAACAAAACCTAAATCAGTCTGAAGTGTGTGATATAATCGCAACACTTTTTGTACAAAGCATGGGAAAGTTGGGAATAGGAGAAAATAAAAGTGCATGTCTGTCCACCTGAGTCATAGGTAAGCTGCGAATTACAAAAGAGCAAATCAAAGAGGGTTCAAAACTGGCGACAGAAGCCGTAGAAGGAAGCGAGAATGAAGACAAATGCAAAAATCACTTTTTGCAAGCAAAAGATGTCAACGGTACCCAGCAGATGGAAGCTGCGTGGCTGAGACGGGAAAGGGAACATGCTCTAGCACATGCACCCCAATGAACGCAAGAAGGACAAATGTCTTCTTTGTAAATACATATGGGACATACAAGTACACAAAACTGGTGTTTTCCATTTTGCAGTTTCTCTGGATATCTTGCATGGACTTGGTATGCTTACACACTTGATAAACAATGTAATATGACTATTTATTTTCCAGTGAAAATGAAACATTTTATTCTTAATTGGTAGCTAACTCCTCAGACAAATTAATTAATTTTATTTAACAAGCTTCTCTTCAGGAAACATTTTCTATTCGTTTTAGAACAGTATAACATCCTTACAACTTTTTCAAAGACACCACAGGACAGTTTTTATGGTGCTTATTAATAAATTGAAAAGAAGTTTTCCTCCTGCTTTTGCTGTAAATCACCATTGTTTCCAATTCACTAACCAACTCTTTTTTCCCCCCCCTTCGCCTTTCCATAGTCGCCCTTTATAATCACTGCAGGCAAAGCAATTGCTAGCATATGAGCCACTCACAATGGGATGTAACGAAAAAACCACACATGTATTTTTCGAAACATACGCTGCAAATTTGTGCAAGTGGAGACCCAGTCACCTCACCCCGATGAGGCTCCGGGGCCCCGCAGCCCCCAGCTGTGAGCCTGTCTCTCCAATTTCTACAGCAAATCTCCCATCGCGGTTTTAAATGTGGTGGGTGGAAAGGCTCCCCCGTCTGCCCAGCACAGCTGGATGGCTCCAGAACCCGGGTGCCATGTTGTAGAGGGGGCACATCTGGCTGGTTTGGTCCCTTTTTCATCCAGAACCGCAAGTGCCCTTTTCCCTTCCTTCCCCTCCCGGAAAACACACACCTGGGCTATCCCGCTTGTCCATTTGCCTTTTCTTCTTCAGTATCATACACACCTTCTCTAAGTAGGATTAATTTTGAGCACGAATTAATTCCTCTTAGCATCCGATAGTCCCAAAGTAAAACAAACTAAATAGTTAGAACATTTTGATTTTGAACAAAATTCATTACAGCTATGGATTCAAAGAATTTTCATGAGTCACCTTTTGTAGGTAAGTCCTAAGCCATCGTTGTGTAGACATTAATGAAATACTTCCTACCACTTGGCGAACTGCTTTAAATTTTCCTTGCTGGTAGATTTTATTCCACTAACTCAAAATTTTCAAAATTGCCTTTGAAGCAGTGAGAGCTGAGGGCTTTAAAAATGTTTTTTCTCAAAGACAGAAAAGCCAACTTGAGGTATTTTAAGATAAACTTATGATATTTTACCAAGTAATTTTTCCAGTTCCAAAGAGATTTCAATGCACAGACTCAGAGCTGAATGGGGATGTCTGGAACCTGGCAAGGATGCTTTATTTTTTCAGCTGTCTCTGTCTCTAGGCGAATAACATCAATTCAGTCGTGATGCTGACCGCGCCTGGGTCAGCGGCTATAATGCGATTCTGCCGAGGGAAATTAGTCCTGTATGAAGTCGTGAAGGATACACAAAGCTTTAACTCAGCAGAGCTTGTAACTTAATTTTGAGAGACTTTGTAGAGATCCCCAGAAAAGAAACACTAGGCAGCCACTAAAACGCTATCCTTAACATTATTTCATAAAATATTTCTACATATATCCCTGAAGTGTTACATTCTGAATACAGCACCGTGGTAATTTACACACTGTAAGAGAAACACAGTTTAGTATGGGGTCATTAATGCAACAGGCTTAGGTGACTGTTCTAGTTACAGATTCCAGCCCCAGGTCAGTCCCCGATGGATGGTTATACGACCGTCTGTCGTACCCTGCTGGCCTCTTTGAACGCATCCCCTGCGCAGTGCGTGGACCATAGAGCACAGCAGCACAGCCAGATGACGGAGAGGTAAAGATTTGCTGTGGGTTGACCCCAGCCAGCAGATTAGCACCCACACAGCCCTCGCTCACTGTCCCCAGCACAACGGGGGACAGAACAGGCAGAGAAAATGGAAAAAAAAAAAAAAAAAAAAAAAAAAAAAAAAGTGGGTTGAGATAAACACAGTTTAATAAGTGAAGGGAAGAGGGGGAAAAAAAAACCCCAAGCGATGCTCATCACCAGTGCTAGTCTCAGAGCAACAGCCACCTTGGAGGACAAGTAGAACACTTACTTAGGAAGAAATTAGGAGAAACCAAAAAATCTGAAGAAACTTCTACCTCAGCCCTTTCCAAGCACTATGGCAGAAGTGGAGCTCTTTCCATTCATTTAAATGATCAGAAGGGGAATTAAAAAAATTTCAAGTACCATTTTGCAGACGAGTCAGAAAAGAGATCACTTGAACTTTGAGCCATCTGGAGTCATCACAAGACAGACGACTTCTCCCGCAAGAACACAACCGCACAGGAACAGAAAAACAGTTTATTAATCTGAGTTCCTAGATTTCTAACTCATTTATTAAGAAGATATTCATATAATCTCGCTCCACCTAATCCTCCTAGAAAGCTATCGAAAGACTACGCACAGCAGATGGAAGCTGTATTGCAGAAGAGGGCGAAACAACTGTACTCAGAGCCCTGATCTTATGAGCGGCCCTTCGCTATTTAGAAAAGAGGGAATTAACATCAGTGAGCCACTAGATGCTAGGAGAGCAGAGTACCGGGAACATATAGGCCTTTTTTTCATTTTGCTAGGCTAGACAATTCATGGGGTTACAGATTTTTACAGGGTTTTATTTTTATATATATAAAATGTATGTTGTGATGCCTTTTTAGTGCAAGGGAATCCTTTTAAAGGCACAGATGGCAATTTGGTGTCTACTCCCTATGGAAAGTCATCACAGATAGATTTCTAAATCAAGTCCCAATCTTATTATATTTATATAAACCCCTCTGCTTACCATATCCACAAGACAAATTAGAGGAAGTGTATTTTGTTTTGCAAGTGTTCTGGACACTACATTAGATACGTTGCAACATATTTGAGGAATCGTAACGCTCAGCTGCACCAGGGCAGCACAGCTCTGAAACACTGTCACTCCAAACTTGGGACGGTTTTTTTTTTTCCTCAAGTGTCCTGGATTCCTGTCCTACAGACAAAAAGAGCTCTTTCATACCCAATTGTCTATTTAAAGAGCTACGCTGAGAGCTTAATACACTCCTGATGTAGCTGAAGTAAACCCTATAGACTTCAAAGGCCTCGAGCCACCTGCAGCGCACCGCTAAGCTGGCAGGACAAGCAGTAGGAATAAACACTCTGCTTTGAAGTTGCGGTTGTCCGTGAACCTATGTTATCAGCTTTTACTTGAGACACTTCTGAATTGCTCCCAATTTGGCTTTAATCTATAACAACCCCCCCAGGCGTGTGCCCCACCGGCAGCGGGACCGTGAGGCTCTCCGGTATCACTGCTAGGCTGGGCGAACCCGCTGGTGCGGCGGTGGCAATGCTCCTTTTGGGGATACTCCTGGATCCGTCCCGTTTAGATGGGATGCAGGAGCATCAATGTGTCTATTATAATAAGTTCTCGCAGTGTATCCCAGATAATATAATTAGAAAATTAACATAAAAGAAAGTGTTTCCTTCAGATGTAACGATAGCCCAGTACTCTTTGAAGTGAAAAAAAGCTTAGCATCCATTTCACTGTTTTTTAAACATCATTAAACTAAAAGTTGATTAAATGTGAACACCTCCAACCTCTTTCAAACACAGAAAGAAATGCAATTGATTAGTTCAAATTTTTCAAAGATAATTACATGGTATTTTTCATTTTTGTCAAGCACAGCAGGGGCTTCGGGTACACGATGCTCAGTAAGACCAGAACGTTGCACCCAAAGCTGCGCAGGGGCAGCAGCAACAGCTTTGTCAGGAACTAAATAAGCCTATAATTACCAGGAACTTGGTATGAGTGAAAGTTGACTGCCAAATTAACCAGTCCTCTGAAGCTGAGCCTAATGGGTGGACACTGGTTAGCACCGAATAAAGCATTATCTCATAAAGCCAGTAAAAGTGTGCTGGAACTGGATTAAACCAAAGAACCAGGGGTGGCAATTTCATCCACTGTTAGGTGTGCGAATTTGGGGATTTCTGGATTGCTTTTTTTAAGCAGTCAGTATATGTTAGCTTCTTTGGATTAGCCTGATAATGCAAAACTATTTTCTGAAGGAAAAAAAAAAAAAACCACACACACAAAAAAAAAACCAAACCAACAAATCAAACAACCAAAACCCAAAAAGAGATGAAGGGAATCAATCACATGAATTTTTAATAAAGATTACATTAGAGTTTTGAAATACATACTTAGTATACTTCACTGTAAGTCCCACAATTTGGAGCTTATTAAAGACATCTAAACCTAGAAACAAACAGGGGGTGGGAAATCATGTAAAAATGTATAAATCCTGTAGGATAGCAACCAGCTGAATCAGACCTGCACAGTATACTTAATTTTCTCATTCACACATGAGGATTTGAAGAAGCTTGCTTGTATCTGAAGTGCAAATAAGCTTTAAACTGCCTTCAGAAATTATTGAGCCTGGAGTTCCAGCTAAAGAAAAAATGGGTAAGAAAGAAAATTGGAGAAATTTGATTGTAATGAAAGAAACAGCACCTGAAGTCAGTACCTAAGAAGACATGGCAACATGGAAACAGGTAGGATGTATCTTCCTAATCCAAAAATCTTGCTAACGACCTGTTCCAGAATCAAACAAACATGTAAAAGATTTCCACAAAATTCAGAGCCTTTGGAGCCCTAAAAGTCTGCAGCAGTTCAGACCGAGATATGGAATGGGAATTCAGGGAAAGAAACGCAAGCAGGGACTAGCTGTTTGAGACCGCTTGGTCATTAAGGATTCCTGGAAAATGAGGGTGTCAAAGCAGGATAAGGAGGAACCTTGTTGTCAGGAAACTGGTGGGATTCTTAAAGAGACGGCAGTGTAGTGGGGGTTAAACACAGCATGTGCGGAAGGAGAATCAGGCTCTGGTACCTGGGAGGTATAGGAGACATGAGAAGAGATGAAGGCACAACAGATGCAAAATTAAAGTTCCTGTCTTTACCTTGAAGTTCAACTTGGTGTGCTCAGAGATAGGAAAAGAGAGGGCAGACACAAGGAGACTTTCCAATAAGATTAGAGAGACTGGAAAGAAAGATGATGTTTTGGAAAGACCGGAGGAGATGGCATAGTAAAATTGTCCTCCTACCCTGTCCCCCCCCAGTTGCTACTGTCCCCTTTAGGTGTTTTCTTCCATTTGCTACATACTCGAGCAACCTACTACGCCTTCCCTTTCACATGACTTTTCCTGTTTTAGTTTAGTCTAATGATTTTTATTATTGTATCACACTGGGAATTAAAAATATCTCAATCTCCTAATTTCTCCTTAAATTTCAAGCTGTCCTAAACAGCTTTACTTCATATCATTCTCCTCCGTAAATAATGTCCTGGCCCTAACCAAAATATGATTGATATTTAGGCACAACACTGATTTTCGTAGTAAATCAATCCGTCAAAAGGCCAGCTCTGAAAAACACACGATCTCTTCGAACATTACATCATCTTCAAACCTAGGTCCAGTTTACTGGGTGGTTAAAATATTGAGTGAACATCCATGCAATCCCAGGTAGGTAGACAAGGGGCACAGGGCAGGGAGAATCAGGAACACATTTACAGAGAGATTGTTCTGTGTATTAAATAACACTTACAACCTGAAACCTATCATCATTTAAATCAAATATGCTGAAGAGAAAGTTCAGTGTTCAACAACATGTATTGCTAGAGTAAAACCACTGCAAGGAAGACCTTCACTATATTTTTTTTTTATGTTTAAGTCAATGCAGAAAATAATAGATGTCACAGAGTTAAATGATTGATTTTCATTTGAACAACTGAGATATTTTCTTTGAGACAAGGATATCTATCACAGCTGAAGTGAGAAACTCTGAGGCTCCTTAGGTTGTTTGCATTGGCTCCGTCACTGTTGAAAATGTCTCTTCCCGTTACTCACCGATACACAAGCAAAATACATTTGTTTTAATTATCCAGGCATTATACGTTAACTTTCCACCTACTATATTACAAAGGAAAACTGCTCAGATCCTGCCAGCTTTCAGTGCACCAAATTTCATCGAGAAACAGATTAGCTCACTTCGTGACATCATACAGACTAAATACACAGACAAAATTAACCGCTGCACTTACTGTTTTAATCAAGCAATATATCCAGCACACAAACCAGTGGTATTGGCTGGTCATAAGGTCTTGACATATAACTTTGTCTCAAATTATTAGGTGGCTTTAATGGCAGCTAAAATATTTTTTTAAATCTGGTTGAAATGTCTGGTGCATTTAGCGGTTCTTGTTATCATCACAGGAACGTTACACGGCACGAGCAGAAAGCTGTGGTGAACCAAAGGAGAGGCAGACGGGCCATCTTGGTTTCAGATGCCCTTGTAAGAAAATCACACAGCTCCACTGGAACTTGGTCCCTTAAAAATGGTTTCTGACTGACAGGATTTTAGTTTGTTACTGAAGGGAAAAAAAAAAAAAAAAGAAAAGCATTACCTTCTTCCTTTCTTTTCTTTGCTTCTTCTTCACTTCTCTCTTTAGCCTTTAATGCTTCATCTGCTTTAGCTAAAAAGAAAAGAAATATAACAACAAATTTTACAATTAGTTAATTTATCTTGCAAAACAACATCTCCTGGGGGGTTAAACCCAATTCCAGATTCCTTTCTGCAGGTCCCACAATGAAGTCGATGTACATGAAAGAACAAAATCTGGTTCTTAATGTATTTTCTTTAAAGATATTACTACAGTTAAGACAACAGCATAACTGGTATTATGGAGGGTAATTTTTGCATGCAATATTAGTTCAACACAAATCTCTACATTCGTTTTTTGTTAAGTAAAACTTTGAAGAGGTTTTTTTCTTAAATACAAATCTCCCCCCCCTACTTGTCCCTGAACTGAACTATAAAGAAACAAATGCAGTGCATTTAAAAAAGAAGATTTGCTACCATAGTGAGTAATCCATAAGACCTCTTCTGAGGATAAAACAGAAACAAAACAATATTTTCAGGGATGCAGAGTTGCAGATAGCATTTAAAATAGGAGTTAAATACCTATTACTTAGTATTAAATTAGGTAGCATACAATTTTCTCTTCACTGCAAATCATAGCAGCAGTACTTTATTCATGTTATGACAGTATTCTTTAAAAAGAATCTTTTTCCCTCTAGAAACCTCTTCCCTTATTACTTAATTATCTACTAGTTGCTCAACTGCAGGGGTTTTCAAACACTTTACTACAGATGTTAAAGAAGATTAAAAATATACAGCACAGTAACAAGGGACTATCAATATACTCTGTAAATTAATTAAATTTCTGTTCTAGCACATCATTTATTCCAAAGCATTAATGTCTCAAAGGAGCCATTCTCTTTTATTGCCATCTCACTGCCTGATGAGTGAACTAAGTGAGAATAAGTCTCTAATAGCATTATACTTGATGAAATATTAAGTTTTAAAAAGTATCACCATGTCAAAAGGAAAAGAACCAAAAAGAAACAGAATTCAGAATTTAAACCAGGCCTCCTTAGGTAATAAAATCACTGTGAACCGTGGCACAAATAGCAAACGCTTATTCAGTTTTGCAGATACTTAGTCCTACCACCCACTGAATCAACCACTAATTTATGAAAACAAAATTCAGTTCAGGAGTGGGGTGTGAAGGGGTCTTTCCGACCCTGGTGTCTTTTTGCAGCCAGTAGCTACACCTTCTTAAAATATACAACTTCAACAGTAGTGCTACAAAATGATAGAAGTAATTACACAGACATCTGTTTCCATTTACATGCTTTTATACATATTTAGACTACGTTTAAAGTCATGAAATATTAAAACTTTTCTGCCAGTGAAGATCATTACAAGAATCTATTAAATTAGATAATAAAAACAAACTGCTAGTAACTCTAAAGACTTTTACTTCATTTACACTTTATTCTCCCTGGTAAAGGGACAAGGATAATAGAAATTCCATTTAAATTCAATTTTGGTTATATGTGTAATTGTAGATATACCCCTTGAGTCATGTAAAATGCTCAGCTTATGTTTCTTTCAAATTATCCCGCTCAGATTCACATTCTACTCCTTACAACTGTCTTCAATATGTATTAGCAGAGCTCATTAGGCTGAAATTTAATAATGCAAACATCAGGTGGATTTCAAGAACCTCCATTATCAACACAAGATGGATTGCTTATATAGCTCTTGGGCCAACTGGGCACAATTTAGATTCAATAAACTACCATGCCTAAATTTGATTTATCTATTCCACTATGGTATTTTGTTCTTCCTTACCGATTTGTTGCTGCACAGGAACAATTCATTGGATATCTCAATGGTTATCCAAGGCAAAAAATAATAAAACACACATGAAAGATGTTACTTGTCTGTGTATTTGTGGACTTTAAAATGCTCATTTCCAACCCTTGTAAGTATAGTTAAAACTTCTGCTAGCAGAAACAGAGCTGTCCCTTCAAGTCCTGGTTAATTATACGGACAATGTAGCAATTTAGGAAGTACCATGAGGACAATTCCCTACACAAAATTGCTCATTAACAACAATTTAACTTAGCCTATAAATCTACAGAGCAGTAAGTCTCTGAGGTTATAGGGCACCGTCCATCACGACCAACAGAAGTCACTGAAGCCATGTGGTGCTTTAAGAATTTAATGCTAACAATTCTCTTCAGATATTTTAAATTCTCTATCATTATTCACTTATGAAGCATCATTAAAAACTCAAGATTTATTTTGATCAAATCAAGTTGTGATTAAACAATACAAAAAGATCCTTACAACTTATTCCAAAAGGTAATACACCCTCTCTGTTCTGCAGACTACTATGCCCTTACCCCGCATTTCAGGGTGTGCAAGAACACATGCTGGCCACTCACACTTAAAAGCACTTAAAAGGCCTGATATTTGGAAGAGAACTCAGTTTTCCTGCAATGCACTTTCCTTAAGCCGGAGGAGGACAGACAGCTGCTTATCACCCCCAGCAGATCAAAGAAGTCACTTCAGCAAAAACCTGGTTTTAATTGATCCAGGTAGCTGGAGTGCTGAGATTGCTCCTGAAACTGGGCTTCCTGCATGGATAAACAGCTAGCATGACAAAAGTCTGACTGCTTACAAAGCTTTCTAAAATATAAAATAAATAAATAAAGAGGTGCTCAAGCTTGCAACATTTAAGAGCTCATCCAACCCCAGATAAAATTACAATTCTATTGATTTTTTTTTTTTCTCTGAAGGATGGGAAAATGACACATGGAAGATGTTTGAGATGTTTACCTACGCTAAAATAATAAAGTTGTGAAATGCAGATATTTGCTAGCAGCTAGTGGCCTATTAACACAACACGATAAAAGAGAATTTTAGTCATTTGCAGGTGTCCCTGGTAGAAGTGCTTGTCCCAGCCTGGCTGGGATCAGCAGCTCATTGTGCTGGATGCAGCATAACGGAGGAAGAAATAAATCCTATCTTTGCAGTGAGAATAAACTACGAGCAGAGTACGGACACGCTACTCAGACACATAAACACAACGCAGAAGTGGAACAATATTGCTAAGTTACAACAAAGGCGCTAACATTTAATCAAAACTAAGCTATGTTAAGTACCTTTTCTGTTATTAAAAAAAACCAAACCCAAACCAAAACACCCTTCATGTTTCCATATGCACCAATATCCTAAATCTGAACATGCTAACGTGTTTTGAAACTCAGAGTAGCTCTTTGATCAGCTTCATTTCACCTGCTTTCCAAACCTGATAGTGACGGAACTAGAAGCGGCTCAAGCCAGAGCTGGCAAACCCACCCGGTGTCACAGCCCCTTCTGAAGGAGCAAATGCAATTGCCATGGATTTTGGGGAGCGGGGGAGGCTGATGACAGCCTGAGCGGAGAGCTCCCTAATGGAAATGCGGGTTGCCTGCCAGACCTGCAACTTCGGTTCCTGTTGAGGAGCAATTATTATGTACAGATCAACAACTGCGGATCAATGAACGGTAGGTAATTCCCCAGGGCCACGATCGGAGGGATGAACCAGGTCCACTCCTTTGCCTTGCTTTAACCCATTCAATGCAGACCTGCAATGCCAGCTGATCTTTGGCTTATGCTGAAAAGTGAGGTAAAAAGAAAAGAAAAGGAAAAAAGTGGATGATTTTGTATACTTTCCAGTTTGGGAAAGGGAGAGGGTAGGTGTTTCTGTGTCTGCTTGATATTATCTATAGGCTGACTGTAACAATTTTGGTGATGGAATAAGCTATCAGAGATTAAATTCCAGAACGAAGAAGAGGGATTTGGAAGCCACAGAGAAACACTGGGCCATAATACCAGCTGGTGTAAATGAGCACAGCTTTACCAACTTCATCTGTAGATCCCATGAATTATCCCACACTCTGTGTTACTGATATTTTACAGAGATTTTTAGGTTTATGCTCAGATACTCTGCCATTCAAGCAGACTCTTCTTGCTCATGCGCCAAACATTCACTCACACAGAAATTCAGGTTCCTGTCCATTTTCCCATCCAAACTTTATATACTCACCTAGATTTTCCTCTTTAATTCTTTCTTCTTAACTAATTCTATTAATTCAGAGTCCTCTCCCCTCTAAATTGTTACTCCTTTATAGAAAAGAAAGTATCCCAAGAACTACCCTCTCACTTAAGAAACTTGATAAAAGTATTTTAATAAACTACAAGCATTTAATAATCTATATCCCTCCTAAATCATATGACATGCTTTCTGTTCTCCTATAACTTGATCATTTTTAGTGACAAATAAAAAACAGGAAACGAAAAAGAAACTGACAAAAAGAATTGAAAAATAAAGAATGAACAATCTCGTAGGTTTTAAAAAATGTTTCAAGCTCAAAACATTAAAGATGAGCTTATTTCCTTACCAACATGGTATGACATATATTTGACATTTAACAGTTACGCTACTACTTGGTGCCTTCTCTCTTCCAAACAACCATCTCAAGACATTATCTAATGAGTTTCCTTCAATCAAAGCCTCCTCAAATCAACCACACTTCCCTCGTAACTATTTAACTTCACAGTTTGCATAAATAGTTACGCAAATAGTCCCACTGATGATAATAGATAATGAGAAAATGAAAATACCCTCCATTGTGCAGCACTTCGTTATAGTGACAGAGCATGGGAGACCCTGGGCGCCCAGGAAGCATCAGGGAAGCCCCAGAAGAACCCGAGGTTCAATTACAATTTTGTATAATACCAAGTTCCACCATACCCTACACGGCTTTGAAGAAGTGACTTGTTCTTAGCCAGCTAAGACTAGGGTCATCCCCACAGATAACAGATGCATTAAAACCTGACAAAAACGTCTCTAATCAAAAGCCCTTAGTACTATGATTAAAGAAAAAGGATGGTCACCAAGGAGCCTTACAATTTTCACAGCGGAGTGAAAAACCACCTTTATGAACAGCAGCAAAAGTACTTTTCCTACTCCTTCTCAAAATTGAAACGAACACACATATACAACAAAAATGAGATAAAATTTTAAAATGTCCAGCTTAATGACACTGCACAAAGGAAAACCAAAATACCAGTGGTGAAATGCAAATTAATGTATTAATAATTTGAACAAGTTCCCAAGTGCAACGTGTACCTTCAACCAAATCTTAACAATACCCTTGGGTATCTTTCCATCCGCTGCATCCAGTATTTTCTAAATAATTTCAGAACCACCTCTTTAAAAGTTTTACTCAACCAACTTCCAGCTGCTGTCATGCTCCAACACGGGAGCTTGAAGCATGGGCAGGATGCCTCAAGCCATCACAGGGACAACTACATCAACTTTACACTGTCCATTTCGCCAAGATAGAAAGACAAATGCGTTATTAGATGAACCGTTAGTGTGGAAATGGTCAGTACTGTCCCAGAATTGCAAGATGAGTATTTTAAATGGCAACGCTATTTCAAGTGGTAGACTGTCTAGGATAATAACCTTGACAGGGCTCTGGCTATTATGAACTCCTGAAGTTCAGCCAAACCAACAAGGAGCTTGTACAGTGTGGTACTGGAGGATCTCATCCCCAGTGTGTGGTGCCCCAGGATGCCCACACAGCCCTTCACCATGAGCAAACAGGTACAGCGACCTGCTCACATGGTGGGCGAGCACAGCATGGGATGGACCTTGGGAATGGAGTAGATCTTCCCTCTATGAAGAACGGTAGCATACGCTCACGCTTGCTTGTGCTGCATCCTTGAGCACAGCAGGAGAGCAAGGCGAAGGTAGTTACGGTATCAAAATGCCCTAAAAGCAAGTGGTAAGCAAGAGAAACAAACGAGAGTGTTACTGAAGAGACGCATCATGTGCACGTGGGAAGGAGCGGGCAGAAGCAGACAGGCACCTGAGTGGCCCTGTGTTTTCAGAATGAACTATTTTGACCCCTATTTTAACAAGGTTTTGTAGTCCAGTTCTGCCAGAATCCCTAAAATCACTGCTCTAACAACGGTCTGTATCTAGCAAATAGTTTAAATGGTTAAAATTACAGTGTGTGCAAACATGCCTTCAAGTTTTTTCTTTGCCTAATGATACATAATGAAATTAAAAAAAAAACCATAAAGTATCTTAAAATACATTGCTCATTATTGGACAAAAAGTGCTGTTTTAACTATACTGTTAAGTTATAACTGGTTCATTCTACTAGTAATATGTTTTCTTTGCTGGTCACTTAGCCCCGCTAACACTTTTAACTTTCTAATCAGTTCACGGGGCACTAGGAGCCAACGGCCACCTTTAGCTTACCACAAAGATGTACAAAAACATGCTGCGAAAATCAATAGATTCTGCATTAAAATATGCTGTCTTATTGCATGACATTATGCTAACAGGAAATGTTGGAACAATCTCTTCGGAGACTACATCTGATGGAACAAAAAAAGAAAGAAGCTTTTCCAGGAAAAAAAAAAAAAAAATAGAGAGAGAGAACACAAATGGTCTTCACAAATAAATCATCTTCTAAATAGCACAAACGATGTGCATCAGCTCGTCGCCGCTTGAGAGCCACTAAAACTAGAGGTTTTCAATGCTTTTGTAAAGACTCGATGTATGGATATCATCATTACTGCTACAGCTAGTTCTATGAGAAACATGTCTCCCAAGCCACAGAGACAAGACAAAGTCCTGTAACATATGTATAATATTATTTTCTCTTAATTATTGAGTATGAGAAAAATGGGAAATCAACAGCAACAAAAATGAACTTTAATTTAAAATCACAGCAGTTTCTTTTCATGTATTTTGCAATGCAGTGAGAGACTATGATTTTCCCCAGGCTTTCACTATCAATTTCTCATCTGTAGATAACCACAGTGTTCATCTGTGTTAATATTTTTATACACGAGAATACAGACCTGTTCATTGCTTGTGGGTACTGCTTAAAAAGTTACTGGGTACAAGGCCCTGTGGCCTCTGCGTGTGTGTACCAAGTGCCCTGACCTACCTGGAGCGAGCACAGGGGCAACTCAGCCCTTTGCTGAACAGGGAAAAGCCCCGTGGCAGCGGGGGTGGGACAGGGACCAGGCTCCCCGCCGGCCGTGGGTGCCTCCGGTGCTGCTCCTGGCGAGCGGGACGAGCCGTGCCGCCTTCCGCCTTCATTAACGAAGCTGGTGAGCAATGTGCACAGCTTCCCGGCCAAAGCCCATCTGAGGTATTCACATCCTAAAATAATTTGAGTTACTTTTATTTCCTCAACAGAGCCATGCTGGAGAGTATTGCCAAGCACACCATTCTCTCTTGTGCTTTGCATGGCTACACTTCAATTTTGGTAAAAGCCATACCTATGCTCTGTGTAAGATTGTTTGGGAGTAAGATACGGTGCCGGAGTAGGACGCTCCACCGCGGTTCAGCGGCTCTACCAGCGACAGCCGGCGCTCGCGCCCTCCCGGGATGCGGGACTGAACCCCTGGGGTGGGGGAAGCGCTCGGGGTTTGGGAAGCACAGAGCCGTTCCCCGACGGATGGGCACGTCGGAGCGATGCGTTAATCCTGACCAGCCTTGCGCTGTGCCAAGGTAAAACAGTTTCAAGCAAAGATGCTAATTAAAAGAAATCAGAATAATACGAATTGTTTCAAGGTAGAGATACGGCAGGTGCTGTTTTGGGGGTGCAAAGGGCATTTCGGAAAGCGTGGCCCGGGCTTGTGGAAGAGCCCCCGCAGCACAGCCCTCTCCCACTGCCGGAGGAGGCGCAGAAGGTGCGTAAAAAAGGCTCGGCCCCGCGCTGGGATGCAATTTGTTTTACTGGTAAAATTAAAAAAAGAGGAGTGTCAGAACACCCATCAACTGCGAATCGCAAGTCGTTTGGAAAAGAAAAAAAATTCACTGTGGACTTAAAAATACAGGCTATACATTTCAAAGTGTTTTTGGGGAAAAGAAAGCAGACAAACTCAAAAAACACATATGGACATTACATCTAAAATGTAGCCAAGCCATCCACGATGGTAATCAGAAAGACTTAACCATTTTTGTTAAATAAAAACATTTTTGCACTTATAAAATATTCAGTCAGCTCACATATGAAAATACAAGTACAATCCATTATTAATTTACAAGGCCTTATTTAATTTACATGCTATTTTTCTCTAGTATATTAAATTTATCAAGGCTTGTGGAAATCCTCTCTGCTGAATATTCATATACTGACATGTAAAGTTATCTATTATACATCCGAAAAATTCCAACACAAATTCAAAACAACCTCTTTCTCAGATATTTCCTTAGACAGGAACAGAAGGAGCAGACTCCAGTAGTTGTTAGTTCAAAAACAGAAGTGACAACACCACACGCATTTTTATCATACCAGATTTAAGCCATTTTTCTACATTTTTGTCTTTTTAGTCTGCGCTAAAATAACATTTCCCCAAAATTTAAATAGCACAAAGATTCAGGTGGCCACTTGGCTAGTTCATCCATGGGTAAGGGTCCCCTAACCCTGCCGTGACGGCTTTGCTTAGCACTGCCCGCTCTAATTACACGGCAGCCACGTAATACGTTACGATACTCAAACACGAGAAGTTCCTGCCATTGCTGTCCGAAGTATTACGCGTGATTTAATTACGCCACTGACTGTAATTACAGATACTGGAGACGCCCGAGCGTGACAGTGGGCGCTCCCTTCCCCAGCTCCGCGGGCTGCGGTTACAAACTGCCCAAAGCACAAATCTGCTTGTTTTAAGCCTCTCCGCTCTCCCTGGGGAGAACACCCAGCACGGCGTTTGGCCGGGAGAAGTCATCCCACCCGTCCCTCCCGGCGCGGGGGCGTGCTGCACGGTATTTTTCACGCCTTTAGCAGCATTCCTGTTCAATTCCCTTCCCGTAGTGATTTTGGAAAGTATTTCCTTGCTTTGGTACAATGTCTCCTGCCATGGTGCTGCTAGTGAGCGTCTGTCTGCTAGCAGCCATGCGGGTTTTCCAGAATATTAAACATCTTTTTGGTAGAAGATACATCCAGTAACGTGGAACCCCCCTCAAAAAACACAAGGAAAGCCCAAATGTTTTCTTCCTCTTCTTCTAACGTTGGGTATAACCAACATATTTGTGAAGATAAATCCTTTCGTGTCAACCAGGCAATTTTTCACTAGTTTCTTTTTTTAATTGTTACCATTTTCAAAATGCAGTTTGTGGCTAGCCTGCTGGATATAAATGACACAGAGCTATGAGAAAGTACAACATAAAAGAGAAAATATCCAAAAATCCCGTAAACCTGCATACTGCAAAATAGCAGAAGTTATTCTTAAGTCAAAACGGGTTAAATATTAAACAAACTTCTCTAGAGAGAGGGGAGCACACACATCCTTGTCCGGAATATTAACATGCCGGTCCGAAATCCATAAGGAAAAAATACCCTGAGAAGGGACAAGGGGTGTTGGGAAGCCAAAGGTAAGAATTGACAGATAAAATTCAGTACCGGCAAGCGGGGCTGACCTCCCCAAAGACTTTCCATATCCTGGTTACTGCCTACTGTATTAAGACTGCCTTTCTCATCACTTAATGCTTATTTTCATCACTTTGCTTAAAATATTGATAATCAATTAGGGCTACGTCTGTTTTGCCACAGAATCTGTGTCACAGTCTATCAGACTGTCAGGGCCAATTCAGTCCTCATTCAAAGTTAATTTTTTCTTCATAAATCTGCCTTTGGAGGAGTCATTAGGCGCAGAACATAGCCCGAGGTGCAATCACCTATTCTCTTTCATTAGCGGCAGGCAGGGAAGGTGAGGGAGATTATTAGAACTTTGGAATGATCACAAAGCAGCGTGCTGCCTGTCAGATCCCCCCAACATTTAATTCATCTCGCCAACTCGCCGGCGCGCGCTGCCAACAGTTTTAAATGGACATTATTCATGAACATCTGTGACATGCTGAATATTCTGAAGCGGGAATGATGAAAAAGCGGTGCCCCCCTTTGACTTGAAAATTAATTCTATGGTCAAAACAATTAGGAATATAACAAACATGTTTTGTGATGTTATTTTTAGTCCTCCAAGATATTCCACTTAAAAAGCTATTATTTCAGAAATATAGGTATTTAAACATAAACGTGTACACTTTAGATGGGCTAGCACAGCATTTCATGGTAGTGAAGAATGATGTGCATTTCCCTTACTCTGGAAATAACAAGTTGTTGGTTTTGGTTTTTTTAAGCAATTACAGAATCAGCTAGCTTCGCGAGCTGGTTTGTTGATATGTTTCTAAAATGTAGCCAAATGAGATGACACATTGGATTTTAATATGATGCCATATTAAATTACAGCACGCTTTACTCATGGTGGACAATCAGTTGCAGTGCGTGAAACAGATTTCCAAACTCAAATATATTTATTTGATGCCACGCTATGGCCATTATAGCATTTTTAAGGTAAAAATGGCAGAAATGCTGGTACAAGAGACTGGCATCCACAGAAATGAAGTAAAAACCCTACAGTTTCTGTGCAGTATCCCTTAATAAATGCAAGGGTTTTAAGATGTAGATACTTTAAGGAAAAGTAGTTTACATCTAACGAAATAACATCAAGTGGTTCCTTGAATTTCATTATGAAAGTCAAAAGAATAGTAATTTACATTTTTTTCTGTTAGTACTATGAAAACAGTGTTATCATTAGCAAACTTCTCACAGCCCCCATCATTCCCCTCCCAAAATATTCTCGTTTTCCTACTGCAAAATTAAGGGCCCGATCCTTAGCAATTCAAGCTGGCACAATTCCACTGACTTCAATAGAGCTAAGCAAATTTACTCCAGCTGAGGATCTGGCACTAAATATTTATAATAATAATAATAAAGAAGACTTAATAAGCAGATCTTGGCTAGGTACATTCATCTATTATTTAGTGCATTTCTAATTTCTTTCTTTCTCACACACTGTTTCCCACCCACACGTCTGATAAAAAATTCAACTGAAATATGTTTTAACACTAAGGATTAATTGGCTTAAATTGCTTCCGTAGCTCCTGACTCATTGCAGTGGATGCTATTAAATATTGCAAAGATTTGCTTCCATCTCAGAAAAGGCTGTACATTACCAACTTGGACATCTTGTAGTCAACTAATGTTTCACCAAAGACCCACACCCCCCAAACCGCAGCTGAGCTCAGACAAATAGCATAATTGGGTGCAATTCTTGTCTTATCTGATATTTTGTCTTGGAGAGAAAATTATTTCTTAGAATAACTGATAATTTCAATGGAAATGTTTAAATGGCACCTTCTACCTGAGTTACTTTGCTTTGGAGGAAGGGGGTGGGAAGAAGGAGGAAGAGCTCGGGAAAGGAAAAGGACGGCCTAGAGTGAAACATTCCCCTAATCTAGTTAGCTAAAAAAGGCAGTAACATTTGGGAGAGAAAAAATAAATTCCAGATATAAAAATTCAGGGAGTCAAGGATGATTCTTTGCTATATCCTTCAGGAATACTTTCAGCTCAACTGGAAAACTTAGAAGCGATCAATATGAAGAACTCTAACTTTGCTTCCAACTTATTTAAATTGTTCCTAAACAAATATTTCTAATAGAGTTGTTTCTTTCCCCCTCGCACACCACGGATGGAGAAATGCGAGAACAACGGAGGGTCTCCTACGGAAACAGCTGTAATGGAGGTGTTGAGCAGGTGAAAGAAGGGATGCTTTTGGGTAAGTTGTTCCTCAGTCTGCTTCAAAATTGTTTGAATTTCTGCTCTTTGGCCATTATTGCTGCAGGGAGAATTCTCCTACCTGTGTCCCAACTCAGTGGCAGTGGGCTGCCCTCCTCCTGCTCCCAGCCACGGCAGCCAATGCCACCCCTGCTCCATGGGGAGGAGGAGGAGGAAGAGGAGGCGGAGAGGAATAACCCCAGGGGTGCTGCAAGGAGGAGGCAGGACTGCCCCTTCACTGGGGTACCAGGGAGCCTTCCTCCCGAGAAACAGGAGCCCAAGCCTGGAGGGGGAGAAACGTGGAGCAGCAAACACCACGGTGGGAACCAGGAGATCCCAGAGCAAAGGCTCAGAAACCACCTTGGTCTTCCTCCACCCTAATTATATTTTATGCAGTCAAATTACATTTATAGTGAAATGGCAGCTTTTGTCCAATCTGTAAATTTAAGTTTTCCCTTTTTCTTTCTTTCCAGCCAGGTTGGAGGGTGCAGTTTTAGCAACTTCACGTCTCCCAGGCCAGCACAGCACCTACTACTCTAGTGAAATAAGAGTTCTTTCATTAGAGGGCTTATGCAATCTGCATGTCTGATGCTAATTTCTACCTCTTAGAAATAGCAAAAATACTTTTATGAATGCATTTCCTAACCATCATCACGTGAAATGCAACCTGCAGGATGTATAGCAATACAGGGGCTGCGGCTTGCTATTGTTCTTATTGCTATTTGGATTTCAACAGGGGCCTTCTTTTGAACATCTAGGAAAGTCACGGAAAATACAATTCCAATAATATAGTAGTAGTAGCAATAATAATAATAAAAAATAAATTCTTCTTATTATTCCAATAATTGCATTCATTTCAATAAAAATATTGACCCCAGATATGAGGAAGGTGTAAACTACTAAGGTGATACCTGATTAACTTAGTCTGAACTGAAACCTGAAGAAATTATAAGCAACAAAGAAGCAAAAGCCATAAAAATACAAACTAAATATTTCAAAATGGAAGAGATCATATACACTCAATATGGTTGAAAGCCACTCTTGAAAATGCCCAACACTTATTCAAATATATCAGTGTCTGAAAGGGGAGGATTACTTCCAGAATGGATGCAGTCTAGTCTGAAGGAAGTTCACATTTTTGGGAACAGTATGGGAAGAATCTCAGAGCCTCTGAGAAGCGTCCACCATAGCAAAGTAAGCTGCTTCAGAGCAAGTAAACCTTAATGGCAATGATGTAGATTTAAAATTTTATATTGGACACAATCAAATATTAATATAAGAAAAACAAAAGTGAAGCTAAGAAAAAAGTACATATAGGTAAAGCAAACTTACCTCTGCAATATAGCACAATGTAATGGAATATAGGTAACTTACTATTGCAATTTTTGCAAGAAGAAATACAGATGAGCTATGTATCATATAAAAAGTAAATAAACTGTATTACATTAACATCTTCTCAGATCATAAAGGGAATATAACATCAACATTGCTAAACGAGTACCGTAACTGATGAATCCTCGCATACCACCACCAATTTGCCTTCACAGGTAAAACGAATACAAGGGGAGGGCTCGAACGCGTTGCGGCTGGGCACGGCTCTGCCGCGCGCCGTCAGATAGCACAGCACACGGCAGCTGCTGACGGCGGGATGGAGTTAGCTCTGAGGGGTGGTGAGCATCAAGAGACGGGGACAGCCACGAGGAGAGGACCTCAGGGCTGCTCTAAGGGGATGACTTTCATCTCCCTTTCTCCCTTCCTCCTCCTTTTTTTAAAAATCTTACTTTCTTTTGGAAACCACGGTAGGAAACTGGCTAAATGCACAGGGAATTTCAGTACCATCCTGATGATTTGTTTTGATGCTTGTCATGAAAAATTAAATGAGGAAGCCACAATATCAAAACAGGTTTGCATTTTAAGTTACAGTCTCTTAAATTCAATTGCCACTATAAAATGGAATATAAAGGAGCTATCTCGAAAATAAACTAACATGTTTTAAGTTACATTATGTGCTCTTGTGAAAACAGCATTTTTGTATTATATGTATTACCAAATAAATTAATGCTTGTTATTTGGATGAGAACTTTGAAAAACATACGTAAAAATCATGAAGAATGCTCTTATTCTTGTTGGTAAGAAGGTGGTTCTTTATGGAAAGTTATGGAAATCTGTGAGCTTGCTACCTCACAGAAGAAACAAATAATGAAAGACAGATAAATAAATCACTTATTTTTTTAAAAAAACCTATGGAGGGGGAGTGTGAAAATCTTAATTATAAAATCTTAATTATAAAAGTGCAAGAACTTTTTTCCTGTAATAAAACTCAAGCTAAATGAGTCAGAAACAAGAAAGTTATAACAGTAATTAAAAATGGCTGTGGAACGTATATATACAAAGCTGTTATCTTCTAACCCCTGTCACTGACAGACTGGTTCTTTTAACTCTTGGGTAGATCCTAAGTCACTTTTGAATGGTCTGCTTTAAAAATAAACTTTGAGATTCCTCTAAAACTAATTAGAAATAACAAAATGTAGGCAAGACTGCAAAACGTATGTCTGAAACCCCATTGCTAAGACACAGGAGATGCCTACAGTCCTCATGCAACAAATGCTTTTAAAATCATCACGCAAATCCTGGAAGATTAATTTCAGTTGTTGGTTTTTTCCACTTCAGTGCTACCAGGAACCAGCCCTTTCCTTTGAAGGTAAAGAAGTTTAATTCATTCAAAATTGTCATAAATGTACATCTCCTCCTGAGCTGAGAGGGTGATGTGAAAATCAATTAGAACCAAAAGCCAACACGTATTATTCTCTAAGTTCCACAGAATAAACCCAAGAATGACTCGTTGCTTTCAAAACAGACTACCTTAGCCTCGCACCTTTCAGAAGCTAGATGGTTATGAGGACAATTTCACAGGAACAAATCGAGACCTTGGTAAGATCAGCGGGTTCAGCATCCCACGTGAAGCCCGTTGCACAGCACATCTCAACCAAGCTCTCCAGCTCCACAAACTGTGCCCCATCCTACATCCCACCCTCCCACAGAGCACTCGTTCCTGATGACATCTGCCCACCACTCAGGTCCAATTACCTGCTGCATCTGTATGAGAAATTAGCTTTATGTTGTACTAATCACATACATTTACCTGAAAATATAACAGCTCCCCCATATAATTTCACAAATAAATTATTACTTTGAAAAGAATACTTACTTGCTTAAAATATAATCACTAATTTAAATTATTTCTGAAAAAACCTGACAATGCGTTTCAAATACAATTGTCATTGTAGTCTGTATATTGAGAATGACAGTCGGCTTTTCTTTCCGGGGTTAATAGCAGAATTCAGCCTGACAGCTTGTCAGCAAACTAGAAAAATTCAGTCACAAAACTTAGATTCAAAATGAGCCCTTCTTTCATCTGCCAATTTTAAAATGTCAGGAATCACCACGTTACATGAAAATCAAGTAGATGACAACCAATCTGGCTATCGAAAGGAAGCAATAAACCATGGAGTACTTATAAATGATTATGAGGAACAACACTGAGAAAAGCCAAACCAGCCCAGAGCACCTTGTCAGGGCTCCGAGAATTTTCATCTCATGCTTTCGAACCAAATAGAAACATAACGAATAAAACTGTGTAAGTGGCTCCCATTAGCGATGCTGTCAGCAGACACCCATCCATACAACGGTGGTAAAGTCTTTCTGGCTTGGCAGTTTCACGTCAGGTCTCACAGCAGCTTTTGAAAACAAACGTTCATAATATGTGAGTTTAATTTCCCCAATTTACTTCTGGGCACCGACCCATGGCTACTGCTTAATGACCAATAGTCTTTTCCATTAAGAATAATCTTTACCACTCATCTACATTGGAAACCACCAATGAACAGAGTAAGATTTGCTGTACCACATAGTCCAAATAATAACAAACAGCAAAGACAATTATCCGGATTCATTTCCCGAGTCTTACTGGTGCAAGGTCCAGGTATCAGCCACAGCCAAATTGGACATATTGGGAAAAGACATTGACAGTTGACCCCAGCTAAGGCAGCCAGGGCAGCACTCTATGGCATATAAAACTATTCCACATGTGACCCCAAACAGGACAGGTGATGCAAACAACCCCTACTCATTAGAAAATGCTTCTGGATACTTCCTAGATGAAATATGGACAAGCTTGATGCCTTCTCCGAGTCTTTCTCAACAGAACCACTTACTAACAGAATAAGAGAAATTTTGGGTTTCCTATTGAAGGACAAAACTACTAATATCTGAAAGACAACATTTGTATATATCTCAAAGACAATGGCTGATAATATACAAATCTACAACTTTTTCCAGCGCACAAAGATCTAAACCTTAGGAGACCTTGTAAGATTACTTACCGTCGTTATTTATCATTTATACAGTATCTTTGCTGAAGGCACAGGCAAAAGGATGTTGTTAAAGCTGGCCTAATTTAAATTGCCGTTAACAACGTTGGAGCCCCAAAGCTTACTCAAATTTCCACCTTCAGAAATAAAATCCTATAACCAAAGATACAGCTAGAAAGGCTAACGAAAACACAGTAAGGAAATGTTGCTTAATGAAGTTTGTTGAAAAACAGTATCAATTTCTCTCCTCACTCTTTTATTTGCAATGAAGTGTCATTTAAGGAAGAAGTAATAGTTTTTAACTGTAGTTTAATGCCAGTTATTAATGGATAGCAGCGTAGAAGACTATGCATTTTTTAATGCCAGGCATTGCCACACATTGCACCTCCTTGTGCTGCCCACCGCCGAGGCAGCCCCGCTTCCCATTGCTTCCCTGCAGCTCCTGCCCCGCCACAACGAGTCCGCAACCTGGGCTAAACTATCCCTCGGGAAGGCTTGACATCTGGCCTGGGGTCACTAGGAGCGCAGAGCTTTTAAGAGAGATTTGGACAATGCTCCAAGAAGCTGCCTTGTAGATCTCAATCTGTCACGTACCCTGTGACGACAATGCTGGTCCCAGGACATTGTGGGCTACCGGGAAGCAATGGAGCATTGCCCCTTGCTGTACGAGCTGCCTTGCTGGGCTGCTGAGGGACCCCGCTGCATGAACAGGAGCGCTGCACAAAATAGCCCCCCGCACCTTCAGTCTTAGGCTCTCAAATGTAGGATACACACTTTAAAACTACCCGAAGGTGCTACTTATCTCATTCCTGATATTTCCACGATCACCATCACTGTCACAGACTGGAATGAAAATCTCTTCAGTGCAGGCTCGGTGACAGTGCAGAACATGCACCCTCACCTGTCTTAGTTACACATTTGTCTTGGATTTGGAGTGACTGAAGGGAGAAGACATTATCATCCATGTTTGTGGGAACTGAACACAATGACTGAAACTACACAAGCTCAAGTGGCAGGTCTGAATTTCCAAAGCACGGTGTTTTAGAGGAGCAAAACTTCCCTGTGGTCATAAACCAACCATAGGGCACTCTTCCCCTTGAAAACGACCCTCTCTCACCAAGCTTGGCCACCTGGTCTAACATGGCATCCTCACCATTGGAGATGGGGATGTGTTTGCTTGGGCAATGCAAGTCCAAGTTTTTTTATAGTTGCTTGGGCAATTATAAGTCCAAGTTTTACTTGCAAGTATAGTTTTGCTGAACTTCTGATTGTAAGTAAGGGAAAATTGAGTAAAAATTCTGAGTTCCTGAAACACTAGAGACCTGTCTGAAGCCCATTTAAATATGGAAACTCAAAACTAAGCTTTCACAGAAATTTTATGTATTTTTAAAAGGACTGAAATCACTTTTAAAATGTTAATTCAAACAGCTAGATAGAAACAATGACCCAAATGATGAAGATAATTCTTTGCTTAACAGATTCTGGAGCTACAAGATTATTCCAAAAACCAAAGGCTGGAACAAACAAAGATTATTCCTTCTACGTGGAGAATATGCAGTCTGGCTTCTTTGAGTGTGTCTGAATCCTTGCTGCATCAGAGCGCCTAAACTGAAGAATATTAGGAGCCCATTTGACTTCAGAGAGACTACTCAACCATGCTTAAAACTTGGTCATATTCTTAAATGCCTTGAATAATGGGAAAGGCGTTAGAGAAGAACGTCATCTGTAGCAAAAAAGAGGGAGCACAAGTTTCTTGTGATGAAAAGTTCTATGGGAAAAAGGGATACCGTGCATCTAGACAGCACTGTGTAACATGATTTGTACCAAACGTGGCCATATCAAATTGAATTAACTTCTAAGCACAAAATTACAATTGTAATTACAGTTACAAAAGTACAATACAATGCAAACTTAATAAAGAATAGAGTGCAATTAATATACAAATAATGGCACAAGAACCAGGAAGCATTTTACAGGATTTCTGAAGAAAGAAGGAACTTTGTTCACCATACTCATGATAATTTTCCACTTTTACCATGATGCCAATGAAAAAAATCTTTGTGAAGCAACGGAAAACAAAAAGGATTGAAAAAAAGTTATTTTTAATTTTTTTTTTTTTTAGATCTACTATAAGTCCATAAACATCAAGACATCGTTAAAGAAAAAACTGTTCTCGAGTATTATCATACACAGTGTTAATATGAAAGATTCACAAAGATACCGAATGGGGCACTGGAAAATCAGGAAACAACGAGGTGGAAAACTTCTGGGTGCAGGCAGAGAAAACTCGCAGGATTTACTGTGCATTAACTGCAGAATCATAAGACAGGCATCCAAAAGAACTTGACATCTGGCACCAAAAGGGGGAGTGTGTGTCAAGGAAAGATTTGTGGGAAAGACTTATTGCCGATGCCAACACACACTCAATTACACTTCTGATAGCCTTGAAAGCAGGGTGCACAAAGCCCAGCGAAACGCGTAGTTCTGCATTAGAGTACGGAACTCATTCTGATGGAAGAAAATTATGGGAAACTATACATTCTCAGCTTGTATCACTAACTACTATAATCATTTACTGTACACAGCATTATTAAATATTCCCCCAGGATAAAAGGGGTAAATATATTGCTTAAATATTCAGTGGCTGACTGTAAAATTTCATTCCAGATTAACTGATGAAGATGAAGAAATGCTGCTGAAAACAAGCAATTTATCTTCACTACGCACAGCAGATCGCTCTTGGAATTACGCCAGAGGCTATGTGGGTTTGAATTCAATAGCTGCATTAAAAGAAAACTACATCTCTACTACACACCAGGCTAAACATCACTGAATAAACAGTTTGCTGCAGCACTGCTTAAATAATTCAAAAAGGAATTTGGGGTATCAAACATTTTTCTGAAGTATTGTATCTCTTAATGTATTTCAAATAAATGCTTGTTATTAAAACTTCTATTAAAATCCATTAGAGTAAGTGGGAAAATAGAAAAGTCAAAGACTGAAAACCAACAAAGGACTGATTTCTAGGAGAGGATTTAAGAAAGATTTGTCATCAGTGAGAAAGTCACTTCCAAGGGCACGTATCTTGTAATATACACATGCATTTACACTTAGTCATCTGCAACCTTGAGAGATTCCAACTGGCTCTCATACGTCTGGACAGCATAATTTTAGTACAGACATATGTGCATCTATATATTTGTATAGAGCTATAACAAAGTAATAAATAAGCAGCCTTATTCAACACCAGAAATTCCATAAACTTTCTCCAATTAGATTTCATTTCCAGCTAGCTTTAACTCAGGATCAGAGCGCTCTGCAAAGTCTGCTTTTGCAGTTTACTTTAAGAGCGTATTTCTCCCATTCCTAGAAAATGTAAATAATTTGAAATATTAAAACCTCACTAAATGTTTAATGGCACATAACTACAACGATGAGGAGAGGGAATGGATGTTAAAGACCTTGCTGAATCGGCGGCAGTGCACCTCTGCTGAGGCCCATCATCCATCATCTGTCAAGAAAAATACTGTCCTGAACTTACACGTGCACCCACATGATGTCTGTATATCCTTTGTATAAAATTGGTTCTTTCAAATGAAGATCTAATGACTTTGTTAATTCAAGCTCCTTAATTGCATTGCTCAGTAGCCTTATCATAGCTTCTAGTAGAACAGAGAAATCACTTCTGGTAAAACTTCAGGTGACCTTCTATGAAAACTGATGAGACCAACACTATGTCTACAATGGCAAATAACGCAGCACAAAGAGTGCAGAGGCTGGTGCCCAAGACCCAGTGCCTGCTCTGTGCGGATTTCGGGGACTCCAGACAGAGCAGAACTAGTCCATGTGAACCACGCACCCAGGAACAGCTGGAGTACAGGACACGGGTGCCGGGAGCGCAGCTTCTGAATTGACGTCCTTTGAAAGGAGCTCAATCCATGTGCTTCAAGACTGCAACGTGAAGCATACTGAACTCAACTAAATAGGGATGATTGGAAGAATCACTTGAAAAGCATCCTTCTGGTTCACACGACAATGCTAATGTACCCAGCACATCCCCCCAGAGAAGACACTTTTCTGCTCTGCATCTTATATTGGACAGCTCAGGATGTAATCTGCAGAATAAAGCTAAAACTCAGAGAAGGTGGCAAAAGTCACAGGAAAGAGCGTTTACTCACAACATGGTGCTACAGAAAATCATAGTGAAGGAATGACTCTAAGGACTGAAAAGTGCCTCTTCAGAGCTGATGCTTAGATATATCCAGCAACCAGCCACTGATGTCTGAAGAATGCCAATTCCCAGAACCTCTCTCAAAAACACTTCAGTGACATGGTTATTTAGAAATTCAACTGCTTTGGCTAAAGACCAAGTTCATCAGTTCTTACTCTAAGTTAGACACAACGTAAAATATTAAGTAAAAGACATTTAAAAGAATGATGAAAAATTATTGGAACTTCATGAAGTTACACTAGCAGATGATCTTAAATCTGGGGAAATCAAAAGTCTTCCTGTATGCACCGTACAGCAAGAACACCAGCTGCTGGATATTTAACAACAGCATACAACCTAATTTCTTCCCCAGGATGGGTTAAAAAAAAAAAAAGTATTTTTTTAGAGACACATTAATATACACCAACACAGTCTTGCTTTAGTATTGTCTGGGAAACTTTACCTATAAAGGGATATAAACAAGGGGCTTAAGGAAGGAATGTGTCTCATAAGCATTGCACAGCCAGAAACAAATTGAGGTACCTAACACAACCTCATCCAAACTCGCTTCTTTTCCTGCGTGAAGCACAGACATTCTTCAGACCTGGATTTTCCTTACCTTTGCAGGGGTGATTTGCATTAGAAGTTATCGCTTACTATGGACATTTAGAAAGATTAAAGTTCAGACATATAATTAAACCAGCATAATTAAAAGAGAAGAATTATCTTTTCTGACAGCAATCACCGGTATTGTAGGCTCTTTCTATAAGCACAGAATTGCCCTGGAGTCAAGGCAGCACAATACCAAACCTTTATTTTGCCTGGTTTGAGCATCCTGAACAGAGATGCCCGGGGGCAGCAGCCCTCCGGGGCAGGATTGGTGCTGGTTCCTGCAAGAATGGTTAGAGCACTAATCACCACGGTGTTTGCTCTCCGCCTTTTGCAATGAGGTGACCAAGTCACCAACGGTAGTGTCAAGCAAACTAGAGCACTACTTAAATAGCATGTACGACGGGTCAGTCTCATCTCATGTAACAGTTTTAGGGACAGCCCCCCGTTGTGTGGATGCGAAAACGTGTTGGGTTTTTTGGTCTTGAGCCCTGAAAGCTCATGACAGATCTCCTCAGGGCAGAGATCTAAATTTTATGACAACACCTGAGGATTTATATTGGGTCTGTATGACCTGGCAGAGTGCATGATCTGGAAGCGGATGTTTTCTGAACAATTCAGGACTGCTAAATACTTTCACAGAGTATGAAGAATACATCCTACTCTTATCTCTTGTCTTTAACACCTCTTTTCTCAGTATGAGGATGGTAAATAATATTCACATGAGATAAACAAGACCGGAACTCGCACAGAAGTATTCCTGAGTCTGATACAGCATCATTCAGTGGGCAGAAAGTAAGTTTCTTGTGCCTCTCATCATATACACAGCTTCATATCATATTCGCTGTTCAAGACTATGCTCTAGTAATATGTAATATTTCTCTGTTAAATGATGTCTACCAATACACGTTTTAAAAAAATCATAGCTTTTTTCAGGCTAACTTTCATCATTACTTCTTTCGAGATAACATTCTGAGAATATTTTTTAAATTTCGTACATATGTTGCAACTAGAGTAATAACTACCTCTGAAAAATACATTTAACTGCTTTAATCACTATTTTCTTACAGTACTTGATTTCAACTCCTTTGAACAACCCAAGATCAATAATAACCAGGCTAGACTAGTTTCGAGTCTACATGATAAAAATAGGTAATAAACCGCTACTGGTTAAAGAGGGTGTGCTGTGCATAGGTCAGCTCAAGGTCCCAGGTAAACATCTCATTTGTGTCCTGGAGCCCTGTTTCATGCGTGCCTCCTTCTCTCACGGGGTCCTCCAGCTTGGCTCTCAACATTGGGCCATTGCACCCTATCGATCTTCTTTAAATCTCCAGAATAATAAATTTCAAGACAACACAACGCAAGCTGACTAAAGCTCTTTAATTACATCACTGCTGAAAGGAAATCATTGATCAACGGCATTATGGGAGAATCAACTGCCCCCCAAACCAGATCAAAGTCAATGAAACGGCTGAGTAGCTGCCCCATTTGGGACCCTTCCCAGATTAGTGCCCACGGACAAGCAAAAGAAACTCTGCTAACACATGCTGCTTACTACGGTTTTGAAGCTCTCCCTGGCAGGTGTCATGCTCTAAGCATGGGTTTTGATTACTCTAATTAAATATAATATTATCAACAGATCTTCATATTGATCCCTAACCCCCCTTCTAAACAGAAAATTAAAAGCTCTGAGGGAGGGACTTGGAGGCTAACAGGTAGGTTTAATGGTTTTAATCTTACATCAGCTTTCTCTATGCTATGTTTCCTAAAAGTACTATTGATTTCTTACTACAGCAAACACAGAATTTTAATAATTTCCTTCATTAGAGTAACATTAGCTACCTTGTTACTAGCTAAATAAATAAATTTTTAAAACCCATAAACAACAGCACACATCTACTTTTTTAACTGAGACAAACAAAAATATTAAACAAGGTTAAATAAACAGTGAAGTTTGTTTTGATTCCAGACGTACTTTTAATAAAAACAAACTTATCATATAAACATAAGGAAATATTTATCTTTATATCAAGTAAAGTTTCTTTTCATCAGCTAGTGACCACAAATGTTTAAATATGAATATCTGCATATAGCATACACTCTCATACGCAAATTTCATGTACATGATAAAGAAAAATGAGAAAATACTCATGACATTATAATAAAAAGTCTAAGCATTTGAATGTTTTAATTTTTTGTTTTAAGTTTACAGTGCAATGTGGATGCTTCCTGTTACCAGGATCAATTACACATGAACCAAATCATAAATGACTATATAATCCCCCAACTTTGTCCTTTAAAAACTCATTTAGCATTATTACTTCTCTCTGGCAGGAGTCGGCAGCGCGCTAATAGGCACGCGCTGCCTCCATGCCACATCTCTCCTCATTCATTTCCTATTCCCTCAGGTGGTTCTCCTTGCTAATGCCCAAATGGCATCAACCTGTTGTTTAGCACATCCATGAAAAGGCGAGCCTGCTGGCTAATTTACCAAGGGATTAAAGCCCTGAAACCACTTCAATCTGTTACTCTGTCTCCATGTAAAAGCCCTGCCCCTGACAGTCAGGCTCCCAAGCCAAAGGGAAAAAAATAAATCTTATTTTAAGAAAGAAAAATTCAAAGTGGGAGACATTTAAAGTAATGCCTGCACATGCCAAATAAATGAGGTGCAGTTGCACACGTTTGCAGCCTAAAAGCTGAAAAATTGGGAAATATTAAGTGCTGTGATGGTGCTAAGGGGATTTTTGTGTTTAAATATACTGATATTGTAGTTGTTAACAAAACCTGACACTTTGATAATGTGAACCATGTTACGTTAATTGCAATGGACATCAAAAATTCTGCACAACTCTAGTTATTTCATTTAATTTTTTAAAAATTTTGTATTCATCTGTGAACACGTTGGGCTCATTTTCATGCTTGTGTCCTGCGGGGACAAAGGGAGAGGGCTGCACCGCTATTCCTCTGGCGACAGTCGCTAAAGCCCCATTCCCTAAGGATGTCACAATTGTAAAGTGCTATACTGAACACCCATAGGATTGGTAAACTAACAAAATTAATAGTATTTGTCATTCTTTGCAGGAGCAGGGCTGTCAGCGAGGGAAGGTGCTGTCTGTATGTCTGTAAAACCAGCCCTAAGGTTGCACCTCAACTTTCTGATGGTGCACCTAAGTAAACGTCTGAGGTCAGAATCCAGCCCACACCGACTCAAATTCTTTTCCATTTTCTTCCTCTACCCTCACAAGTTTAATAAACAACAAAGCCATCATTTTTTAACACTTTAAAAAGCGAGTGCAGTGATTCATAACTATTTCATAATTAAAATTTTATGGCAAATAGATACAGCCATCAGTCATCTAGTCTGGTACGTCCAAAAAAAGTGAGATTTCAATTTATAAGCCCATGCAGTACTGTATGAGCTATGCGGTATAAAAACACATTTCAAGGGAGTTATTGAACTGGGGAAAGCAAAAGTTGTTGTTTTTTTTTTCTTTTTAAATCAAATACAGTGTAGATTATGAATTTGTTTTCACATTGCAGCAGCTCCATACAGTGACTGATGTTTAAAAAGGAAAAGAAATATTATCCTCTTTCTTCTTCCAGTGCTATACTAATAATGTTAGGTAGTATCCCTGGTACTTCCCAATGCCAAGAACACAGATTTTCTGGAATTACAAAACGCCAGGAAAAAAAAAAAAATGCACGTCAGTGCCAGGGGTTTCACAGACAATGAAAGCCTGTAAATTGGTGTTTGTAAGATATGCATATTCAGATATATTTAACATAAGAGCATGATACTCTGGATCCCATTTCAATAAATTTTGTTACAGCGAGAACATGGAATTCTCTGACTGGCAATGAAAACAGTGAAACTGGTGGTCTTGTATATACACACGTGTTTATGGATTTCCAAAATTTGTACTGAGCATCTTGGTTTTCACGAGCTGCAGAGTCCATCACTGATACACACTTAAAAAGAAATACTGCTCACAACATGAATCAGGATGATATTACCTATTTAATATACACAGCCAGCTCATTTTAGTTAGACTATAGGTAAGTGTTTGCAAATCAGATTTACAAGTACACATTTTCCTCACTTTGTGGGATCTGAAAAACGTGCTCTTTTACTATAATCTTTCTTTTTCTGATTTTTTTTAGTAGGACATTAGTTGTTTAGAAATAAAATAAACCCAAATATTTTAAAATAACTGAGCATGTTTTAGTACACGTTCTCAAAAGGACTGTTTTCTTAATCTCATAAATATTCCACATCACCTGGGAAATAGCCTTCTGTTGGAACATACCCAGCTATTAAACTAGTTTTGTTCTACAAACTGTTCTGCTTTGAGATGGAGTGCATGCTCCAAGGCTTTCCAAGAAATATCTATTTTTAAGATATAAGCTGACATCACATTCCACATGTTTCTGCACATACCCTAGTGCCAGATGATAGTAATTCTCTCTAAGAATATTTAGGGATTCCCAAAACTCTTTGCAACTGTAATACTGCTTGTCAACATTTGAGATTATTATCTACTTCTAGAGATGAAAAAATATCTTGTGATTTGGATGGAAAAGCTGGCATAAGTTTTCCAGTGAAAATTTCTACTTGGAAAAAGAATGGGTTTGTGTTTTCACAAATAACAACAACAAAAAAAAAGAAAGAAAAAAGCTAAACATTAGACTTGCTGCTTCAACAAACTATTATTACATGCTTCACCAGTCCATTAAAGAAAGTAATTTAATCAGTTTGTATTTTCTCAGTAAAATCTCATTCAGAGAAATTTTATTGCCAGCTATCTAAATAGTAAATACTTATTACGCTCTCAAAATGAGTTTTTGCTTGCCAAGGGCAAACCCATTGCTGTTATTGTAGTGCTCTGTCAGAGAAACAAGAAGTTAAAAAGGTTATAAAGATACCATTAACGTCATGGGACTGTCTTGTCAGGACTCAAAAGTGCTTAGTAATTGAGGGTTTTATTCAAAGTGTATTAGCACCCATATAAACAGCAGAGCTAATATGATGCTTTAGGCTTTATTTTGTTGCAGCCCTGCATAATCACCTACAAACAGCTGAATACTGTAAATTTATCTGCTGAAGAGCACAGCACGTTTTATCATCTGTTTCTAGGCTGAGTCTTTGAATAAAACGTCAATAACGTACAGCTTAAAGGCACAGACGAGGTGCAGCCAGCCGGGGCCACCAAGCAAGCTCTAATGACAACTAATTGGTGCCGGCAACGTGCCCTCTGTACAGAAGCACGGTGCAGGGAAAGGGCACACGTGGCAGCTTCATTCAGAAAAGTACATTTCTCACCACTAAAAATGCTAGGAATAAGCCTGTTCAATAAGCTTTTTAAAAGTCTATCCGTACAGACACACTGCAGCAGAAAGCTGGCAACAGTACAGCCCAAAAGATAATATTCCTTAATTATCTTGATCCCTTATTGGAGCGGAGCAGAGCCACCGCAGTAGCGTACCTGGGCAGCAGGAAGGTTCCCCTGCTGCCTGCAGCCCTCGCTTCTGTTGCTTCAGGTCATTCTGCCGCTTGATCCCACCATCTAATGGGTTTGCCATCATCTGAATTTGGATTTTGGTGGCAAACTTGATTAGAATTTGTCTCAAAAACACAGCTGAGAAAGACAGGGAACAATAACAGAAGTAAACAAAAATCTCTCTCCTCTGCACTTCTGTTGGTCCACAAATAACTCCAGAAGCTGCAGTAATTTTGTGGCCTGGCCCTCACCTCAGGTGAGTAAATCTGCTGCCCTGCATATACATCTCCATGAACACCTGAAGAATCACGTTTCTGGTCTACGTTACAACAAGGTCTACTATAGGGTTTTCAAAACGTATGTTAATGGTTAAAGGCATTTTATAAAATACATATATTTAATGCATACATTACAAGTACATCTGTTTAATTTTCATACTTCAAGCACAATTTGTTTCAATAAAGTAACACAAGATTAATTTTGTACTTCAAAAATAGCTATGAAAAAAGATGCTTATTATAATGAAAACTTAAACTACATGCAAACTGAGAAATGAAGGAGAAAGTAGAGGGAAAAAACAAACCACAAAAACTTTCCAGTTCCAATGTCATCTCTCCTCAAATGCTTATAATAGTGGTACTATTGTATCCACAATGTCCTTAACCTTCCCATCTTCAACCATAAAGCATGGTTTAGAAGAAAAATAAGTTGAGGAGTGAATTTGTTTCTAATGTGCCCACTACAGACAAAAAGAAGTGTGTGGAGAGATTATTCAACAGTCATAGCAACTTAAAGCAGACATATTGCGCAAGCTGAAATTCTAGATGCCAGAAAAAGCCAGAAAACCAGCACCTCTCGTCGTCTGCCATGCTGTAACAACCAAAACGTAGTTCAACACTACAGGACATGGTTTAAAAGTACGTACTTTCATGGACAGAGCTCCACCGCGGGCTGATGAGAATTGCAAAATGCCCTTTGACTTTTTGTCGCTTAAAAGTCCCATCAACAGAAGTACATATACAGCTCCAGCAGGAACAAAAGTAGTGAACTACTGCCTGTTTAGAAATGCTGGACTGGGCAAACCAACATTTCAACTCAACATCAAATATCTGGACAAAGTATTTTAAATTGAGACTTGAGACATCGTTAAGTACTAAAGGTACTGCCAAGGCAAAGGAGCACAGGCTATTCTCAAGTTCATTTTTACAGCTAAAGGAAAAAAAATACATTCCCTTACTGAAACACTTGCCAACGTCATTGCTGAAGCCTAAGTCAGTCAGTCAGAGGTTTACTAGGAGATGTCATCAGTTCCAAGTATCATTCATAACAACCTCAGTTCTTTCGTTGAAGTCTAGAGATTTCCTTTGCCTGGCATAACATTGACAGAAAGCCAACTGATTTGCAGATTTTCTTCAGAAGCGGAGGACGCTACGCCATCAGCTTCAGCAGATTAATATGACCAGTTTTGAAACAATCAAAGATTTTGATAAAGGCAGGTGTTTCAGAGAAGTAGGCAGGAGAAGAAGGAAGACACATGAAACAGAAGTACTGCTGGCTTCCCTACACAGTGAGTAAAAAATTATTCTGGGTAAATTTATGTTTCATAGAAAATAATTTGACCACCACCCACAGGGAATCACTTCTATAGTATAGCCCAGAATGAACAACTTAATATTCTGTAGGACGATGACAGCACGACATCCTATTAGGATTATTCGACTATTAGAACCTGTTTATTGCAACTTCACTGAACTGACTGCTTGGGCTAAAATGTTACATGCTTAGGTGTGCTTCAGTTGATTTTTCTGGTTTTTGTTTACTCTATTTTGCTTTGAGGAGGGACATAAATTATCAATGCATAACCGTTTCTGAAGATCAGTAAAAGAAGAGATGTTTTGTCTCTGTGAAATATGTTGGGGGATCTTCTCTTTAAGGAGCTCTACAGCCCCCCACATTTGCAAGAGCATCTGGGATGCAACATATCCACATGAAATCATGCTGAAGTTTGCTCAAGCTGTTAACCTATGAAAAAACGATTACTGGGGACATATGCACACCATACATTCCCTCACATTTCTTCTCTGGGGAGGCTTAAGCCCAGAACTGAAAAACAAAGCTGAACTTTCTGTAGGTTTTAATCAAACTGGGCGAGGCTGGGCACAAAAGCTGCGAGAAAGGGGGATTTCTCTCAAAGCCTTTCCAGTCTGTTCTCTGCCCGAGTGAAATTCTTAAAGCATGAGATCTAGAGCACATAAAAATAGGTGTACATTAAGACAAGCTTATTTCCTTTCCCACCTTAGTTTTATCTACTCTTCAGACCAGAAAATGCAGAAACAAAGTGTTACTGCAAGTTAGGAATACGCAGGAGCCAAGACCAGAGTTGCAGATGGGTATGTCAACGCGAGTGAGAAGAGCACAACCAATTTCGAGGAGTGAAATTTTGCTGCGTACTTCCAAAAAGCAACAGCTCATAGTTCATATTTTCATATTGACACACTAATTAACAGAAACACTGCTAAGAATACTATTTATAGCACTGCATTTTCAATGAAATAAGCTACTAGGCATAGGTTCAACTATTATCAGTTTCAGGGCAAGTTCTTTCTATTAAAAACCTTGATAACATAAGCAAATATAGACATCGCTCCCTTCCCCCTCTGCTCCAGTGTTGTATAAATACATAACAACATAACTGACACTTTATTTAATCTCCGCTGACTATAGTTAACAACCCTCAGCCTGAACACAGCTCCATTCCTATGGAGCTCTGCACCCGGCTGCTCAGCTCACGCAGGACCAGTTCAGGGTTTCAAATACTTGTTCTTTTACAATGTAAATGTGAATAACCCTTGTTTCATAAAGAACTGAGAAACGCATGATGGAGTCTTCCCTTCATGTTTTCTTGCCTTGAGTTGGTAGCAACGGAATCTCAATTTCATCTTGCTCAAAGAGGCTTACCATTATAAAATCATTAACATTTTTCAGAGAAGACTCTCCAAGGGCTTAAGATCAACAGCATAAAACGTTCAAAACCTTTAAGACAATACTCCGATTAAATTGTTTCATTGGGTATTTTAACAACATAAGGGATACATGATGGCTTAAACAAAGAAGCCTGCCCAGAAACCTTAAATAATAAATTACACTGTAGCCATAGAGAAGAGCAACAGAAAGGAAATTAAAAGGAGAATCTGACATAAAAGCATATAACTTGATTGTTCACATTAGTTGTGTTTTGAAATACTTTTTTTTTTTCTTGCTAGGATAATCAATACAAGTGATATGGCAAAGGACACAAGTTTTTACTACTCTCACCTTTCATTAAAGATACCATTTTGCCCTTTCCCATGTATCACAGTGCAGTTCTTTAATAAGCTTGTGGCAACATGGCTGAAATCGTTGTCTGCAAATTTAATTCAGTATGAACTCTCCTTGCTTTTGCATATTGATTCACATTTGGAAGAGCGTTAAATGGAAGTCTAGGTTTTCATTTTAAAAAAGAAGGCTAGAGAAATACATATATATCTCTGTGGGCATATACATATATATATATATATATGGTTTATATCTGCCAATACTCGTCAAGTAAATAATAAACACTGTCTCTACCATTTTATCATTTAACTGTTCTTAAAAAGCATGCAGGGTGATGTTTTAACTCACATCTCAGTCTCTGTCTCCCTTTCACACTCTTTGGTTTAGGATCAAAAGAAGATTGCCGGTGCTTGTTCAGGTCTCCCTACACAGCTAAACACCAGACAAGGAATTAGGAGTTTTAAATGCTACAGGCAAATATAGCTCTAGGCAGTTAGTGTAAGTTTATTCATCACGTATTTGGGAGATTTTTTTTTGAATAAACTCTCTGAATGCACTCTTCAATTGTTATTATGCAAAGCTCTCAGAGTAGACCATGCGAGACTTCTAGCTAGCAGGTAATTTTTTTCAAAGGGAAAATACTCATTTGTCTTTAGATAAAATTATTAATACATGTAATATACTACTTGAAGTAGCTGAGAGACTGGAGCTGTATTCAGTCTTCGAAACAATTCTTTTGAATGAGTTAACTAGGGTGCTGTTAGAGGGTAAAAGTGCGTTTCATTGCCAGGATGGACAATATCCTACCACAGCAACCCTCCCACCCTGTTCTAAGTTTATTCTGGTTCTAACTCCTATTATCAATTTGGTATGATTAGGCATATTACTGCCTGATTTGGCATGTATGGAAGCAACTCCATTTGTCTAAAGAAAGAGACATATTATTTCTTCTGCAAAAACAATCTTTATGCCCATTTTTTTTCTTTTCTCCACACCTCTGACACATCTTTATATTTTTTTCTCCAAGTACATTTGCATGCTTTTCCATTTAAAATTAAAACGTAAATAGGTTCTCATGTCTACAGGTAGCAGCATGCAATGAATGCCAGTAGTGTTAGCCGTGAATTGTGAAGATCACAGAGTACGGCTTCCTCCCCCCAAAATGAAGCAATATGGAACGGTGGCCTAGAAACAAAGAAGTGAAACACCAGATAACGTTCCTGGCTGTGCTGCAAACATCCAAACGAACCAGAAAGAGAATTACCATTTAAGTTAGACATACAACATGTATGCTTTTTACATTTCAGAAAAAAAAGAAATTGTCTTGGCGAGGAAACAATTTTGTCTCCAAAGACTGCATTTTCATAATGTCCCACATTTAAAAAAAAAAAAGTTTCTCAAAATACTGAGAAAGCATGGATTGTTGAAGATATCTGTTTTCCAAGGAATTAAGTGAATACTTGTTCTACCCTTTTGTACAGAGCACATAATTAATTACGTTTTAAAGAGCAAATTAAAAAAAAAAAGTCCTTTTAGATAGCTAAAACTGGAAAAAAACCTCTCAAACTAATAGTATTTATAGCATTTTAAAAGATAAAGCCATATTATTACAGAAGTTTAAAGTCTGCTTTTCAAGGCATTATTATACACAGAAAATATTGTCATATAAAATCCTTTCAAAATAACCAAAGTAACCTAATACCCTCGGTACATTTTTTTTAAAAAAATACAGATATTAAAATTTCATAAACCAAAAAAGTATGAACAATAAAAAGAAAAACAATAATGCCTATTTTAATAGAAATTCTTACTGGTAGTCTCATAAGTATGAGAACTCCTCTTAACACAGAAGCTCCTATTAAATGATAGGTGGTCATCCTTATAAAAAGCCTAACACAACTGCACTGCTGGGAAAAAACAAAGTCTCTGCAAAACATCCACTACTGTATTTTAAGATTTATTCAGTCGACACCTCATAATCATCTCTAAATCTAATGGGACACAAATGCATTTCATCACAGATGAAAATCTTCAGCGACTGCTAAAATGAAAATCAAAAAATTATTACAATCTAGTAGTTTGGCTTGCAGCATGCATTAATCAGAAATCATAATAAATCCACATGCTTCTTCAGACAGCACATTAGTCAAACAGTTTTGTATGATAACGACATTGACTAATGGGCTCAGAGTTAGAAGGGTCAATCATAAACTCATCAAATGCTTCATTTAATTTCTTAATTTGGACAAACACAATTTGTTTATGGGAAAGATATCAGGTGTTCTTGAATGAATAATGGCTATGAAACCAAACTCCATTAATCAGCTCTTGATTACAAATGACTCAGAGATTGTTTGTTCTAATTTCATTCATTTGGGTCAACAAAGAAAACATGAGCAAACGAAACCACTTGGAGAAAATGGCACACTTAGTTCTCCTCATTTAATAAAGTTGTGATAAATATTCCTTCAATAACTGTAAAACAAGAATTTTATTACCCACATTAAATACTAGTCTTGGTTCAAGTGAAAAAATTAATATATATGATTTACAAGAAGATCATGTAGGCATGAAACAAGACCTTCAGATGCTGGACGACCGTACTCTGAATTCAGAGCAACGTGCTTGTATTTCAGGTTTTCCTGACAGGATGAAAGTGAAAAGCACAAAAATGACAGGTTTTGATTTCCGCTTGCTGTGAAATATTTCACAAAAACGATGCAATTTAACATCTTCAACAAGTAGGCAAGTAAGCTTAGCAGAAATGACGGTGAACTAAGAGGAAAAAAGGCCCGCGGACCTGCATATACCAAGATTCACAAATTCCTGCTGTCTTTTCCAGGCTGTAAGACTTTTAAACCCGCCTGTGTTTCTGCACACCATTAGTGTTCAGGAATAATTCTGCACTTTGTTACTGCACAAAAGAGGTTTTTCAAAGTTTGTTTGCAAGAACTGGGGCTTCATTCAGGAGGAGCCGCCACCGACATCCTTAAAGACACCACGCTCGAGCTGAGCTGCCCGCTGCCCACCGACTTCAGCCACGCACGCAATGACCAGATCTCAGCTTGCTCCTCCTGCCCAACGCCACCTGGGCGAGCCAGCTTGCTGCCCCAGCTGCCTTCTGGTCCCAAGCTGTCGCAGGACCAATGCCCCAGCTCAGACCAGTCCCCAGACCCTTAGGGCTGCGCTTGTGTCCGAGTTTGAACCACAGTGTGCAGACCCTTGCAAGCACACAAGCTTTCCAGCACCACTTCTAACTGTACCTTACAGCCACCTAGGAGCAGCACAGAAGAAGGATTTCCTCCGATGACATCCTACAACCGAAAGACCGTCTCTCGGCAGAGACACCTTTGGGTTCCTCTGCTCCGTGCAAACCAAACAAGTTGTCTAAACCCTCTAAAGACAAACTCACAGAAGTACCCAGGAGGTTTAGCTGACAGGCAGACCGTTTGCTTAAAGCAAGACCGTTGGATGTAAAGGCATTTCGTTTCAACTGGGATTCTGAGACAGAACGGGCTGTGCTGTACAGCATCAATATTAACTCCATCAATAACTGGCTCCTAAACTTAGGGCATTTTGTGCAGTAGCACTGACAAACAGAAATATTCATCTTTGATTAAAAGTCTGCCTTTTTCTATGAGTATATACTTAAATACTATAATGATAATTAATTCTGTATCTGCAGTTCAGGTACGTTTGCTTCACGCATAGCAATGTGTATTTCTGGACAATCCTGAAGTTCTCTCCCAGGTGAAAAAATAACAGGAGATAGGGCACTAATTACAACTTCTAATCTCAGTCTGGAGCTAAGGAGGAAATGAGGATGACATGGTCACCCATGAGACCAAGTTCTGGGACATAGGCTTTGTTCCTGCTCTGTCACAGACTACCCGTCACTGTTGGTAAGTCAGTGAACCTCCCCGAAACAGTTGCTCTACCTCAAAAGGGCACTGTGATCTGAAATCCACTGATAGATAGGGAGTATTTATCTATTAAATTATAAGTGCCTTGGAAATGCCTACCAGCTGGAGCATGAGCAAGGCCTCCTATAATTACCTCCACAGTGGGAAACTTGCAGGACGCACCGTCATGACAGTGAGAAGGAGCAAGGCCATTTTATGTCTTTTTCACTTATTTCTCCTTTCAGCAAGCTGAGTGAGAGATTCTGGCACACTTCACATCTGGAAATTAGACGGAGAGGCCCTAAACATTTAAACATGCAATTCGTGCCCACCAGCCAGAGCCAGTGTGCTGAGCAGATCGAGCACTTTAAAGCCCTTTTCTGGGCATGCATGCTATAAAATCCAGCCAAACGCTCTCCAGTTTCACTTGTAGAAAATCTAAACTGAAGGGTGGTAAACATCCAAAGATTTACAGGGTATACTGTCATAACATATCTTAGGGGCACACATTCTGGCTAATACTTTAATGACCACATACCAAAGCAGGCACCTATACAGAGAAGATGGCGTGACAGATTGGGTAAAAGATGAGAAATAAATATTTTGCTATCAATATTAAGACATAACATTTCCCAAAAGGCATGCTTAAACAGAAACTAGCCACACAACCACATATGGTTTCTGCAGTCAAAACAGTGTATAATTAAATTACTGGGCAAAGTTGCTAAATATGAATTGATATAAAACTTAAGCTAACTGAAAAATTGTCTTTGACTTAAGATCAATAGCAGGACTGAAAGATTCATCTGCACATAATTAGCACACATATTTGCATCAAAATCATGTATACCATATGCTACAACATTACTGAAACCCCGTTAGTTATAATGTAAGCTTGAGATACTTTTGTTTCTCAGTAGCACAAAAAAAAAGGTCTCAGATAAGAATCTAACAAAAAATAGAAATTCTAAAAGCTTTAGAATTATTTCTAAAGGCAATAAATGTTCATTAACTAATAAAGTAACTGTAAAGTTTACTTATAGGCTCTGTTTTACATTATGACATCCCTAAATTAGCAGCTACTCATTGGCTTCTTAAACTAGAAAAAGTATACATTCTACAAAAATGGTTCAAAGCATTTTTTTAATCTCTTCTAAGAACCTAAAGGAGGTTCATGAAGTGAACAGCTTTTAGACACCAATACAATGGTATTATACATTGCAAAAGTGAATTATTTTGTTTCAAACACATTTTATTCTCTAATTTGTTTAATTAGAAGTCCATATTTTTTCAGCAATCATGAAAATGAAGTTTATTATTATTATTAATCAAGTGTTTACTTTGCTCACCAATGACACCAAACAGCTGCACTTCAAAATCACATACTCTGTAAGGACAAGACCATTAATATGTTAAAAAAGTAATTACTTGGAGTAATGACTCTTTTTTTTTATATAGTTGTCGCTTTGCATGCAGAAAGTAGTATTTTTTTAGTACTCTAATGAGATTATGTATCTTTGCCAACAAATTAGGAGCAAGTAATGTATGAAGAAATGTATTTAACATCCAGTTGTATAAGAAGCACTTGTGCATGGTTATGAAACTCATTGGTGTAGACCATCCAGGTGAGTTCAAATACTTTCTGCATCTTTCTGAAATTCAGTCTTAAAATACCTGCAGCTATCATAAAACACACAATATAAAAATTAGCTACCATAAATTTATTCCAATATACATTTTATTGATTTTTTTTTTAATCATTTAATTCTTATATTGCTCAGAGTTTGTTTGAAAGTGCTGTTTCTACCAATGTCATCAACTAAATGGTTTTTGACACAGAAATCTGCTGAGTAGGAATCAGCAGTTGACCTAGAAACTGGGTTCACTAACTCCATAATTAGATGGCTTTCCTAAATTAGCTAATTTTCACGAATAGGATAAAATCTCCCATCTTCAAACATGTACCTACAGCAGAAGGATATACTATGAAAACTTTTGAGAAATCACTCTAAACTGATGATGTGCATCTGCCACAGTGACAGGGTCTGAGCAGAACTGAGCAGATGAAAACAAAAAAAATTAAACATTTCACCAATCAAGAGCTGTGAACTAATCTGTAGAGTATGGGTACAGGATTATAGATGGAAGAATAAATGTTCAGATCCCTATGGAAAGGATGAGCCCACTGAGAACCCTGAAGTCCAGAAAAGATTACCCTTTTCTGGAGCTACGGAAAGCTACACAACCTTTTACTCCACAACACAAGAAAGACAAGAGTATTCAGTACGTCAGATGGCAGCAGAGAAGCGGACTGCACAGCCTACTTGGATCATAGAATACCAGGTTGGAAGGGACCTCAAGGATCATCTGGTCCAACCTTTCTAGGCAGGAATTTGCACAGTCTAGACGAGATGGCCCAGCACCATGTCCAGCTGAGTCTTAAACGTGTTCAGCATAGCGGAGTCAACCACTTCCCTGGGGAGATTATTCCAATGATTGACTGTTCTCATTGTGAACAATTTACTTGTCGTGTCCAATCGGAATCTCCCTGGGAGTAACTTGTACCCATCGTGATTTGGGACATTTCACAAGCGTCATTCCAGTTTATCTACCTTTGAAAGAACTGAGGTAGGGAACAATAACAAACCTCGCAGACTCACGACAGATCAAAATTCCCACCCAGGTTTGCAGTTTTGTAGACACTGAAAGAACCACCAGGCTTCCTCTTCGTACAGCGACATCTCTTCTTGAATCCTTCAGACATCAAATGTTTTGTTAAGAAATAACCATAAAGCTTACTTACCAAAATAGAGACCAGGACCATTCATCATTTTATTCAAACTAGTTTTTCATTAGTCTATATACGATGCAAATCATATTCTTGAAAATTAAATATTCTATTCATGTCTAGACTCCTGGAATACAAGGAAAAAATCACGAACATTTTCTTTACTAAAGAACACCTGAATCTGTTGTGATCTTGCTAGTACAAAGCTTAAAAAACCTAGGATGAGGCTGAGTAGAAAAGTCTGTGAATGGGAAATTGAGGTATGTAAACATACTAATGAGCATACAAAATTATTGGGAAAAGATGCAGAATTTTTTTGATTTATTTTAGTGGATGAAACCGCAGTTTTATGTACAGTGATCCTATAGAAGGAAGAGAATAAAAAGATACTCAGAAGACTTCTGGATTGCCTTAAGCACTTGATGCCCTCTCCAAAATCTGGATGCAAAAGAAATCAAGGTTCTTGTCTGCCTATGACAGGTTGGATTTAAGATGGTGTTAATAAACACTTTCAAGCAATAATTCGTGACTATAACAACAAGCTGATAACATTTTTGTTGTTGTTGTTGAGCAATCTCCAAAGGAATTCCGTGGTATCAGCTATTTTTAGGAACTCCAGAAAAGAATGGAAATAATTCACTGTAAATCAAACTGCTGGAAAGACATATTCACTGAAGAAGAATAAAATGCCCTATGAGCTTCCTGTGTTAAGTTCTTCCTTAAGTTTCTGCTTGATCTTCTGGCAGGACTTCAGTTTCACTTTGGGGGTTAATGGAGCAACACAGACAAAACAAGGCATTAGGCTGATGAACAGAATTCAAATTGGAACCAGCTGAACACAGACTTTGGGTCCCAATAAACACCATGTTCAGACTCTCTTTCAGAGCAGTGGGAGAAAATATCACCCAGGTCAGATACAGCTGGATAAAAGCAATTCGCTGTTCTTACTCAGTCATTCAAGAGTAGTCGTAAAAGTAGCAGTCCAAGAAACTCGATTGTTATCTCTTTGCATCCTAATTGGTTGCATGAAAGGATCACCATGTATGTCTGCACATCGATTAGAAAGGCTGCAGATGGGGGAACCTATCTCATTGCGTTCATTTTTTGCAATTTGCAAATGCAAGATGCTACTGTTTCACGCATTTATTTATTTCCTATATAAACCAATGATGAAAAACCTCTCTGTTTAGTACAAACCACATTTAACCAAACTGGTAGTCACTACAGACAGCCCAAATCTTGATCAGAGCCAAACACTACACCTGCACCTGTAGTTGACCATCCTCCTACCAGTCAATTATTAAAGCTGTTTAACATGTGCAAATAAATAAATAATTATCTTAGGATTTAAAAAAAAAAAAAAACCACAACTATCATCGAAGGTGTATTGCGATAGCTATGCCTCACACGTACATTTTCAGAACAATTGTTTTATCGTTCCTCCACCCACCTTCCTCTTCATTTCCCTCTCAGGTTTCCAGTCTCATTCTCAAGTTATCTGTATCACTTGCTCACATGGGGAATACAGAGAGGCAAAACAGCAAAACTTTCTATTCCTGACCAAATCTCAGCCATAAAGTGAAGAGATAACACAGAGTATTGAAATGAGAAAGGCATTAAGGAAGAAAAACCACAAATGGCAGTTTCTTGGGGCTACTAGCAATTAATGCTTCTAGTTTTGAAACCACAGCAGCAATGGGAATGACAGTTTCCCCTAAGATTTATTTCTGAAAACATGAAAATATTTCCAGTCTCCTCAGGACAACCTTGCAAAGTGAGCTTCATGAATACCAACCTAAAATTTCTTTTAATCCACTTTTTTTTTTCTTTAATGTTTTAATAGCTTGTCCTCCATAAAAGAGCATGATAAAAATTTAATCTTCAGTAATTGCTACACACTATATTGTGGCTTGTGGTATAACAAAACCCAGGCTCCTGATCCTGTGCCTGAAAGCCCTCTCGGAGTATGGGAGCAGGAGGCTGTCAACTACAAATGGTCGCTGGAAGCAGCAAAAGTGACCAAGTGGCCTGCGATGGGATGGGGACAAGCTATTTAAAAGCTACAGCAATTTGATGCAGCTCTTCACGTCCCCTGTCCAGGTCCCTGTGGCTTCCCTCATGCTGGAGTCCCGGGAGGATGCCCTGCAGCGTCGGTGCCCGGCCCCCCGGGAGCCGCTGCTTCAGGAGGGGTGCTCAGACATCGCCCTTGCCCGTGCCCACGCACACCTACCCAGGTCCTGCTCGTTTGGTGGTGTTTTGATTAGGAACAGATTCTTATTCATTCAAATTCTCCTTAGCTTGGGGTTCAAGAAATGCTGCATGAAACACCTTTAAAAACATTTGTAGCGCCTACATCCATGTTTGTCATATAGAGAAAAGGTTGATAAGACACCTTTGCTCACAGAATGGATATTTTTATATAAATACAAGTAAAATTCAATTATCCAAAGTGTCAATAGACACTACTCAAAACAACCGTTTGAAATCGATAATATAAAAAATTTATATTAAATCAGACTGAGCATACGACATAGTAATTATATTAATCTCTTTTTTAATATTCAGCAACTTTTAAGCTTGTTATAAGTTCAAATTCTTGCAATTTCTGAGGAAAGCATTACTTTAAAAGCTATTTTAAATTTCCATGAAACAAGTAAAATACTGCATGTGTTATTTCATCCTTTGTGCATATATACCAACAGGTTATCCATCCTTCTAAAATTGTTTGCATAATTAGAAATTCAAACTAAGGCCATCTAGTTTTCAATGGAAAGAACACAAATAGCAAAAACAAAAGTAAGAAAATCATAATCAAAATGAGAAATCCTTAAACATTTTATAAATTTGGCATTTAAAAATAAGCGCCAATAAAAGGAAATTTTTCATACTTGTTACCACCTGCCTGCCTTACTACTTTGCATAGCTAGAAAAGAGCAAAATAGAGGCCATCCTATTAACTAAACAGTTTTTATTAAAGTAAAAGAAAAGCAAGAATCTATAAAGTAGCAAGTGATCCTATTAGTTCCACCAGACTAAAATCATACAGTCTACGTATGTGGTCCTTTCAGCCACATCTGTTATGAGCCGTTTTGATACCAGAAAGTAGAGAATATTTGACTATTTATTTATCAGGCACTGAGTGCAAATTCGGATTTTTCTCCCCAATAACATGTGTTATAATGGGTAGATTTAAAAAAAATGCAATACGTATTGCATTTTTACAACAGCTAAGACCAAAATACTCGTTATATTCAATGATTTTCTCTTTAAGGAATATGTAAAATGCGATAAAGATGCATGGTACAAAATTAAAGGGAGCAATCTGATAGTATAATTCAAAGATAATGAGTTAAATATCCAGTATTCGGAATTGCTGCCAAACAGATCTGATAAATGTTAAATGCTTATGATTTGTATTCATCAATTTTTACTGCATATTGCTAATGTCATATTAGTCTCTCAGTTCTGAAGTTTCCTTTAAATAAACTCTGTCAAGAATCCTTTGCACAAAAATGCTCTATTCTTGAATGCTCTTTCAGCAATAGATTGAAATGCAGATTCCAAAAATAGATCAGTCACTTATTTCAACGCTAGACCTTTGAAAATCCAGATCAATTGCCTTTTGTCATCGTCTTTATATGGAGAGTAAGAAATTTCTGCTTATCACCATAGAAAAACTTTCAGACTACTTTGGCAAAGCCAACAACATTGATAGCTTGAAACGTCCACATGCTATTTCATAACAGTACATTTACATTTTGGAATATTCATCCATATTTTAATCTTTATGAGAAAACACGGGTGCCATACAATAATTTACAGCACAAATTAACCAGCTTTAAAGTTTTGATGTTTTCTGTTAAGCTTATGGGTTTTAGCAAGGCAAGATTTGAAGCAGGGCAAACTTTTTCCTTAAAATTAGCGATACGAGCAAGCAAACGTTTAACACAAAACCCCAGTTCAAATCTTCTGTGCTTCTCTGTCTCTCGGTAATGAAGTCTGGGAAAGAAATCACAGACACCCAAGTGGTTTGGCAACTGTAAGTGACAGAAGCTCAGCTAAATCCTCTGTTTACACTGGGGATTAGCCGGGTAGATTGTGCGCCGCAAACTGAGCTGTCGATGGTCAAGGGAACCTGCTCCCTGTCAGCCCGTGGGGCAGCGGCACAAAGCCCGGTCCTGGTAGGAAGTGACCCATAAACGTATCCCTACGAAGGATTTATACAAAGCCAGTCTGCCTCATAGAAACTCCATATGACCATTAACTGGCCTGCAAGGCCTGCCAGGAGGCCTAATTACAGGTCTACAGAGCCCAATAACAAAAGCTGAAGAGCTTTAGCCTAGGGATGATCTGCTTTATACTGACTTGAGAGAGTCCATATAGAGTGACAAAAAGAAAGAGGTTTAGCTTTAAAATTCTCCCAAGAGACAAAGCATTGTAGCTAAGTCTGGAAGGCCCACATGCAACATACTTCAGATAGGCTTAAACATACCACCCTCTCAAAATTAACATTCAACTATTGCCTGCTTAACATCTGCTCAAACATGGCAAGTTGCTGCGATATTGTTAGAGGATGCTAAAAAGGCTTTCTGGTATCTCAGTATTAAGAAGGGTAAGTAAATAAAGTTGCGCAAATATAAATTTATAGCTGAGACCAACAAATTCTACTGAATGACAGTTTTTATAAATAAAAAAATCAGTTGCCTTAAAAATTAAAGTGGAATGCTTCTGTATCTTCAAGTATCGCCCTGCTTAATGAGAAAAAGGTACTGACATTAATCTACACCAACAAAGAACAAAATTCTCTAACCAAGTGCATAGCAAAGCCAGCATGAAGAAAGGACTTGCGACAGAACTTCTTGACAGTACTATATCACCTGCATATAAAAATGGCCATCTTCCCCTCCTCCCCTCACAAACACAGATGAACACACTTTATTTTACCAGCTCTCCCACAATGAGAGACCAGAAGTCACAATTCCCATCGCAAAAAACACACCAGAAAAAAAAAAATCCAATTAAAAAGAGTCTGGCTTACTATTTGCTGTCTTTTGGCTTTCAGAGAAATCGGTTGTTTTTTCCTAAATTAATATCTAAGTTAGATTCTAAAAGCAGATTTTCCCAAGATACTAAACATCTACAATTCCTGCCGAGGATGCATCTGATCAGTTGGCCATTGGACCTACCTTCCCTCAAATCAAGCATCTCTGGTGATGAAGAAAGCAGTGAAGAGCGAAGGGAACACAATAACATATAGTTAACTTCTTTAAACTATGGCCGTTGTACTAGAACAGGACTTGGAAAAGCTGACATACTGAAAGCACTTTGAAAACCTATATTCTGTAAATCCGTAACATTACCAGTGTATTTCAATACACCACTTTCTCTTGCTTAAAAAGCCACAGGGATAAAGCCACGTAATTTCCATGTCAATAGGCTGATGCGAAGCAAAAAATTACACACACAAACATCTTCAGATTGAGAAGACAACTCTAATGTGTAAATACTTCACTGAAACACCAGAAGAAGAATAAAACAAAACAAGGACTATCTAAACCTTTTTGTACCTAAATTCTTTTGGAAATCACACCCCTTATAAAGTGCCTCTTGTCTGTAGCTAATGCCGTTGTCTGCAGTACTTGGCATGAAAGCAGGGTTAGCTGTTTTACTAGCCTAACGCACATGAACAGAGCGCAACCAACTCTTGGACTGACGTTTCCTATGCCTGGAGAAAGGCTAGGAATTCCTGCTTTTAAATTTGAACAAAATATCTTCAGACATTCTGCTCTCTGACAAAGCAACAGCCCAAATGCAGTCTCTTAAAAAATATGCATGTGTATTGCATACAAATATATATTTGTTACTGTGCCCAATTTGAAGAAAGCACCTGAACTTAAACCCTGACATCAAAACAGTTTTTCCTCAATTCTATATATGTTCCAGGTACTGTTTCATATGAGACAGTAACCAGTGATAAAGAATTGCTCCTGAACAAGCTCGGGCGGCACGACTCTTCGTGTCCACACACAGGCTGGAGGTGGGGCAGGATTCCCAGCACAGAGCCAGCCCATGGCAGTTACCTGCCACCGCTCCTTATCTGTGTTTAATTAGTCCATGTAAGTCACTAAAGCTACATTCTAATATTTCCAGCACAGACAAATGTGATAAAAACTAACTTCTCCAGTTCAGCAGGGACACGTTGCAAAGTTGTATCATTACTTACAGGCAATTTCTTTTCTCAAAATAACATCCAAGAGCACACACGTTCAATTTTTCCACACGTACATGACCAACTCACATCCCAGTCTCTCTTCCCTTTTTCAATACACTGCTTTAATCTACAGTAGCAGCACTGACAAAGGATGCATTGGAAGTTAGACCTTTTGAAGGGGCTGAACAACAGGGAAATTTAGACAGTAAAATAAAGAAATTAAATTTGAAACATCATGATGTTATGGTGGATAGCAAATTCTAAAGTCAAGTATTAGATAAATGTATTGCTGAGAAAGGCTGTAAGCAAACTTCAAAACCCACCATTAGCTTGAATTTAAAGTCAGACTGCTCTTACAGCAAACACTGGTATTTTGTAGACAAACTAGCTTCAGTTAATGCACATTAACATTTAATATATGTTGTCCCCTTACAGAGTTAGGTACTGTTTGCTATATTTGTGTTATGTTTATCCAAAGGCATTTCCAGCATATTAAGAACAAAAAAATTTGCTAAGTAAGCAAAGTGAATTTTCTCTAGGTTAATTCTTTCAAAGTACAGTAAGATATGAAAATCTTCAGAATGAAATGAAGAAATATATTTGAATCTAGACAATATAAGAAAATGCTGTATTATCTTGGGAGATGGGATATTAATGGCATGAAAATGGCAGGGAAAGGGGAATGGAAATGCCAGCGTAATAGCATGTCGATAGAGACGAACAAGGAAGGGACCTTCCCATACGCCTCTCCGACACTCGTCAGTAACTTTGAGTGGTTGCAGAAGGTAAGACTGTTTTGTTTGCCCAACCCATAGAGGAGTACAGTGTCATTACCAACCATTAAAATGTAGATAATACATTTTGAATAAAGCACAGCATTTTTCCCCACTTGGTGGGACTGGAGCAATTCCTATAACGTGTACAGCCAGATATTCTACAAGTTAATTCACAAGTTTGGGATGGATCCTCTGTTGCGCACTACATACGCAAACAGCAGCTTTGTTCATCATTACTAAAGTACAGATTTAAATTTACATTACATTCAATTAAGTCATACAACATCATGCTACAACAGGAACAATTAACCTGTTGATCGTGAACTCCTTGAAAAGCTGCTCAGCAACAGTCTAACAAAGATTTCTTTTCATTTTTTTAAACTTAAAGGTGAAAAAGTGCTCATTTTGCAGTGAGTAAACACAGAAAAAGATACTGAAACAACATTATTAACATTTCCAACATTCCTCTCACACCAATTTAATAAAAATTCAATTTAATTGATTGAATATAGGACTGGGGGAAGAAAGTGGGGGAATGATCTCATAAATGCCTGAGCTTACCAACACTTAAATAAAGCCAGGAAAGAACTTCTTTCTGTATTTCCGATGGTAAGAGAAACAAAGAGATTAACTCTCTCGAGTTATTTATGAACAGCTTGCAGCTTCAATCTAAGTTTCAGACTTCAATTGTGAATATTTAAATTTAACAATGTCACAGACCTTTTATATGTTTTTAGAAATTTCTGGGACCCAGGTCATGATGATATACAACCCATAGGTATCTTTTATACATTTCCCAGGTGTTAAATTAAAAAATGAGGTGTGATAGATGTGAGCAGTATACACAAATTGTGCTTTTTTAGGTCAGTGCTGTCACATCTATTTTATAATTATATGCTTCAAAGATTTATTAAAAGTTATGGAGAACAATGAATGCATTTGAAGCTATACAATACAAAAGGCTAGATGCATTTTTGGAAAAAAAAAAAAAAAAAAAAAAGAAAAGTCAGTAATGTGAGAAGATGGGTATTCCTTAAAACAGAAAGTTTCCATAAGGGGAAAAAATAAAAAATGGTATTTCTTGGAAATTGCTATTTATAGGTTAAAAATACATGTATGAGAGATGAAAGCTTAACTAAAGACAAATATGTATTTATTACAATGCATATGAAATACTAAAAATTTGCCTTTTTGCCTGACAAACTGACAAATTTTTAATGGCAAAATTAAAATAAGATATAGAAATTAATTAGGATTACAAACCTTAACATAGACTACCACTTTGGAGCATTGTTATTTTAATAATGTAAAGACAAATGAAAGTACCTAAAGAACATCCAGTATGTTATATCTAAGTATCATTATTCATTTACAAATTTATTATCATTACCACAATCCCACCACAGTGTAAGGTTCTTGGGTCATGTTTTCACACACGTAGTATAAGTGCATCAAAACCTATGCAGCTCTTCTAAATAACCATTTGGAGACTGGGTAAAGAGAGGACAAAAACCACTGCATCAAACCCAGTGAAGAGCGAGGTGTCCTGCCACATCACGCCACCGGGAAGGCATGTGACCTACAACGTGGCAAGGAGCAAAACGGACCTCGGTCTAAGTTACACCACAGGACAAACCCACAGCAACTTCCACTGGGGAAAACCTGAAAAGTGCATGTCAAAGCTGTGTACTGAACACTGTTGGATTAGGAAAAAACAAAACAAAAACAAACCAAAGAAGTGGAACTCCTGTCCATTTGGGAAGATGTACATCTCTGAGCTTTAATGTGGACTTAGGTACAACATTTGCAAAAAAGGCAGGATAAAAGGAATGATCTTCTCATCTTTGGTACAATAGGACAAGAATTCCCTTAAACTTTTAGGCCTGCCATGAAACTACAGGATTTCTCCAATTTTTATTGAAATTAAAGGTTCCAAAATTAAAAATAGTTACAAAGATACGCATCTTGCTTTCCTTCTTACTAGTGCTAGACTAAATAGGAATGTTTTTCCCTGTAGAGAACTAGTGTGTAGATCAGCCTCTTGATCTGAGCCTTTTGGAAATCTTGCTACATATTTCTGCTACCGCTTCAAATAAATAAATATATACATGCACTAATTCAGTTCATTACTAAAAAATAAAGAAACAAAAACAATTTTTTGAGAGCACAGAAAAAAGTCTCAGTAGCAACAGCAGCAAGAGGACAAACACATGAAGTCTGAGCACTGGTTCCCCAACAGCAAACAAAAATTACTTATTTTTATCTCCTTAAAGGAATTTACTAAGCGCCAAGAATGATGCACACCAGTTTCATCTTAACCAGAAACTGAAGTGAGCTATGGAGAAAGAGACTTAGCAGTTGCCAAACAGAAAAGGATAAAATTACTATCTTGATCGGTTTCATTTTTCTGATATTACAAAAGTTAAATACATTTTTGAAGAATATAATTTTTACTTGTAATAGCAACACTTACCAGCTGCCTCAAGAACCAGCTGTAATCTAGCTTTGGCCTGTTCAGCAGGAGTCTGAAAAGAGAGGATTTATAAATCTTCATAAACACACATTCAACACGCAAGGTCACACATTCCCGACTACGGCACCGCCATCCCCAGCGGTGAGCTCTCACCTCCACGAGTGACTCAGTGCTATATGCCATCCAAAGAAACTTCCAGACTGAAATAAGCACTATCTTATTTCAGTTAGAAACTATAATGTAAACTGTCAGAATTGACAGAAAATACAATCCCAAGCAGGTAGCGCTGTGGCACCCTGACCAACCTGAGCACCCACAGCCACGGCCAGGCTGAAGCCCACCTCTAGCTCCTTTCTCAGTCCTCCTACAGCAAACCCTTCCCGGCTCCTTGGTGACCCCATTACACAAAAATATATGCCTACACAAGCATGCTCAAAATGTGTTTTTAATATGATTAATGTGGCGAGTTTTTCCACACCTCTTCTATCTGTTTTGATTTTTTCCTCTCCTTAAGGTATTTCTTCACATCTGTTGGGTTGAGGAACATATTGTTGGCTGTGTACCCACTATGCTAATTATTCCAAGTGATGTTTTACTGTGTCCAATGTGCTTGCCATCCCTCTAATTTTGAAGCCACTCAAACGTTTTCACAGTTAAATTTATACACAAACCACATTCGTCATGGAGTTCAGAAGTTGATTATTTCTGCAAGCATCTGAAAAGTTTGGAAGGTTTCTGCTCTGTACTAAAAACCAAAACATGATGGAAATTTTTGATGTCATTGTTCAGCTTTGAAAACTCTTCTAGGCAGATATTGCTACTGGAACATTTTTTCTGATAACAGTCTAAGTCTGCACCCTTCCAGTTTCACCCCATTAGCCAGACAAATATTGATCAAGGTAATCGGGCAAAGCTCTTCGCTATGAATGTCCCAACTGATGATGCTCTGTAGGGCAAAAGAGTTAGCTTTTCTCAAAATCTCTTTCAACCAAAGATATCTTAGATTGCATTGTGCATGATATCACAGATTACAGCATGATTGAGATCGTATTACTATAAAATATAAACTGTATAAAATGGCCTTATATTCTAAAAAATGCCCTGTCATAATTTGAGAGAGTGAGAGCTTAGAAAGTTTCTAGTTTGACTATCTCTAAATCTGTGTGCAGAAGCACACACATTCTTCTCCTAATTAATGAGAAAACCATTCTCTGCTTTTTAGGGGTTTATTTCTCTTTATTTATTTATCAATCCTTTGTTTTACATTATCTCCACACCTACTAAGAGAGGTTAACTGATGGCAAAGAACATTTAAATTTCTACTACAAGAATTTACAGGCTGCTCCTTTCATTAGCATGCAATACGAAAGATGTTACATTAATCCACAGATTAATTCCTGAAAAAGGAAATTTAAATGAAGATCCAGATTTTAGTTGTATAGAGGTCTAATATTTTTTAGGTTAGAATTTTGCTAGCTGTTTGCACAAACCCAAAATTATCAGGCAAAATTTATTATTGTAACTACTATATCAATGCTACCATTATTGTTGACCACTAACTTGGTGGCAGCAAGAAAAATCTTGAAACTTGTTGCAAAAGTATCTTCAAATTTCTTCCTCCTGCAATGAACTAATTATTACAATATGCTTTGGCATATTAAATATGTCACTAGAGGAAAGAAAGAAGAGGAAGAAAAGGATCTGCTTTCCTTCCAGAACAAACTTGCCCAACTTACTAAGTTTCAGAAAAGCTATACTTGGGTTTGCGGTTTTTCCATTCCTATGACAACCTTAGATATAAAAGAAAAAAATCTCCAGGGTTACTTTAGTATGGCAAAATATTGCAGTACAATTTAGCAGAGAAGGAAAAGTGTTTGGTGTAAAAATACCACCTGCGCTCACACCTTCACATGAACAGTCCAAGTGTCTGTGCAACCCCACCCATCAGTTGGGTTCTGGCATCCAGTAACAACTTACAGTACATTAAATCACTGTCCTATATCTGTTTTGTCCATTCTGTAACAAAGTGTTTGATTAACTTAACTGATCCACCACCCTGTCTGGGCCACAGTGCATTCCCACAGCCTGAGCAGTTTGCACAAGCATCCTCCCAGGCCACGACTGACTCCTACGGGCTGCCCAACGCAGGCAGCAACACGAGCCAACACATTTCTAAAGCAGCTTTTTTCTGTAAGACTCAAGTGTGTCTCAAATGCTATGGGACTGGATGTGTTAAGGTAGGTAATTTTCTATTCTTACAGCAGTTATCCAGTCAGATATTTGACAAAAATGCCTGGATCTCTCAAATAAAAGGATGTCTTTTTGGCTGTGGAACAGTCTGTTTAGCACTACAGACTAGAGAAAGATGTTTCACTGATGTTATTTCCATATTCAAAGCCTAAAGTGGCAACATCTAGCACCACCACAGCAACAATAATTCCCTGAAAGAGCAAATATTAAACCAGGCTCCAGATGGAGGAGAAGGGAAAGCAATGAGCAGCAGTACAAGTGACGCCTCCCAGCACTAACCGTGAAGCTCCATCAATACTGACACAACCGCTCCCCCTGCTCTGAAATGCTCCACACAGCTGAAAATGCCTTTTCCCACCCACCTCATGTACGTACGAATGTAGCCTGTCGGTATAACGTAGGCTAGACTAATATTCTTCTTTTACTAAGCAATATCCCATTGGAAACTGCACACACGGTTGCTTTGCAGGTGTCTTCTCCTTTGCCCTGACCGCAGCCCTAGCACTGACACCCAGTTGCTTCACGGACATCGGTATACCCACGGGAGAACGTGGTATAGATGCCTTTCTATTATCAATCGATATGCCCTGAACAACGAATGGATGAAAGGTTCTTAAATAAAGGTTACTAGCTTGGCTCCAGAAAGCATTTGTCCAACTGGTGGATGAGGCCAACGCTCTGAGAAAATGGACAAAGATGAATTCATCTGAAAATCACAGTTAGATCCCCAAACAAGCCATTAGCAATGTGTGAGAAAGACCAACTACTGTAGGTTAGTATTGATTTAGAAGACCATTAAATGACAAAATTCAGAAAGGCCCTCAGGTAACTTAAAAACGGTGAAATGATTGGTGTAGGAAACATTGGCAGAGTGATGTCTAGCACAAGTTGCAAAGCAAACCCTCATACTTTCCTTACGGTCTTAAGCATAACACAGAAGGAAAAGAATTCAAAACAGTGTTAAAAAAAAAAATAGTACCGAGTATTTATAGTACCAGCTGATGAAGGGGACCACTAACTGTAAAAGCAGGAAAGGAATTCCCTAACAGGCATATTGTAAAATGACACGAGGCATGTCAAGCACCCCTAACAACTAATTGTACGTATGTCAAAAAGTGTCTGGTAATGCTGAAATTATGCTTTAGAAAACTATGGTATTTTACAGGATACCATAAAACAGTAATATCCATGTGATTAATAATTGTTATCAATATCTCAAGCAAAATTTTGATTATATTTATTCAGTTTTTAATGCAAGCTTTTTTAGGAAGATGTGGCACATCTTTCTGAACTTGTATTTCTTTGCAGTATGTCTACTGCATTACATTGCTACTGCTTTCATAAATAGTAGCTTTTTAAATGAAACTGCACTAAAAACAGTGTCTTATAACTTTAAATTTGGTGCTTTTTGTGTAAAAAACCACACACACAAGTAGGTGTACTAGTAGGTAGAGGGAGCAAGTGATGTGCTTGATAGGCAGCTTCAGACATGCCATCAATATCACATTTTGCTTTCAAAATATTCAACTGCAAGGGGGACCCAGCTTTTAAATTTTACCAAAATAATTAATAGCTTAGAAACAAATCTTTCAATTCAGCTACTAGATCTTATTTTTTAAAATCTTCCTGCTACTTGTGATGCATGATAAAAAATTTTGACTGAGAAAACAATATTAAAGTGAAAATACGCTTCAGAAAATTGAGGAAAAATTTTGAGAAACATTAAGTTTAAAAAGAGAGTCCAAACTTCCATTTGAACTAATGACTGTGATTATTGTTAAGTAGTGCATGTGGCTCTTATCAGTACTGGAAAACATTACACTATCACAAGATTCAAGCAGTTAATGATGCTGCAGTGTTTTGAGTTGCAATACTCTTACCTAATTTTTATGAATATGGAATTTTCATATAGAATATGTCACTGATGTTTACTGTCTGTACTAAAACTGGACATGTTCAATTCCTCCTGTTGATCACTGATGATACCGGTTAAGTATAATTTAACTACAGGACTTTTCTCTCTTGTAACGTCTCTATAAAAGCCTAACAAACCTTAGTGTGATAGTGATCAGTTTTCATGTATTTTACACAAATCTTTGCATTTTATAAAGACAAAAATAGCAGTCCTTAAGCCTTCCACACCTCTACTCAGAGATGAGTGACAGCCCCTGAGTGCCGTGCTTCCCACAGCAAACACGATCGACATTCCTTAGCTGTCTTCGACACACGTGCTGCCTGAAATTATAATTCAATGTTCTACTTGCAGAGAGGATGTAGGATATCAAATGTGTTGAACAAAAATAGTCAAGTTCGTAATTTAAAAAGATTTTCCACTTACTGATAAAACCAGAATCTCCTACAGGCATTATATTATATTAAAAATCTATGAAGCTGTAGATCTAACTTTGCAAGCTAGTTTGTTTATATCAGTTGAAATGTCTTAATGTTACTCCTCCCCCTGCCCCTGAAGAAAAGGTTTGTGGCCAGGTTTTGGCCTGAAGATGACTCATGGCCAAATGTCATTGTAACAGTGGCAATATCGTATGTTCCTGCTCATGTTTTGGGGATGATATTAGCACATCCACATATTGCAATTGAAAAGAGAATATGAATTGTAGGTGTGTCAAATATAGATCTCCTCAGCAAGAAGGCTTTTCCTCAGGTTCAAATTTCTCTTGAGGTAAATGCATTCAGTAAAATTACAGTTTAAAAAACAAAATCAAAACAATACCCAAAGGACTCAGGAACTAAACACTAATTAAGTAACCCTATATATGATTTTGAAAGCTCAAATCCATCTTCCCCTTTTAACTCCAGCCTATCATCAGTTTCCTGGGGACATTTATCTAACCTTTCCTGATGCCTGATGAGCTCAAAAAAAGGTTAAGAAAAAGCATAATGAGAAAAAGGAAGAACAAAACACTAAGTTTCCTAGTTATCTGAAGAGACAGCTATCCAAAACTACTGGGAATACTTCCAACGTGGGTCAGAAACCTAAAGCAAATGTTGTTTGCAATGAATTCCAGAAAAAGAAAAGTTGGCAAGGCTGAGAATAAGAAGAGAAATTCCCCAGCTTTACTGCAACCACGACTCTTCTAGAGGCTTTATCAAGTCATTCTGTTTGTACATTCTTCTCAGGCTTGCTTTTCACTCAAAAACAGAGGAACCGTACAGAAAAAAAATTGAAGCTAATCAGCTCTTCATGCAATTCAGGAAATGCCTGGGAATGCAGACTTCTTACCTGCAAGTCCTTAATTGTTTCAGACTCTAGATTGCAGGTGGAAGGCAGCCACACATGTGGATGGTGGGAAAAGACAGGAGGCAGCAGCCACGGTGGGCTGGCAGAGCAACGGAGAACTGCCCGAGGGAGGACGTTGGGTTGGGATGTCTGGGGCTCAGTGGCCTAAAGTTACAGAAGCAGACGGGTGTTCAGTGGAGCAAAGCGTAAGACAACATTGTGGTTAGTGGGATGAAGAGGAGGATCATTTTGCAGGGATAAAGACAGCTATTAAATGGATGGAGTTCATACAGATAAACGAAAGGCTCCGTTCAGAGCAAAGGGAAAAGTGATCATGTTAACATACTGTCTAAATGGCACCTTCACTGAAAAAACAACCAAATTTCATGAGTCTATTCAATCTCCTCAAATAGACTGATACAGTAGCTTGGAAAGACAAGCTGATGTTTCCATTGAAGTGCCAAAAGCTTTTTAGTTAAAAGTCCTACATAAAAAAAGTAATCAAGACACAAAATAACCAAAGACCACTTCTCCCAGGTATTAGCAATTTCTACTTATTCTGTTTTAAAATGCAGACTGGTTTTACAGCTTCAGTAGGGATCTGGGAAAGACGTTGAATGATGGCACTCCATCACATTTACAGGTAAATACAGTATTTAGGGGTAGAGAAGACTGACAGGCTTAACCAGATCAAGTGATAATAGCAGCACAGAACAGGATAAAATGTAATGCTGATAAATACAGGGTAATGCACATTGGGGAAAACTTCTCATCTACCTTACTGCGTTCTCAAAGACAAGTATCAATTCAGGAAAAAAACAGTTTAGCATCATTGTGGACAGCTTAAGAGGAGACCTCAGTGTATATCAGGAATGAGAAAAGACAAGGAAGAAACGATAAAAATTAAACAAAGGGGATAGATATATAATTTCATTTTAATATATTCTGTAAGTCAGTGGCCTGCCTTCACCTGAAATATTATACATCCCAATTCTAGTAAGTCTATCTCAACAGGAAAAAAGCAACCAAGAACCCTAACTCCAGCTATCTTTTAAATGGAGTTTGACCAAATTATGGAAAAGATTATGTGACATGTTTGTTTAGCATAGGAATAGTTGGATTCTTTTTCAGTCATTTATTCCTCATTAGGAGATTAAAAAAAAAAAAAAATACCAACAAAAGTGAAAATAAAGAACTTACTTGTACTAGAGAATACCTCACAGGAGCATAAAATATAAAAAAAAAAAAAACACAAAACAAACAAACAAACCACCAAAGGAGACTGAGAAATTGTAATCGTCATCTTCTTACAGGAGCCAGAGCAAACAGAAGGAATTTGAGGGTGGCAAATTCAAAATTGACAGAGGAACATTTTTTCACAGAAAAAAAAAATCCCAGAGAAGAATTCATAATATGAATTAATAACACAGAAACATAATAAGCATATGTGGCATTATTTGAATTAAACCCCTACATTTTCAGACATAAATCAGCTTAAATGATTGGATGTTAAAATGATATTTATGTCTAATTCAGTGTTTCTTCTCTGATACAATCAACCAGTAATACACTCAGATATAGGTCAGGACACTGGTCCTACCGCAGCCTAATATAGATCTACCTGTTCCAAAAAAACTGAACATTTGAGAAACTGTGGAAATGTATAAATTGGGACAATGTACCCAGTAAGAGAGGGTACTGATTCTGCTCACTTTACAAACAAGTAAGATTTTTCCCAGTTTGCTTCCTACCCAGAACTATCTTTCTATTACATACAATGGAGAAAGGAGAATTTGTTTTTACTACTATCCAGCTGATATACTAGCTGTATGAAAGTGTTCAGCAGCTAAAAATGAAACACACAAAAATTGTATTATCTTGACATAGCAGTTTTACACTGCTACTACGGAAAATGAAATTGGGGAAAGAAAAGGGAAAAAATATCTGAGGAATTGTCAGGCTGTTTACAGTCTCCAAGAAGCACAGCAGACAACTATAGATACTAATAAGCAGGAATATTTTTTTTATTGCAAAATCCCTGGTATTTTCTTACATTAGATAAATAGCCTGAACAGGAACAGGAAACATTTTAAGCTCAAGAAACAGTTCATACTCCATTTCCTAAAAATTTTATACTTACTATGGATCTCCCATCAACTAGCTATGGTTTAATGCAAATTACTACAATGTTCCATTACAGCATTGAAATAGAGCAGAGCATAACAAACATTCTGATCTTAAATGTTGTCAGACCTATACAATTATCAAAGCATGATATACATGAATTGTAAGTGGAGAAAAATCATATAAAGTGTGGAATAATAGCGCTATCTGTCCATCAAACACCCAGATGCTTTTGGCACTTCCATACAAAAAAAAGAAGCCAGCATCAGCAACATACTAACTAGGAAAGGGCAATCATTATCCAAAAAAACAGAAGAGGAGCCAGAAAAGTCATTTTTCCCTTTAATGTACGTGAAGGCCACAGAAAGAATATGACTAACGATGAAGTGAAAAGCACAGCTTAACTAGCAAGAGAGACACCACACTGAAGAGGTAATCAAGCGGTATCTGTTTATGGAAGAAGGCTCTCCCAGCCATAGCCAGGAAAAAATAGCTGTACCTTGACAGAAAGGCCTGGAAAACTTTTCCAAGCTGTACTGATAGACCTGTTCAGTCCTGCTCCTCCAAGATTGCTGATTGATCAAAACTGGGAAGGAAAGATAACAAAAGGGAATGATATGGCCCAATCATTAAAATTCAGACCCCAGAGAGGAAAGACAAAATTGTTGGCATAACTATAAAGTCACAGCTATAAAGCTGCTAAACAACTTAATGGAATGTTAGAATTTTCTGCTAAAATACAAAAGAGTATTTTGACTACATGCTTTTCGTCCAACTGAATTTTCATACAAAACTAAGATCAAAGGGGAAAACACATTATATTGTCCCTAAACATAACAGGCACTTTGACATGTGCCATATCTCAAGAAGCATAGGATTCAGAAAATCCTTTTCCTTCTATCATCCAGGACATAAATGGTCATTAAAGCATTTGGCTTTGTTAACTTTAATCACAGATTCTTACATACACTCCACTTAACTAGGCTTTTCTTCCGAGAGAGACATTGGTCTCCCCAGCATCTTCAGAGAACCATTATACACAAGGTGGTCAGGAAAAATTGGATCTTACTTTAGAATATTACCAAATCAAAATTTGAGAAATAAGTAACAATGGCTTACTGGAACAAAATCAAAGGCAGAAAGCAATGTCTGTGGCAAATAGCCCCGTATAGCTCAAACACGTGTCAGTGATTTTCATTCAGCTTTCAAATCATTTTGCATATTGCTGTAGCAAGTGCTCCTTTAAAGGACCGTAAAACGTAATGTATTAATTTCAGTGAAAATTATTGAGAAACAGCAAGGAAAGTAGTCTTTATATTGGAAGTGTATACAGAAAATGGATTAACTAGCCACCAGAAATATATAGAGTTGTAAATAAGATTAAAAAAAACAAAACAAAAACCCAACAAACAGCAAATCCAGGTCTTTTAAAAAGGGAAAATTACTGAAAATGTTAA